>NC_082686.1:116216124-116517790 GCF_949987515.2 Delphinus delphis | reverse complement strand
GTCTTCAATAGTCTGTGAGCTCTTGAGAACAGAATCCTCACCTTCCCTGCCTCTCTTTCTAGCACACGAGGCTGGTGTGCAGGTGTGGCACCCGCATTTGCTGAATGATGCTTCCTTACGCAGAACCAAGATGCAAAGTCTTACTGCTCATTCAAGGGTCAGCTTAGACCAGGGAACCGCAGAGCCCAGTAGCCAAGAGCATGGGCTGTAGAGTCAAACCTCATCTCTGTACTTCATGGCTGGGTGACCTTAAAGCCTCAGTCTCCACATCTGTAAAATGGGGAGAAGCATAACTGCTCCAGGAGGTTTAAAAGATCAACTTGATATGACCCACGCTTTAATACCCTGCCCAGCACATAGTGAGTGTTAAATAGATGATTTTAGGGTGATGACGGTGATGGTGATAATGACAGTGCTGTTATTACTTACACCGGGAAGTACCCAGCACACCACACACAGGTGCTGTTGATGCCAGTTTACATGCGTGTCTTCCCTCCAGCCTGAGCTGCTCCACGGCAGAGCTTGGGTCCAGCCCAGCCTTAGGGCCACCCTCAGTGCTGGGCCCCTGCAATGACCGAGCCCAGTCCCACAGGATCCCTGTGACCTTCTCCAGCCTCACTTCCCCCCCACCCCCCGCATCCAGAACCTTGGCCTCATGGGGCCTTGAGCTCTCTGACGGTTTGTTGTTTTAAAATTAAGCCTGGGCGCTTTCTGGAATGTTTAAGGAATTTAAAATATTTCATGTCAACATGAGTCTTAACATTTTATCATTTAGTTTGTCCTAAGAATCGTGTTATCATTTGCTGTCCGCTTCTTCATGGTGTTGGAATCACATTTGCCCATGCGCATGAAGGCCTGCTGTGGCTTTACTGGTCTGTAGCTGTTGCTTCTAATGGCTTTTATGTGCCTAGTTACTCGTTCGTGTTTTAAGGCCTCATTAATCTAGTTTTAATATGCTTACAGAATGAATCGGCTTTTCCCCCGAATGTGCTGATTTTAGGTCATTGCCATTCCCCTGGGAAAGGATCAGCGGCTCACCCAACCTGACCTCCCAGGCAGGGCAGCTCAGGGACTCAGCCAGAAAGAACTGGGTTCAAATGATGGCTCAAGCCCTAACCCCAAGGAGGCTTGGGCTGGTTACTTAACAAGCCTAATTTTGATTGGCTCTAAATCCTGAGGTGGAAAGCCCCCAGCACCATACCTGGCACTTGGCAGGTCCTCAGTTACCTTCCCTGCCCTTCCCGCCCACCCACGTATTTCACAGGCACCGGAGGCTGAGAACCTTCTCGTTATTCCAGAAACCCTCAAAGGGTGAAGCACACTGTAACATCAAGCTCCAGGAGGAATGGCCAGTTTGTATCTTTTAGCGATTCACGTCATGCTAGAAAGTGTCTAGTCACTGTCTGGTTTTTCAATTTTCCCCTTAAATTTAAAGAGCACAGGCTTGGGAGTCAGACCTGGGTCAGTCCTGGCTCTGCCCTTTGCAAGGAGAACCACCATGGACAAGACCTCCCCTCTGAGGACCTGGCTCTGGAACCACAGAGGCAGTAAGGTCCAGTCCCAGCCCTCTGGGAAGCGGCTCTGTAAGCAGAGGGCCTCCCAGAGCTGGGCGGGCGAGTTGTGGGGACCGCTGATCCATTTTCCCCCTGCTCACGAGAGTGGATGTTTGGGGCACGCGGGAGCTTTAAGGAACGTCACAAATTCTTGGCAGCCAAGTTGAATCCCACTATTTGTGGTTCATGCCAGGTCACTGCCAAGAGATGGGTCCATTTAGTGGGAATGGTCTGTCACTCCCAGTATAGGTCACTCATACAGGGTGAGGGGCCCCGAGGCTTCCCTGGAGCCAGCTTCCCCAGGCTGCCTGCGGGAGCTGAGTTTTCTATGTCACCCCAGGGCCAGCTCGAGTTTCTAAGTGGTCAGGGGAGCTGGATAACGGCTTTTGAAGTGACAGTCCCCTGTCAGAGTAATACAAAGCTGTCTTCACTCACCTTTTGGTGCATGTATCTCCGGGAGAGCTGCTGACAAGGCCAAAGTGTTGGAGGTTATTCGTTTTTAATAGAAAAGTGAGACCGGCTTTGCTTTAGAACCAGCTGCCCTGGGCACCAGCTCTTCTGCAGACTTCAGATGGTCTAGGCAGTGAGAATTACCGTTGGGAGGGGAGTTGAAGGTGGCCATACTTTCCCCTTGTTCTTGGGTTTGTCTGGACTTCATTTCCAAGATGGAGTTCCCAGAAGTGGGGTGCTGGGCAGCTCTGCCTATCCCCGTGGTTGGTACCATGCCCACCTCAGCCCGCACTGGCATCTGCCTTCCTGTGTCACTTGAAAAGCACCAGAAACATCTTCTTGCCTGAAACTCCCCCACTAGACCCTGATTAAATGGATTAAGCAATGGTGAGTGTCCAAGCTGGGCAACCGAATTGAATGACCTCTTAAGAACCCTTTCAGATCTGCATTCACGGGGCAAGCTGAGCCTCGTCCCAGACTTTGCCTGGTGTGGCAGAGGTGGCCGCTCACCACAGAGGGAGGTCACAGAAGGAGTCCTCGTTATCAGAAGCTATGTTTTGTGTCACAAGAAAACAAGTGACCATTGTTTGCTACATCCCCCTCCCAATGTTCTTTCTTTTGCTTCTTTCCTCTCATTTGTTTGTAGGTGATGGTCCTCCTCCCTGACTCCCCGCCCCCCTTTTCTGTTCTTAGGACAAATCTGATCCTCTGGGAAATGGCTGGCTTATTCCCACAGGGTACAAAGCTTAGAAAGGAAAATCCACGCCTACCCCATGTGAACGTGGAACAGCAACGTGGGAGAACTAAATCGCATTTTCAGAACCATCGCGGCTGTCAGTGGGGAGTCTCCAAATAGATCTTCTGCTTAAACAAAGACTAATTAAATTTAGGGGAAGCGGACATCGCAGGGCTCCTGGGCACCCGGCTCAGCAGGCAGCCCCTGCAGGGTCTCCTCCTGGATCCAAGTCTCCCGGAAAAGAAGGAGCTCCTGAAACATTTAGCCATGGTGAATGGCTTGTCCGTCACTTCTTCACAAATCTCCGACTTAGAAAAGAAAGGCTCTAGTTATTGTTCAGCTTCTACAGGCAAATCCCCCCCCCGCCTTATCTAAGCTCTGGACATCGTGATTACCATGACCTCGGGCCCCCTGTGCCAGCCCTATGCATTTCATGTATATTTTCTCTCCTCCTCCGCATACACTGGTAAAGTAGGTCTTGCAGTTATCCAAAGCCACATAACAAACCACCGCAAAACGTGATACGTTAAAACAGCCACCACGTGCTCTCAGGATGCTGTAGGTTGATTCAGTGTCCACGGCTCCGTGTGACTACCTTCAGCTAAAGGCTCGGTTGGGGCGACCAACAGACTGTCACAGCCTCTGGCAGTGACTGCTTTCTCATCATCTGGGGCTTATCATGTGGGCTTTCACTCTAATAGAATAGCCTTCACTTCCTTAAAGCACAGCAGCTCGGTTCCAAGAGGCGAGGGTCCCGAGAGGACGAGCCCCCAGCGCACAAGGGCTTTTGAAGGCGCCTCTTACCCCACGCTGGCTGCTGTCCTGTTGGCCAGAGCGAGTCGCGAAGCCAAGGTCAGAATCAGTGTGGGCGGGGCCTCACAAGGGCGTGAATGTCATGTGACCCATTGGGAGCCCCGATGGAAGAGTCTGCCATAGCAGGTCCCATGAATCCCCCTTTTGTGGATGAGGGCACTGAGGCTCAGAGAGGTTCATCCTATTGCCCAAGGTCATTCCACACAGTTAGGGACAGAGGACCCAGGTCTGTTGACGATGCTGTCAACACTGGGTCAACCTGATACAGGGTGGGAGGGCGGCAGGTACCTGAAGCCCAGGGTAAATTACAGCTGAGCTTCCCAAAGGACAGCCCAGCAGACTCCCTGGCCCACTGGGGAGTGTTCCACCCAGCAGATCAGAGCCACGGGGCTATGTGAGGGCGCAGGCAGCATTGGGGGGCATTGAAAACATGCTCCAGGCCACAGTCCCAGTTATAGTCTGGCGCTATGACCCTGTCTACCCCCCAGCCTCGTACTTGCCCCTCCTTCAGCACTGATCTGCTTGTCGTTATTCACTCTGTCTGGGATGCCTTCCCACTTTAAAAACCTAGCTGTGTTTCCTCTGAGAATGAGGGGCCCTCCTGGGCACTGCAGCCCCTGTGCTTCCCCTGATGGCAGCACCTACCACACTGAGCCGTAACTGCCTGGCAATTCTCTGTCTGCCCGTCTCTTCGGTGATCTATTAGCCCAGGGGCCTTCAGGACTCTGGCTCCCAGCACCCCACACCCAGCAATGGTTGGGCTAAACTGAAGTGTGTTCCTCCCGGGGCTGCTCAGTCTTAGCATAATGCCCATGTTTTCTCTGCACCCCCCAAAAACTGAGCAGACATCGGTTGGGTGCATAGCCTGGCCTGGGAAACAAGGGGGCACTGAGTCACGCAAGGCCCATGTTCCAGCCCAAATTGTTTTCCTCATTAGCTGGGTGACACCGAGAAAGTCACCTAACCTCTCTGAGCTCAGCCTCCTCTGTATATCCAATACAGACGAGAATAGTCTCTTTTCTGTCCCACTCACTCTGGGTCAAGGGTCAGCGGGAACTCGGGGCTTGAGAAAGTGCCTGCTCTGGACACTGACATAGCATTGGTGCATTAAGGATCCCTCTCTTTGAGGGTCTGATTTGTTGGGCTCTAAGAAAGGCTTCTCTATGCTCAAAGAGCCTTCCGCTCCCTGAATCCCTCGATCTATCATGAAGCCTGAAATTGCACCATCCATCATTCTTTTGGTGAGGTATTTTGATTATCTACATCCAAACGGTCCTTGTTAAAAGATGCCAAATGAATCCGAAAGTGTAACATGTTAGCACAGGAGCAAAGCCTGCTTTACTGGGTTTTTTTAAATTAAATTAAAATTTTTTTATATACAGCAGGGTCTTATTAGTTATCTATTTTATACATGTAAGTGTATATATGTCAATCCCAATCTCCCTAGCCTGCCTTACTATTTTTTTTTTTTAGATTTTTTTTTAAATTTATTTTTGTCTGTGTTGGGTCTTCGTTGCTGCACGCGGGCTTCTATTGCTGCGGTGAGTGGGGGCTACTCTTTGTTGCAGTAAGCAGGCTTTTCCTTGTGATGGCGTCTCTTGTTGCAGAGCACAGGCTCTAGGTGCACAGGCTTCAGTAGTTGTGGCACGTGGGCTCAGTAGTTGTGGTGCACGGACTTAGCTGCTCCACGGCATGTGAGATCTTACCAGACCAGGGCTCGAACCCATGTCCCCTGCATTGGCAGGCAGATTCTTAACCACTGCACCACCAGGGAAGCACCTAACCTGCTTTACTATTAATGAACATCTCTTTCATGCTCGTTCTCTGACATTGACTTTGGAAGGGAAGCAGGTGTGAGCCTTTTGGAGATCAAGGTGGTGATCCTTATCAAAAGCCTTAAAAATACGCTCACTCTTTCATGCGACAATTTTTCCTCCGGAAATTTATTCTAAAGAAACGTTGTGCTCAAAACTGTATACAAGGAAGTCTTCTTTGTAGTAGCACAGAATTATAAATAACCTAAAAGTCCAAGAATGGGTAATGGGCTAAATAAGTATGTATGTACAATGAAATACTACCAGAATTGTCCTCATGGGCCTGTGACCAGTACAGTCCCAGAGGCTTCTGTGCCCAGAAGGGCCCCTCACTTGGTTTAATGCTCTGCTGTCACTGTCTTAAAATTCTTAATCGTTTTTTAAAAAGGAGGCTTCATTTTCATTTTGTGCTAGGTGGGCACTACAAATTACATAGCCATTTCCTAAATATTATATAACAATTAAAATAATGCTTATGAAGAATATCTGTTGAAGTGGAAAATTGCTTCTATTAAGTGAAGAAACTAGAGTGCAAAACCATAAATGATGCAATCCGAACTTTTTAAAAACAAAAATATGTGTGTGCGTGTGTGTGTACACACACACACGCACACACATATAAAGACTGGACAGAAATACACCAAAATCTAATTATCTCTGAAGAAGCAAGATTTTAGGTATTCTTGTTACTACTCTATTCTTTTTTGAGCTTTTCTCGAGTTTTCCAGGACAGAGGGTATGAACATGCTCATAGACTCTAATATTTCCGGTAGAGACAGAAGTGTATCTATTATAACTGAGCACCAGTGAGTCTCTCTTGGCCTCTGATAGCGTCTGGAGCCCTCAGTGTGCAGGGTAGACTTCTGGATAAACTCATGAAGAGAAGCTCAGTGGATGAGGAGGCCAAGTGTTCTTACGAGCTCCTTGAAGTTGAGGACCGTCTGATTTCAGTCCCCACCTCCCTTCACAGTCTGGGCATGGACAAGGCACCCAGTGAATGGGCATCTTGTCGGTGGCCTGAGGTCGTTAGTGGCCTTTACCCTCGACCCACCTCGTCAGACATTCACTTCATTCTGTCCTGACTTGGAGGTGGGACCTTCTTTCCGGCTTGGGGCTGGACATGTGCCCCGAGTGATCTGTGCACCAGGGAGAGGAACCGCCTGCCCCCCACCAGGTCCTCCTGTGCCCCTCTCCCTCTGGGCTCCAGGAGCAGAGGGCAGATTGATGCCTGTGCAGAGCTGGGGGCACACTGGCTCCACCTGTCCCCCTTGTGCCCGCCTCTCATTGCATTCTTCATCCCAACAGTAGAGGGCGGTAGAGATCCACAAGCTCAGGCGTGAGACTGGGGGTTGGGGAGGAAGGGGGAGGTGGTGCTCCCTAGGGAGAGGCCCACTCACTCCACACCCATTTCCCAGATTCTTCTTTCTCTCCTAAATCTTTATCAGACTCTAGCTGCCTGTTCTCTCAGCTGAGCATGGCAGGAACAGAAGAATCCTAGAACCTTACCTCTGTAAAGCCAAGGCCTCTGAGTTCATGGCCTCTGACACCTCACATGACAGATGGGTGAGGGGGGGCCAGAGCAGTGATGAACTTGCTCAGAGCCACACAGTGAAGGGGCAAATGAGGTTCTAACCTCTACAGGGGGAGGCGGGGCCCATGTGGATGGGAGGTGGGTAGCTGCAGATATGGGAGATGCCCACTGCACACAGGTCCTAGTCTAGACCTGTGTGAGCTCCTGGACCATCTCCCCTCTACATTCCAGCACTTCGAGCCCTGTATTTCTGGGTGGGTCCATGTGCACAGGCTGGGCCTCCTCCTGCTGTCTGTCTGCCCTTCAGCACGCCCAGTACTTGGCGGGGCACGCGGGGCTCAGGGAAGATGTGAGCGCTCAAAGGTGGGGCCGGAGGCAGGGGTGGAGGCCAGACGGGCGGGCAGACCGGGGGCTTCCTCCTCTTTCCCCCACGGTCCCCTGGAATGTGGAACCTGCCTGAGGAGCTTCCTGAGCACGCCCCGCGCTGTTCAGTCTCTGTGCCTTCGTCTGGTCGTGGTCCGCGGAGAAACGCTCTCTCCCAGCGCCTGCTTGTCTCTGCTTCCGCTTCGCTCTCCTGTCTTTCAAAGCCCAGCCTGGTGCCTTCTCCTGCCAGCGCCTCCCTTCCCTGAGTCTCCTCTGGGCTCCCGCAGCCTCTGGTCTGTAACTCTGGTGACGCTGGGCACCTAGGGAGGCAGCGTAGTCCAGCGGGGAGGGGAACCTCTGAACATCACAGATCCGTGTTCTGATCTCGCTCTGCCATTGACACCTGGGGGGACTTGGCAAGCACCGTAGCCTGATCTGTAGAGCAGAGATGCTAGCCCATGCTCCACGTGGACATCATGAGGATCCAGTCAGCGCCGAGAGTGCCTGGAAGAGCTGCCGTTTGTCCCCGCAGAGGGTGATGTATATCTAAGGTCGTTCTCCAGGCAGTGAAAAGATGTTTGAGGCGGGTAGGGGGGCCTCTTTTTTGGTGTCCCAAGACCTTGCAAAGGTTGAAACAGTGAATGAATGAATGAATGAATGAATGAATGTCTGGGGATGAGCAGGATATTCTAAGAAGTCTACCTCTCACCACCGAGATGCAGGCCAGCAGCCCTCACGCACCCCCAAACCCCGTGTGCGCTCAACCCTCAGAAACCCCTCCTCCCTTCCCAGCCCCATTCTCAGCCTTTGCACTGACAGCTCCTGCCCCAGTGACTTTTTCTCCCCTAATTATCCATTTAAATGAAATTTATGAAGGTTTTTGTGAATTTTAAAACCGATTTGCGGGCTTCCCTGGTGGCACAGTGGTTGAGAGTCCGCCTGCCGATGCAGGGGACACGGGTTCGTGACCCGGTCCGGGAAGATCTCACATGCCGCGGAGCGGCTGGGCCCGTGAGCCATGGCCGCTGAGCCTGCGCGTCCGGAGCCTGTTGCTCCGCAACGGGAGAGGCCACAGCAATAAGAGGCCCGCGTACCGAAAAAAAAAAAAAAAAAACCGATTTGCCTGCTTTAATAAGAGCACGTGATGGACAAGGAGTATGAGGCTGCAGATTTTCTGAAATGAAATTGACTTGAGCGCACCCTGGATTCTCAAGGTTGGGGCTGCCCCTCCCCCAGCGCCCAGGGGCTGCTGGCTCCAGACTGACAACTGTGGTTTTTGGCTCCACAGACCACGGTGAGCTGGGACGGGGACAAGCTCGAGTGTGTGCAGAAGGGCGAGAAGGAGGGACGTGGCTGGACCCAGTGGATTGAGGGTGACGAGCTGCACCTGGTAGGTTCCAGGGGTACAGGGGTAGGTAAGCCAAGCTGGGCCCCAGAGGCCCTGGTCATGTTGGGGTCTGGATGGACTTTGGAAGTATGCGCCATGGGTGGACCTTGGTTCTGCTCTGAAGCTTCACTTCCAAGGCCCTGGGGAAGATGCTTGAGTGACTTTAAAAACTGAGCAATGTGTTTTCAAGGTCTAGGCTGACCCACTTGTCCAATCAGAGGGAGGAGGTGAGGAGATGCATCTGCTAAGCATGAGATGTGGAGCATTCTGTATCTCTTTCCATTGTCTCAGCAGCTCAATGGGCCAGGTACTGTTAAGGTTCTTATTTTGGAGATGAGGACACAGAGGCTCACATCCAAGTAACACAGCCAGAAGATAGCAGAACTTACATTTGCTCCCAAATGATACCTGTTTTCACGATGTCAAATTGTGGCTAGCCAGAGCCAGGCGAGTTCTCTAAGCTTCTCAAGACATGATCTTGTTACCTGAAAATTGGGTTCACCTCTTGGTGGGTGTCAAGCCAAAAGATACAAGCGAGCCAGCGATCCGGAGAAGGAAGGGTTTATTACTTGGATCAAGTGAGGAGAACACCAGGGACCTTTCCCAAAGCTGTGTCTCCCTGAACAGCAAAATTGGGGAAGTTTTAAACCAAGGGCACATGTGTATTCATGAAGGGGCTTGAGCAGAGAATTCAGCATTGAAATGAGGCAAAGGTCAACAGAGTCCAAGCTTCTTTTTTTTTTTTTTTTTTGTGGTACTTGGGCCTCTCACTGTTGTGGTCTCTCCCGTTGCGGAGCACAGGCTCCGGACGCGCAGGCTCAGCGGCCATGGCTCATGGGCCCAGCCGCTCCGCGGCATATGGGATCCTCCCGGACCGGGTCACGAACCCGTGTCCCCTGCATCGGCAGGCGGACTCTCAACCACTGCGCCACCAGGGAAGCCCCAAGCTTTAATTGATTGAAGTCATGAGGGTCAGAAAAGGTCCACATCATAATCCCATCCTCCACCTGGGTGGAGGCCTTAGTTCCCGAGGAGCTCAAAGCTGGTTATGTGTATTCCTTGAGGAAGAACCAAGCCTCTGTTTTATCACTGAACTGTGATAAACTGTGATAAACAAGTCCCTGAACTTGACTGCTTTTCCTTGGTTCCTGCAGTTCTTCACTTCCCTTAAGATCAGTAATTACTGAGACCTGTTCAAGGGCAAGCACTGTAGCCAGGCTTAGATCACAAAGTGGCTCAGGCCAAAAATGGCTTCTTTATGTCCGGGCACTCCCTACCCTATCTGCTTACAATCTCTACAATCTAGGTTGGAGGAGGAGAAGCCTTTCTCGGCTCAGGTGTGGGCCCCACTCACCCTGTCCTCCAGCCTTGGGATCGCTCGTCAAAGCCACTTCTACTCTATCCATTGTCTGGAAAAAGCATATCCAAATCCAAAGTAGGGGGCTTAGCCTCTGGCGGGCTAAAAATAACACCTGCCGTCTGAGCAGAGACCCCCTGTCATTCCTTCTGCCGCCTTGGAACTCCCCAGCTACTTTCCTTCTGAGAAAGGAGCCTCGTCCAGGTGACCTGGGGTCTATTCTGACTCACCGCGTACTTTAGGGGAGGTGCCTTCCTTCCCTCAACCTCATCTGCAAAACGCCATCCTAGTCCATAGGGCTCCTGCCAAGGTCAGGGTCTGCAGGAGCTTTGGGACATGTGAGCGCTGAGAGGAGACACATCATATTCAGAGGCAGCGTCGGCTCGTGTAGAGCCTGGGCTGCAATGTCTGACCTTGAGCCTTTCTCCCTCCTGGGCCTCTGTTTCCTCAACTGCAGAGCAATGAGGGTAGGTTATGTGATCTCCACTGGCCCTGTCAGCTCAGTAGTTCTGTGGCTTTTTGCCAGAGGTTGCAAAGTGCGGGCCACAGGCCTCTTTTATTTGGCCATCCGTGGGCTTCAAATTTCTTCAGCCAGTAATTTAAAAATTGGGAGATGTCACATAAATATTCAGATTTCTAGACTCCTACCAAAACAAACAAACAAACAAAAAGCTTCGCAGGTGTGGCGACACTGTGCTGTCATTCTTGCTGGCAACACTCAGCAGGGGTTGCCCTGGAGGCAGAGCACGGACTTTCTTAGCTGCATTTAGCACTACCCTGGAGCTTTTAAAAATAGCAATTCCAGGACCTCACCCTCTGAGATACTGATACCAGTGTAGCCTAGAACCCAGGCATTTTTCAAACTCCCCCAGTAACTCTAATGTGCAGCTGAAGCTTGGAACCACCATACTGGTTTGCAACCCTGGTCTGCAGTGACCCCTTTGGGGGTTGAGCCTTGTGTCTGGCCCTGATTTCTTGCAGCCCTGCACACAGACTCTGACCTGGGCTCAGGCCTGACGTTCTTAAAGCCTTTGGCTTGTCGAGGGTAGTAGACGGAGGGAGGCATCTGAGAGTCCTGTCAGTCAGCTCTGAGCCACATCTGCCTCCAGCAAGCTCTGTCTAGAGTGCATAGCCAAGACCGATGTCCACTGATCCAGTTCAACTGACTCGCCAAGGAATTGTCTAGTTCAGACCAACTCTTGGGGAGAAATAGCAGTCACGGAGTATTTTCCAAGTCCCTGCCCCTGGATCCTCTGAGCCACAAGTGTGACCTTGCTTTGGCCAATAACAAGAATCTGTTTTCGTTTCAGGAGATGAGAGTGCAGGGTGTGGTCTGCAAGCAAGTATTCAAAAAGGTGAACTGAAGCCTGAACATACCTTAGTCTCGAGGAATGAGTGGCATGGAAGGGGGGGGCAGGGTCCCCCCTCTCTGCTCAGCATGGGGCAGAGAGCCAGCCTGCATCTGTTAGCAGAGTCTGTCTCTCCCGGCTTTGTCTCTTTCCCTTTTCTTCAAACGAAGCCATCCCAATAAAAGTGGTCTCTGCTCGATATGTCTATTTTGGAAAAGCTTTGAAACCCCACTGTGCTCACATTTTCTCTGAAGGCTTCTGAAGCTGTGCTCTTGACGCCAGCCCTGAGCAGATGGGAGAGATTCAGCCACACGCCTGCAGATTTGGTCCTGATGTTACACCTGTACGGTCTCTCTCCAGGGCACAGGCCTGGGTCGCGGGTCTGTGGCCTGACATTCAGTCATCTGTGTTTTAAGTACCTACCGTATCATATGTCCAGTCAGGGCCCAGGTGTAGCGAGTGCCGGAAGCAGGCCAGGATGCCCTCTACCTCGGAACTTAGAGCCTTCTTAAGGTCAGACCAACAGTGACTTCATGACTGCACTTACAAGTGCACAAGAGATGCTCCAAAAGTTGTTTGTAAGCGAAATGGAACTGGATAGAATTTTAAACTCAAAGCTGGAATGAGGTGAGCATTAATGAAAGACAATTGCCAATTGGATTTAATTTCAGAGATGTCATGAATACACACCTCATCACCCCAAAACCATCCGCACCCCATCTATGGGCTTATGTAAAGCCTTCCTCTTCACTGTTACGGATGAGGCATAACTTGCCAATCCCCCTGGAAGAAGAAAAGCAGCCTCATGTTCTCACTAAAGTGTAAATGACTGCTAGCTGTGCCTTTGCCTAAAGAAATGGGGACACTGAGCGAGGAGGGGGGACACCATGGGTAGGAAGAACCCCTGGGAAAGGAAAGACTCACATTGAGGACCCTGAACACCAAACCTGCCCAGGCTGGGCCCCGCCCTTTGGGAAGAGCGCTGGGTTAGGAGTCAGATGTGCTGGGATGGAATCCCAACACCACCACTCACAGGGCTACCACACCGCTCTGGACCTCACGTCTCTAGTCAGAAACTCACAGTAATAATCCCGCTCCCTTCCTACACAGATAGGTTCGTGAGGTTTGTCATGCATATAAAACTTGTAGGCTGCCCAGTGCTAAATCAGTGGCTCTCAGACTTAGCTAAATCTTAGAACTACCTGGGGAGCTTTTAAAATTCGGTGGACCCAGGCTGCTACCCAGGACCAATTACATCAGAATGTCTTAAGGTGGGACCCAGGTATCAGTTTTTTTTTTTCCAAGCTCCCCAGGTGATTCTAGTATGCCAGTGGAGTTGAGAATCACTGCCCTAGACCAGTGTTTCTAACCTGGGGGTAATCCAGCCCCCACCCAGGGGCATTTGGCAAAGTCTGGAGATATCCTTGATTTCACACCTTGGGCTGGGGGGTGGCGCTCCTGGCATCTAGTTGGGTAGCGGCCAGGGATGCAGCTGAATAGCCTTCAATGCCCAGGACAGCTCCCACCACAAAGAATCATCCAGCCCCGTATGTCAAGGTTGAGAAACCCTGCCCTAGACAAACATAAGAAATGTTTAAATTTTTTGATTACCGAGGTGATTTCCCTAGCCTACACCAAGGAGATGAAATCCCAGAATGGCCTAAGATCCTGGAGACCCCCTTCACGTTTGTGGCCTTGGTCTTTTTGTCCCTGAGGGTAGAGAACTCAAAGGCAACGATTCGTGTAAAGACCGTTCGTTCATTCACCACACGAATGTTTAATGAAGGCCTACTGTGTGCCGGGCACTGACTGAACACCACACCTGTTGGGGATCCAGGCGTTCCCATCCCATCCCAGGTACTGAGACCCCATCAGACTTCCACTCCCAATACATAAAGACCTCAACCCAACAGTCAGGTTCTGATGGGGGTCTCAATGGTGTGGCCCTGCTGGTGTGAGTGTGCATGTGACCTATTTCAGTGGGCAGTGGGAGCCACAGGAGGTTTTTGAGCGGGAGAGTGACATGACCCACCTTTCAGCAGAACTAATCTGGTGGCCGTTCTCTCCATAGTAAGAAAAGGTGAGGAATCCAGTTGGAGTTTAGCACAGGGCAGTCACATTTAATTGAAATTCACTTCATGTGAGATTAATCTTCTCAGAGAAGTACAGGTCAAATGGAAGGGATGCTTCTTTTTGTACATAAATCTGTAACCAGGGAAGCAGGCTTTGGGCTTTTAACCGCTGCTTTCCATTTTCTCAGCTCATTTCCAATGGCTTGGAAAAGGCTTGCTCCTAAATTGGCAGCTGTATGTACCGTGGTGCTTGTTCAGCCCTCTTTGAGGCATTTTAGCACTTCTGACTTCCAGTGCAAAGCTATTGACGTTGGCTCCATTTCGGGAACACTACCGCAAGCTCCGCCACTTAACTGACACTTGGATACCATTGTTACAGGTTATAAAAAAGATTTTCAGTTCTAACCACTGATCACATAACTGGGCACTAGGAATGGATTCACTTACTGAATTTCCAAAGCATGGCAAAAATACTGTGATGCCCACAGGATGACAAATGATGGACTTTGCCTAGTTTCCAGCTCACCTGGTGCCACGAGGCTGTGGAAATTGTGTCACTCCATCTCGCAAATCCCTGGACCTGCCAACTTGGAAATTTTTGCTGTTTTTTTCACATTTTTCAAATGGAAGGGTTACATTATTTCAAAATACACCTGAAGTGAGACCTTATTAAAGTATTTACATCACATAATTTCAAATATTCAAAACCTAAGGGTACTTCCCTAATCGTCCAGTGGTTAAGACTCCATCCTTCCACCGCAGGGGGCACGGGTTCGATCCCTGGTCAGGGAACTATGATCCCTCATGCTGCATGGTGTGGCCAAAAAATTTAAAAAATAAAAGAATTTTAAAAACCCCAAAAAACCAGGACTGCCATGTGCAGCAACTCAGGTGGGAGGGCTGAGGCTGGGCTTCGGGCAGTGGAAGGCCCTTACTGGGAACTCGGGGTGAAGTGGCTGAGTGGCTAAGCTCTGGCCACGTGGCCCGGGTTCGAGTCCCATCTCTGCTACTTCCTAGCTCTGTGAGATTAAGGCAAGTCATGCAACCTCTCTGTGCCTCAGTTTGCTCATCTGTAAATTGGGACTCATAATTCCTCATAGACTTTTTGTGAGGATTAAATTAATCTATGTAAGCAACTTAGAGCAGATGTATATTTTATCTGCAAAGAGATTTGAACAGTGCCTGTTGTATAACAAGCCAATTTATGTATGGGTAAAAAAAAAAAAAAAATCAATCAGGGGCTTCCCTGGTGGCGCAGTGGTTGAGAGTCCGCCTGCCGATGCAGGGGACACGGGTTCGTGCCCCGTTTCCGGCAAGATCCCACATGCCGTGGAGCGGCTGGGCCCATGAGCCATGGCCGCTGAGCCCGCACGTCCGGAGCCTGAGCTCTGCAACGGGAGAGGCCACAACAGTGAGAGGCCCTCGTACCGCAAAAAAAAAAAAAAAAAATCAGAGATCTGAGAGGCACTTCAGAGTAGAAGCAACATAACTCACTGCAGACACAACACAACACGGTGTGGGTGACAGAAGAGCGGGAGAAGCCAAGGTCAGGGCAGCCGGGAAGCAGTTAACAGAAATCAGGAGGGGTGGGTTTCTAGGGCCGGAAGCCCCCAGGCTGCCTCAGTGGTGGGGGTGGTGGAGGAGGCTCGTGCAGAGCCTCTCTCCAACCTCCTGGGGGTGCAGACCCCAGTGCAGGTTGTCTGCCACCACACCCCCAAAGGATACTGACAGGGACCCCAGAGCTTCTGATGCAGACACAGTGACCCTCCATCACAGGGCTGGCAGGAGGATGGACTTCTGACATGAAACCCCTAAGGCCCCTAAAATGTCATTCTCTGGGCAGCTTCCCAAACCTTCCCACAAGAAAACTCTAACACGTGAACCCCAAGGACCTCTCTGGACGCCCAAATATATAACCTCTGTCTCGGTTAATTAGGACACCACTACCGTTCCTTTCAGTTGCAAATTAAACAGCTCTATGCTGCATTGCAATTCAACTCTGCTTAATTCTCTGAAATATCCCTTATCCACGCTACCCGACCCCACCTGCAGAACTGAGTCTCCAGGGCCTTCACCCACTCACCCCCAGCCCCATATCCCGCCCTGAGCTGGGGACCTGCAGACCTGCAGAGCTGAGTCAACAGAGGTGGCGGGGACCTGCTAATCACCCACGTCACAGGAATGGGTTTCCTCTCAGGCAGAGTTGGGACAAGGAAAGGGATGGCTGTCTCTTTGGAAAAAAGGACTTGTTTTGCTCTGGGAAGGATACTTACCAATCATGACTTCTCCCATTTCCCCTCCAATAACCAAAACCCAACCCATCCTTCAGAGACAATTTTGGGGTCCTCTTTTCCCTTCTCCACAGCCCACAACCCCTGCTTCTTTGAGTTCTCATCCTCTCAAGGGTGATCCTGGCCATTTCCCCTTTTTGAGATGATCTCAATAAAGAAATACCAGATCAGAATGACAAAATTATTGTTTATTTTATTATTTTTTTTTCTGTACGCGGGCCTCTCACTGTTGTGGCCTCTCCCGTTGTGGAGCACAGGCTCCGGACACGCAGGCTCAGCGGCCATGGTTCACAGGCCTAGCCGCTCCGCGGTATGTGGGATCTTCCCAGACCGGGGCACGAACCCGCGTCGCCTGCATCGGCAGGCGGACTCTCAACCACTGCGCCACCAGGGAAGCCCTGTTGTTTATTTTAAATGGTTGCATGTAACCAATAGTTTAGCAGACAAAAATACAGTGTAATATAATTATGCTGTGCTAATTCCAAGATCATTACACAATTTGTAAAATTAGTGAATTCATAGTGTCCCTGAGGCAGTCTGGTCCAATAATGGTTCACAAGTTTAAAGGTGGAGAATGAACTTCATTATTGTCTCTCTGTGACCTTCATGTGTAACTTCCTTTGGTGATAATGTCAAAAGTTGAAGAGCCCCTCATGAATGTGATGTCTGGGCCAATGGGTCCCTTTCCCCAACACCGCAGGCTCCCACTGGAGGCCCTATTTCAACTCCTAGCACTTAACTCTCAGTCCTACCATTGTTTCAGACACCCTAGTGGACATTTGTCACATTTATGGCTGTCTGCCATCTTGTGAGCAATTCTCCCATGTTTAAGGAGCTTCCTTCATTAGGAATTCCATCTCTTCAGGGTATTAATAGAAGGGAGGACTAGCTTTCCCAGCCTACCTGCACCCAGGCTCCAGCTGTAAGACCGAGGTGCCCTCACTTATATGCCCCCAACGAAAAGATTTGGAAAAAGAACTATGTGAGGTGGATAATGCTGATTGGATCCTTTGGGAATCCACAGGGATTGGCTTTGGGATGGCACCAGTGGCAGAGCTTACGGTTCCTGGTGTCCAGTGTCATGGTTGCTATCTACACTGGCAGTGGATGCAAAAGCGAGAGAGGCCACCAGACCTGTGTGCGTCCTACACACGCCACCTCTGAGTGGTCTCTCCAAAAATTCAACTTTGAATCTGGTCAAGTCTCCAATCTAACTACATATTTACAAGCAACACAGGGGCACAAGGACATGTTAAAGGCCATTTCAGGAATTCGATCAGCAATGAGAAACTAGAGGACAAACAACTTGGTTTCTTCAACAAATGAATTGCAAGGGACAAAAAAAGATACAGACAGGGAACCTATAGACTAAAAGAGACTCAGGAGACATATCAACTCATCATACTATTTAGCCTTTATTTGAATCCTAATTCACACAAATGAACTACAAAAACAAAAGCTAAAACGAATCACAAAGGACAGGAGATAAACAGTGAAATTTGTACACTGGCAACGTTTGATAATATTACCAGAAATACTGTTCAATTTTTAGGTGTGATAATGGCATTATGGTCATGTATTTTAAGAGTTCTTATCTTTTAGAGATAACACACTGAAATATTTATAGCATACTGTCTGGGATTTGTTTCAAGATAATTATGGAGGGGAAGAGCAGAAGGAATAGAGATGAAATATCACTGGCCATGACTTTATAAATGTCAGAGCTAGATGATGGGTGTATGGAATTCATTAAACTATCTTGACTGCTTGTGTAGATGTTTGAAATATTCCACGATAAAAACGTTTTTAAAAACCAGTGAAAATAAATAAAATTTAAAATAAATAGATGATTCTGCATTCAATCGAACTCCATCTGGCTTAACTATGAACACCCTTACAGAACTGATGGGCTGGGTCAGCCAGGCACTCTCCGTTTTAGATCAAAACATGGGAAGCAATTTCTTCTCTCCTTGGGGAGATGGAGGGTGGAGCTACTTGGAGATGGAGGCTGAGAATCTGTAGTACACTCTGGCCATCTGGTCTCCCTCAGCTCATATATGCTCCGATTTCTGGGGCTGCAATGGGAACTGTGGCGCCCAGCTCCGTGGCTACCATGCATCTCTACTCCATCCCAGCTAGCTAACTGTCACCCAACTGCAGCCAGCTTTCTCTGCCATAAACCATCCATATGGACCTCTGTAGCCGAGGGGACACTGGAAAGTGTATGGAGGTGATGGAACTCTCAGAGCCAGATTCTGGTTTAGGTGCTCTGAGAGAGCTGGAGTGGGGTCAGTGAAGTGGTCCTCCAACAACAGTCCAGGAGAGTGGCAGTGAGAGGCCATAGCAAGACAGTGGGATGGAGAGGAGGGGCGGTTGCAAGCAACAAACCTAACAGAGAATCCATTGACTTATCAAATGATTAAATTTGGAGAGAGAGGAAAAGAGAAGAATCTAGAAAAAAACATTCCCCATAAAGTGCCAGGCAGTTTATTCCCTTTATCTCCTTCAACCTTCACCCTCAGTGTAGTAGACCACTGACAGTTTGTTTGTTCCAAGTCTGGTCCCCTTTCTTCTGGTCCATATGGTTCAAACAGGACTTAACTCCCTTGCCCCCAGCCAGTTCCAGGGTTGGACACACAACACCAGCCTGGCTAATCAGCCCCAGGGTCACTGGCCCTGGCACATAATCTTGGGTTTTTAGTTTAAACCACTGGGAAAGAGATACTCTCTATCATTTGGGATGCTGAAAGGGTAGAATGTCAGCTTGGGACTTCTGAGAGCCATCACGTGGAGAGAGCCTTATTGGACTGAAGTCTTCACGGAGGAAAGCAGAGGCAAGAGATGAAGAGATGCTTCATTATTTAAGCATCAGGATCCAGCCCTGCCTGACGCCAACCCTAACACTGGGCTGTTGACTTATGAGCCAATTAGCTCCTTTACTTTTCCTTAACTAGTGTGAGTCAGAGTTCCATTACCTGTGACTAAAACAGTCCTAATATATCAATCTTGTGTGATAAATCTTACCATCCCCAACCTCCTGATGAAAAAACGGAATCTCTGACAAGTCAGTGAAATTGCTTAAAATTACACACTTTCATGTGTCAAATAGGATGTTTTCTTCCCCCAGCCCCTTTCTGTCTGTCCTCTCCTTTTATTGAGAAGGTTCTTTGGCATACAGAACAGGAAGAGATTTTTGTGAGCAAATGCAGCACCCCATCAGCACCACACACATATACACCCCACTCTGGCAGAGACCCTGGACCCTGGGGCTCTGGGAGAGAAGGTGGAGATGAACAGAATAGTAATTAGACCAAGTCGCTGAAGACAGAGTAGAAGAAGGGTGGAGACCTAGTGCAGAAGAGAGCTGTGGTGTTTTAAAATATTTTGGCCAATTCTTTGACATGCCTTCTTTCGAAAGGTGAAACCTCACTGTCCCTGGACCACCCCCCCAACCCAGCCCTTGAACGTGGACTGATGGCAGAAGTAATGGTGCGTGACTTCCAAGGCCAGGTCATGGAAGAATACAACTTCCTCCTTGCTCACTCTACAATCATTCAGTCTGAGGGAAGCTAGTCACCACGTCATGAGGACACTTGAGCAGCCCTTGTCCACAGGGAGAGCAGTGGAGGCCTCTCACCAACAACCTGTGAGCCACCTTCCAGAACAGATCCTCCAGTCCAGCTAAGCTGTGCTCAAACTCCTGACCCCCACAGAAACTGCGAGATAATAAATGTTTATGTTGTTTTAAGCCGCTAAGTTTTGGGGGTAATTTGTTACACAGCAATTAATAACTAATACAGAAACTGTCTGATACACAGTCAGGGTGGCCTCTGTGTGGACTGACAGTATCTCAGTGGAAACCATAACCGACAGCTATGCCTTGTCCTCTGAACCCCATGAGTACGACATATCCGCCAATGGCAAGACTTCCTTTCTTCTCTGTAGGGCTTTCTAGGCAGAACCCAGAGGCAGCGCTGGGGTTGGCACCTGGGTCTTTCTGATGCCAAAGACTGTGCCTTTCCATAGGGCCATATTTCAGAGTCTGGATGTCAAGGAGCTGGAAGAGCAGGAAAGAAGAGCTGAGAAACCTCAGGTTGTTCCTTTGAATCTGACAGAGGCCAAGAATTAGAGGACAGAATAAGATGGTGCTTCTCTTATATTAATTAATTAATTTATTTATTTATTTATATTTTTGGCTGTGTTGAGTCTTCGTTGCTGCGCACGGGCTTCCTCTAGTTGCTGCGAGCAGGGGCTACTCTTCGTTGCGGTGCGCAGGCTCCTCATTGCGGTGGCTTCTCTTGTTGCAGAGCACGGGCTCTAGGTGCGCAGGCTTTAGTAGTTGTGGCTCACGGGCTCAGTAGTTGTGGCTTGCGGGCTCTAGAGCACAGGCTCAGTAGTTGTGGCACACGGGCTTAGTTGCTCCGTGGCCTGTGGGATCTTCCCAGACCAGGGCTCGAACCCATGTCCCCTGTGTCGGTAGGTGGATTCTTTTTTTATTTTTTTTATTTATTTATTTTTTGCAGTACGCGGGCCTCTTACTGTCATGGCCTCTCCCATTGCGGAGCACAGGCTCTGGACGTGCAGGCTCAGCGGCCATGGCTCACGGGCCCAGCCGCCCCACGACATGTGGGATCTTCCCGGACCGGGGCACGAACCTGTGTCCCCTGCATCGGCAGGCGGACTCTCAACCACTGCGCCACCAGGGAAGTCCCGGTGCTTCTCTTATTAATTTAATTATTTAAAACCCAGTGGAGATGTGATTAGGGTAGAGATCAAGATGAAAGCATATTGGATTAGGGGGGGCCCTAAAATCTAACAAGTCTATCCTTATAGGGGACAGAAAGGGACACACAGAGAAGAGGTCAATTTGAATATAGAGGCAGAAATTGGAGTGATGTGTCTACACACCAAAGCATGCCATGATTGCTAGTAACCACTAGAAGTGAGGAGAGAGGCACTCAGCTGATTCTTGCTCAGAAACTCCAAAAGGAACCAACCCTGTCAGTAACTGGATTTTGGACTTCTGGCTTCCCAAAGTGAGAGACTAAATTTCTGTTATTTTAAGCCAAACAAAAACAAACCCCAAAAAATCCAAAATCAAAACCCCTGCCAATGATATTAAATAAATAGTGGGGCAATAACAGATACCAGTTTCAAAATGGCCTTACTGGATTGGGATGTCCCCTGATGTCTTTCATTCCTCTGTAAATGTACACTGATCACCTGATCAGTGCCAGGGCCACGTCTGGAGCGTTCACATTGGAAACTTTACATCAGGGCCAGGGGCCAAATGAACTCCTCAGACGGACCGTGCTATAGGAGCTCGCTGGCATATAGAGAGCAGGGTGGAGTACAGGATCTAGAAAGACGCCCCCTGCAGGGGGTGGACTGAGCAAGTTGGGTAGATATTTGGAAAGGTGAGAGGCAGGAAATTTCTAGCAGGCACAGAGATGCAGCCCCAGGTGATGCACTCTGGGCTGGTCCATCATGTGGGTGGAAAACCAGAGGGACAAGGGGCATATTAACTCCTGCACTATAGCACCTGTCTCCTCATTCTGATGTTCACGGCCCCCTTCAGAAGTCCCTCCCCTGAAGCTCCCTCTCTGTTTGAGCCAGGCTTGTCTCCTGAAGTGATGTGACGGTTCCTGCCCCACACTAGTGTTCTTCTTGTTCCCCCTGAAAAATGCCTAGTTCTTCCCTTTCTAGAAAATTCTTATGAATTTGCTCAAAAAGTCTCTCCTCCTGTGGAGAAAAGGGAACCCTCCTACACTGTTGGTGGGAATGTAAACTGGTGCAACCACTATGGAAAACAGTATGGAGGTTCCTTAAAAAACCAAAAATAAAGTTACACATGATTCAGCAATTCCACTCCTGGGCATATATCCAGAGAAAACTCTTATTCAAAAAGATATATGCACCCCAATGTTCATTGGAGCACTATTTACAATAACCAAGACATGGAAGCAACCTAAATGTCCATTGACAGATGAATGGATAAAGGAGATGTGGTATATATACACAGTAGAATACTACTCAGCCATAAAAAAGAATGAAATATTGCCATTTGCAGGAACATGGATGGACCTACAGATTATCATACTAAGTGAAGTAAGTCAGGCAGAGACAAATATCATACGATACCACTTATATGGGGAATCTAAAAAAATGATACAAATGAACTTATTTACAAAACAGAAACAAACTCACAGACATAGGAAACAAATTTTCCTATGTTTCCTAAATGGTTACCAAAAGGGAAAGGTGGGGGGAAGGATTAAATTAAGAGTTTGGAATTAGCAGATACACACTTCTTCCCTGGAGTCCAGTGGTTAAGACTCTACGCTTCCACTGCTGGAGGCACGCGTTCGACCCCTGGTCAAGGAACTAAGATCCCACATGTCATGAGGCGTGGCCAAAAAAACAAAAGCAAAAAGCAAACTATGGGGCTTCCCTGGTGGCGCAGTGGTTGAGAGTCCGCCTGCCGATGCAGGGGACACGGGTTCGTGCCCCGGTCCGGGAAGATCCCACATGCCGCGGAGCGGCTGGGCCCGTGAGCCATGGCCGCTGAGCCTGCGCGTCCAGAGCCTGTGCTCTGCAACGGGAGAGGCCACAACAGTGAGAGGCCTGCGTACCGCAAAAAAAAAAAAAAAGAAAAAAAAAAAAGCAAACTATATATAAAATAGATAAACAACAAGGACCTACTGTGTAGCACAGGGAACTATATTCAATATCTTGTAATTAACTATAATGGAAAAGAATCTGAAATGAATCAGACATATATATATGTATGAATCACTTTGCTGTAGACCTGAACCTAATACAACATTGCAAATATATTAACTATACTTCAATTTTAAAAAAAAGTCCCTCCCTCTCCAAGAAGACTTCTTTTACTGACTCTTTCCTAAAAATCCCACTCAGTTTTGATTGGTTTGGTGCTGCTGTGACCTTGGCAGAGAAGGGACAGCCAGGCTTCCCATCTAGGAGCTCTCTCTTGTTGATCCCTGCATGACCTCCATCAGGCTTTCTCCAGCCAGGCAGGACCTGGTCTCCTGCCATTCTGCTCTCCCTCATCACTTCGCCCTGTGTTCTCTGAACGACTGGACTGTGCAAGTAAGTTAATGAATAGACCGAACTTCATACACTGTGGTTATCAGCCCAACCTTGGCCACACTTTCATTTATGGCCCTTCTAAGGAGACCTCCAGACCATGTTAAGAAATTTTCCTGCCACGCAGCAGTAGGTGGGGACCTTTGGCCCACAAAAAAGGCCACGTCTGAGGGGATGCTGCTCTTCAGATGAAGTGAGCATTGCATCACCTAATCTGGGGTATCAAGATAATGCCTGGGGATGTCTTAAGAAAAAGTCTCTGCTGTTTTGTACTTTGGGACTCTTACCACTTTATAGCCCCTAATTGATAACTTTCAAGGTTGCTGTAATCACTACAGACTTTTTCCCCAAGCCCTACTTATTCTTCAAGACTCAGATAAAGGCCCTGCCTAAGCAAGACACATTTCCCATCAGCCCTGGATGACCCCTCTCTACACCCACATTGTATTATTATTAAGTTCCATTCTTATTTGTGGCCCATTAACTCACTTAAGAAAATTTTGGATCAAAGAGTAAATCAAAACTGAAATTGAAAAATAGTTAGAAATTAATCATAAAAAGACTACATGGGAGAAAATATTTGAAAATCACATATCTGGCAAAGGACACATATATGAAATATGTAAAGAACGCTATAAATTTAACAGTAAGAAAACAGAATCCAGTTAAAAAATGGGTGAAAGACCAGATTAGATACTTCTTCAATGAAAATATAAGGATAGCAAGTAAAAAGGTTAAAAGATGTTCACTAATCATTATCATTGGAAAAATGCAAATTAAATCACAATACATACCTTGATGCACTTGTTAGAATGGCTAATTTATTTATTTATATTTTTTAATTGAAGTATAGTTGGTTTGCAATGTTGTGTTAGTTACAGCACAGTGATTCAGTCATATGTGTGTGTGTGTGTGTGTGTATGTGTGTGTATATATATATATATATATATATATATATATATATATATATATACACACACATTGTTTTTCAGATTCTTTTCCCTTATAAGTTGTTACAAAATACTGATTATAGTACCCTGTGCTATACAGTAAGTCTTTGCCGGTTATCTATTTTATATATAGTAGTGTGTATATGTTACTCCCAAACTCCTAATTTATCCCTCCCCCAACCACCTTTCCCCTTTGGTAACCATAAATTTGTTTTCTGTGTCTGTGAGTCTGTTTCTGTTTTGTAAATAAGTTCTTTTGTATCCTTTTTTTTTAAGATTCCACATATAAGTGATATATGATATTTGTCTTTCTCTGTCTGACTTACTTCACTTAGTATGATAATCTCTAAATCCACTCATGTTGCTGCAAATGGCATTATTTCGTTCTTTTTTATGGCTGAGTAATATTCCATTGTATATATGTACCACATCTTCTTCATCCATTCATCTATCAATGGACATTTAGGTTGCTTCCATGTCTTGGTTATTGTAAATAGTGCTGCAATGAACATTGGGCTGCATGTATCTTTTCAAATTATAGTTTTCTCTGGATATATGCCCAGGAGTGGGATACCTGGATCATATGATAACTCTATTTTTATTTTTTTAAGGAACCTCCATACTGTTTCCCATAGTGGCTGTACCAATTTACAGTCTCACCAATAATGCAGGAGGGTTCCTTTTTCTCCACACCCTCTCTGGCATTTATCATTTGTAGATTTTTTGTTGGTGGCCATTCTGACTGGTGTGAGGTGATACCTCATTGTAGTTTTAATTTGCATTTCTCTAATAACTAGCAATGTTGATAATTTTTTACGCGCCTGTTGGCCATCTGTATGCCTTCCTTGGAGAAATGTCTATTTAGATATTCTGCCCATCGTTTGATTGAGTTGTTTGTTTTTTTGATATTGAGTTGTATGAGCTGTCTATATATTTTGAAAATTAATCCCTTGTCAGTCACATCATTTGCAAATATTTTCTGCCATAGAATGGCTACATTTAAAATCTGATAATACCAAGTATTAGCAAGGCTGCAGAGATACTAGCTCATTCATACATTTTTTATGGGAATATAAAACGGTAGGGACACCCTGGAAATGAGTCTGGCAGTTTCTTTAAAAAATTAAATGTACACGTATCATACGACCCAGCAATCACACTCCCGGCTATTTTCCCCAGAGAAATGAAACCTTATATTCACACCAAAACCCGTGTGTGGACGTTCATAGCTGCTTTATGTGTAATAGCCAAAGACTAAAAAAAATCCAGCTGTCCTAATGAGTTTACACATCATTTCACATGTTTGTTAGAGTTTTGAGCTTTCTCTTCTGTACCGGTACTAGTGCTAGTATGTGTCTTTTGATAATTTTTTAAATATTAGGATGGCTGTCTTTTTTTCATTGATTTGCAGGAATTCCTTGAATATTCTAGATATTATTTACTTGTTGGTTTTAGATATTGCAACTGTCTTCTTCCATCCTGTTGTAAATTAAACTTGTCAATGGTATCTGTTGAATAAAAATCCTCATTTTATAGGTAATAAATGTAATCATTGTTTTGCCGTATGGTTTGCGCTTCTGAAATTGTAAGAAGTCTTTCCTTGCCCTTAGGCCCATATACAGTCCCCTACATTTTCTTCCAAAAATGTTACAGTTTTACCATTCGCACTGAGGTCTTTAGTTCGCTTAGAACACACGTTTGCATGGGGAATCAGGGAGATATATGGTTTTGTTTTTCTCTGTATAATGAATCAGTTTGCTCACTCTCTGTCCCTTTCCCATTGATTTGTGGTGTCACTTCTATTATACATTAACTTCCCATACACAGAGGGGTCTGTCTCTGAGATCTCTATTCTGCTCCTTTGGCCTATCTGTCCCTACTTGTGTTAATACCATAGTGTATTTATTACTTGGGCATTGTAGTATATCTTAATATTGTTAAGACAAATCCCCACACTTCAATCTTTTAAACTAAGCTATTCATGGACCTTTATTCCTCCATATAAATTTCAGAACAATTTTATCATGTTCCCCCACTAAAAATTTCTGCCTAGAATTTTGTTTGGGAATATATTGAATTTATAGATGAATTTGTGGGGAATAGAAGCCTTCAGAATGTTAAATTATCTAATCCAAGAGTATAGCACATCTCTTCTTTTATTCAATCATCTTATGTGTCCTTTAATAGAGGTTTCAAGATTTCTCCAGAGAGATTGTGTATGTTTTCACTTTTGTTAATTCCTATACTCTTTGTAGATTTCCTGCCCTTGTGAAAAATTTCTTCTTTTCTATTATATTTTCTAGTAAGTTATGGCTGGCATAAGGCAATGCTATTGATTTTTGTAGTTTGCTCTTACACCTGGCAGGTTCTGAAATCTCTTATCAGTTCTAACAAATTGTGTGTTGATTCTGATTTTTCCTAGGTAAATGATTATATCACCTCAAATAATGACAGTTTTAAGTCTTCCAGTCCCTACACTGCTTATATAAAGCAGTCAAGAGCAGAGAGGAAAAGAAGAAAAGCTTCCAAATTCGTTTTACAAACTAGTGCAGTATTTATACCCAAAGCAGACAAGATAGTCTAAACAAAGAAAACTACATATTAACCTAATTCATAAATATCTATGTAAACATCCTAAATAAAAATAATAAAAAAGTACATTAAAAGAACAATTCACCCAGAAAAATGGTGTTAATTCCTAGAAAGTAAAGTAGGTTTGATGTAATTCATCACATTAATATGTCAAAGGAGAAAATTATATGATCATCTTCTTAGATGATGAACATCCAATTCTGACTAACTTAAAAATAAAAGCTTAGTAAAACAGACATAGATGACTGACTTCTTAACAAGATATATTAGACTAAAAACTAATCAGTCCTATTAGCAAGACATTAAAAGCATTTCTACTGAAGTCAAGAATAAGCTATAGATACCACTAATATTTTTGTGGAAGGATTAGACATTGCTGCTGGACAATCGAAAGGAGTAAAAGTATAAAAATTGGAAATAAGGACGCAAAACTATCATTATTTGTAGATGATATTATATTCATGAAAATACAAGAATACAAGCAAATCAACTAAAAAACTATTACAGATAATAAGAAAATTCCTAAAGGTAATTGGTCACAAAATATGCTCATGTCAGTCAGTAGCTACAAACAAGAAGCAATTAGAAAATAGAGTGGGAGAAAATATTCCATTTATAGTGGTAACAACTGACCAAATCTTTAGAAATAACTAATAAAAAATATGAAAGATATAGTCACAAAAAGCTTTAAACTCAAGTCTTCATATAAAATAAGATTTGGATTAATGGAACGCCCTACCCTGTTCTTGTATAGGAGAACTCAACCTTATAAAAATGTCCTTTCTTCCTAAATTAATATATAAATTGAATATGAAAATTTCCACATTTTCATAACAAAATGGAATTTTACATGAGTGAGGAAATGATTTGAAATGGTGCTAGATAATCAATCACACATTTGGG
This sequence comes from Delphinus delphis, assembly GCF_949987515.2. Taxonomy (NCBI): domain Eukaryota; kingdom Metazoa; phylum Chordata; class Mammalia; order Artiodactyla; family Delphinidae; genus Delphinus; species Delphinus delphis. The sequence continues at coordinate 116,490,519 of NC_082686.1, read as the reverse complement.
GAAATAAACTGAACCAAAGTTTATAAGCTAAAAATGAAAGTGTAAAGGTTCTAGAAGTAAACGAGAGGTTTTTGTTTGTATTTTTAAAATTAATCTTAAGGTAGGGAAGGCTAGTCTAAAACACAAACTTCAGAACCAGTGGAGTAAGTTTGATATCTTTAAGTACTTATAAATTAAAATGTCTGCACAGAACTTTCAGTTTAAAAATGTGGATTGAATACATGAGTTTATCACTGCTCTTTCCCCAAATTTCACTAAAATGACAAAGTGTTGAAGAAAAAAAATTTTTAAAGAAGATGAAATCATCACCCTCATACAAACATATACACTTGACAACGATTTTATTTAACTTATTAATTAATGAGGGAACCGGAAAGATGTTACAATTCTTACAAAGGAAGCTTTGGCTTACGGATTTCTATTCCCCACCTAACAGAATCTGTTCACATTGCCCTGTTCAGGAGTCCTTTGCATAGCTGTAGACTGGAAGCATTTTCATTATTACTAGTCCTACAAGTTAATTTCTATCCCTGCAGAGTTGGAAAACAGCCTAGTCAAAGACAACCAAGGATAACTTGAATGGGTAGGCTAGACAGGACACTCATTAACATTTTTTGCCCATTTCAAAATCTTTTGCAATTTTCCTGATAGTCTCCCCCACTTGTAATCATAATAATCTCAAGAAAGATTATTCTTGGTGACAAAATAACACTCTTCTCATAAGGTTTGGCCTGATTATTTACATAGGTGCAGGGAGAGTGTTCATACAGGTCTCTTCAAATTTGCTTTGTGATACCAACGGCAAAACAAGTTTGAACAATTACAAAATTAACTTCCACCTGAAAATCTTCATAAGGCAACTCACTGAACTTTTAAAAAGTCTATCGGGGGCTTCCCTGGTGGCGCAGTGGTTGAGAGTCCACCTGCCGATGCAGGGGACACGGGTTCGAAGATCCCACATGCCGCGGGGCGGCTGGGCCCGTGAGCCACAACCGCTAGAGCCTGCGCGTCCGGAGCCTGTGCTCCGCAATGAGAGAGGCCACAACAATGAGAGGCCCGCGTACCGCAAAAAACAAAAACAAAAACAAAAGTCTATTGGGACTTCCCTGGTGGCGCAGTGGTTAAGAATCCGCCTGCCAATGCAGGGGACACGGGTTCGATCCCTGGTCTGGGAAGATCCCACATGCTGTGGAGCAACTAAGCCCACAAGCCACAACTACTGAGCCCGTGTGCCACAACTACTAAGCCCACACGCCTAGAGCCCGTGTTCCACAACAAGAGAAGCCACCGCAATGAGAAGCCTGCACACCACAATGAAGAGTAGCCCCTGCTCTCCACAACTAGAGAGAAAAAGCCTGCATGCAGCAACGAAGACCCAATGCAGCCAATAAATAAATAAATAAATAAAATAAAAACGTCTATTATTTGTCATCCCAAGGCTAAGAAATAAGCCCAAGAAACTCTCTCTACCAGATTCTACTTGCAAAGTTCGATGAATTCTTCTTTTCTCAAGGTTCCCAAAATAACTTAGGTCTCTTGGCCCACCAGGAAGTGACCTCCCTTACTACCTGTGAGACTGGACCCTGTAAACGAGGCACCCAGGCCAATTGTCCTGGGAGGTCATAATACGCAATGTCTCTTTAAGTACTACCAGACTTTGTTCCTTAAGTGTGACTTGTCAAGCCTGATTAAAAGAGCATCGTACTCAAATATGATACTGCAGGAAGGTCCTGGATGTTTAATCAGTTCGTTTAATTATGTTCTGGTAGAAAGACAGATTCTTATTCAACTTATGCAAATAATTATATTGCCATGAAAAGGAGACTCAGAGTTTCTGAACTCTAGGGAGTTGGTACAACTAGACATCACTTTTAAATGTTTCACTTTAGCTTAAAAAAGCAGAGTCCACCAAATTGCTATGGGTTACAGAGAGCATGAGAAGAAACAGAAAGGGCTTCCTTATAGATCTAGAAAATAGTACATTAAAACAACATTAGCAATATTCCAAATAAATAACCACGATAAAATTTTGCTCATTGATTCATTCAGTTCTATATAATTAATTCTTGTTCCACTGGATCTTGCGTTAGTAGTCTCATGAAGCCATCTGTTTCTCAACTAAAAAGAGTTCTGGAAATCCTAAATCAGTCCACTGATATGGTCTGAAAGTTGCCTAAGTGATTCCAGCTCAGATACTTCTATCCAAGGCTTGATTCTTTGAAAGGTCAATATTTTGAAGTACCTCTTTCCACAAGGCTCTGAAATTTTCCTTCTTTTTGAAGACACAAACTCTGGCTTGCTGTTGCTAAGAGAGACCTCAGCAGGCATTAGAGTAAAACACAAACTATTTATAAATGACAAAGCTGTGGTTATTTTATTACTGAAAAATTTCAAGTGTGGAAGGACTGATGAGAGTTTATAATAAATATAATGCAAGAATAATACAACTGACAGGATATATGGGTGTTTGGTTGGTGACATGCAAAACAAAGATAATAAACCCATTCTCCAAGAAAAAATTTTAAACAAATGTCTCTTAGCTCAATGATGAAGTCTACTTTCTAAGAAGCCAGTGAATGCTGCATCTGATTTATAAAGTTGGATTTTATAGAGGAAAAGAATCTTGAGATATAACATGATAATCCTTTGATGTGATATGTATATAATATACCTAGACTATTGAGTAAAGAGAATCAATAAATCTGAAGTAGGGCCTAGATATCTGTATTGCTGTAAAACTTCATGATTAGGTCTGATATGCATTGAGAACCACTGGCCTAAAAATGACTTGGTTCAAAGTCTTTTAAAAAAGAAAAAAGAGTGGCAATCAACATTTTAAATAATAATTGAAATATATTGTTGCTCAATATCATCAGGTAAAACACTACCAGGGCTCAGATAAATAGGGGGAAATTCAACAGAACAATTTTATAAGACTTTCAATGTGTTTTCCTTGAAATTAAAACATATACAGAAAGTGAGGCATTGAAAAATCTCCAGGGGTTTCCCATAAAGCATAAAGTTTCTGAAATGTTTTTATTAATAACATCTTACCTATACAAATTTAACCTATGGAAGGGTGAGCATCTCTTCTGATTTGACAACTCTTCCCATGCAACTCACCAAACCTGATTACTTCTAGCATCCCTTTTTGTAAGGTAAAAAGACACATTTTCCTGATTTTTTTCCAGGAACCCTATGGGAAATCTCTAAGACTATTTTAGGTGTATAAGATGTCTGGCAAGTTTTATTTTCTTCTATTTTGCAGACCTGATTTTTGGAAGGCAAAAATCAAAAGTGTTGTCAGAGGAGATTTGGACACTTGATTAAGACAGGCTCATGAGTACCTGTGAAACAATACTTGGTTACTTATTGAATCAAAGGGAGAATAAAACATTTAAAAATAAACAAGAACCTTAATATTTTCATAAACAAGGAATCTTTTTCCTCCTCTTTTTCCTCCTCCTCCTCGTCTTTTTTATATTTAAGAGTGTAAAATCAACATACAGCATGCAAAATTATTCGGGTAAATCACAGAATCTTTGCTTTGTAGGCAGATTACACAGAGAGTAAATAAGGTAACCATCCACTTGGTTCCCCCAAGACTCTCCTGGTTTTAGCACTGAAAATTCCACATCCCCGGAAACCCCATAGTCCCAGGCCAATCAGAAAGGTGGATCACCCTAGAAAGAGTAACCATTCACACTGTAGCTGAAGACATTAATCAGAAAACCAAGGGAACAAGTCCATCAAGATTGAGAACTTTGCAAAAATTTTAACACATTTAGTAGCTTGTGAGATTTAGTATTATAAACCAGGACAAGTAAAATTCACTTGTTTGACTCAGGACAAATCCAAGTTTTATCCTCTATTATACTTTTTTTTTATCCTCTATTATACTTTTTTTATCCTCTATTATACTATTATACTTTTTATCCTCTATTATACTATTTTATCCTCTTTTATACTCTGGTGACACTTTTATTCTAACACAGATCTCAAGGGGTCCACATGTTCAACTCTAATTTCATAACAGTATTTAGATGCTATTTCCATTAGCATGCTATGCATTCATCATGGCCATCTTCAAATGGATAAATGAATATTCTAAGTATTTCTTAGTTTTGATTTTTAATAGAGTAAACACAAATAGTTGTAACCACATAAATAAAAACTCTTTGTGTCCCTCGATACGTGCGAAGTAGTTTGAAGAACAAAAATCCCAAGAACCACTGCTTATGGAAAAGCAAAAGCATATTCTCAGTTGTATTTCTCTGATTATTGCAGTTGCAACCACTCACATTAATTATAACTTTTCACTAAAGTAATTAACTTCTATTTCACAGAGAAAACTAGAGAGCAGATCACTGAGAACTTTCTGTCACACTGAAGCATTTTAGCAGATTAGCGAAGTTTATAATACAACTTTTTACAGTCACACGCATTCCTGTGTGGCAAAAATGAGCACATTCACTAACATGACTTGTGGTTATTACTTATAGCACATACAAATAAGAAAAATTAGGCTTAGTAATCAATGTGTCGGTGTTCCAGGCTACTTAGAAAGTGCCTAGATATCCATTGATTACATGATTAATTTAATTTAATATCAGCTTAAAATTTTAAGTTACCAAGAGATCTTGCAAATGATCTTCAAGCTGACATACTACAAAACACAATTACTGTTGAAATTAAGTTTGTCAGAATCAAGATTCAATTGAGTCAGACATAAATTTACATTTTTCATCATCTTAAACATTATGGAGGAGTAAAGCGAGCTAATTCAATCAGCAAACCTGTTATAATGTTTGGGGAAAATATACCCAATTAGAAAAAACTGTTTGCTTATATTACAGTTGACCCTTGAACAGCAGGAAGGTTAGGAGCACCAAGCCTCCACACAACTGAAAATCCCCATGGAACTTTACAATCAGCTCTTCCTGTCCACAGTTCAGCATCTGTGGAGTCAACCAATTGTGGATTGTGTAACGAAAAAAATTATTTAGTGAAAACATCTGTGTATAAGTGGATCCACACAATTCAAACCTGTGTTGTTCAAGGATCAGCTGTATACTTCACAGTGATAAATTAGAGGAAGACAAAGTTGTTTTCGTTAAATCCACATTAGTAAACTGGTCTTGTTTGCCGAACATTTACTTTAATTATGTGAATTTGGATTCTTAAAATGTTTCTGAGTGAGCTGCACAAAGAACAATTCTGGGCACATTTTTATAGCACATTTAAAGTATTAGAAGTTTACTTATCTTATTTTTCAGGATTTTATGTTAGCACTTATTTATTCCATAAACCAATCAGGACATAGCTCCTTTAATTTAAAAGACTTTGTAATTTAATTCATTTACACCCTCCAGAGATAGGAAAATACACACACACACATTGAAAGGTAAAGGCCTTTCCAGACTTCCCTGGTGGCGCAGTGGTTAAGAATCCGTCTGCCGGTTCAGGGGACACGGGTTCGACCCCTGGTCCAGGAAGATCCCACATGCCGCGGAGCAACTAAGCCCGTGTGCCACAACTACTGAGCCTGCGCTCTAGAGCCCGTGAGCCACAACTACTGAGCCCACGTGCCACAACTACAGAAGCCCGCGTGCCTAGAGCCCGTGCTCCGCAACAAGAGAAGCCGGGGCAATGAGAAGCCCGCGCACCGCAACGAAATGTAGCCCCTGCTCGCAACAACTAGAGAAAAGCCCGCAGGCAGCAGCAAAGACCCAACGCAGCCAAATACATAAATAATAAATATTTTTTTAAAAAAGAAGAAAGGTAAGGCCTTTCCAAATTACAGACAGAGAGCTTACAGCTTTAATTTTAGTCAAAAAAATTTTTTTACCATTTCATATATCCAAAAGAACTGTTCTCTTTCCCAGTGGGCATGAATTTTTTAACTAATTTGTAGTCAAACACATAAGCAAACATAAATAAATAGCCAGGTTCTCTGTTATCGCTCACCCAGCAGAGAATAGATACCTATCATTCATCTACAGAAATCCCCAAACGGTCAGACCGTTAAACCAAATTCCCAGTCATTGCTGTCACCAATGAGGTATAACTTATGGGCTCTAAGTAAACCCAAACCAACACAGAAAATTAATTGAGAGTTGGAAAAAACCCAGAGAATATAGAGTTGGCGAAGTTAAAGTTCTATTGACACTTGGGACTCATCTCTAGGAGCCAAGAAAAAACTATGCTGTGGCTTCAGCTGTTCATGAAGGATTCTCTGGGCACAGAGACTACCTGACTCTGTCAAGGTGAATGTATTGTGCATCTCAGTAAGAACTCCAAAACTGTTAAAAGATGATTTTTTAAAAAGATGAAATCATAACTCTCATGCAAACATAAAATGAACACTTAGCAAAGATTTTAAATTAACTCATTAATTAATGAGGGAAACAGTAAGATGTTGCAACTGGTTCAAATGAGGATTTGACTTACAGAGATTTATATTCTCTACTGGACTATATATATATATATATATATATATATATATATATATATATAAAAGAGACAGAGCAAATAGAGGACATAAATGTATATGTGGGAAGGGAAGGAGGAGCTGGTGTGAGTGCTACCTCTTCAACATCTATTGACAGAAGTCAATAGAAAATGTTTAAAATTGATATAATTTTTAAAGTGATGTAATTTTCTTTAGAAATGCAGAGGCAAGGGCCAGCAAAACAGCTAAAAGTGGTAAAAGGGTTGCTTCTGGGAAGTAGGAAGTTAGTGAGTAGGGATGGGATAAAAGACTTCTATGTTTAAAAAAATTTTTTTTATTGAGGTATAGATGATGTACAATATTATATAACTTTCAGGTGTACAACACAGTGATTCACAATTTTTAAAGTTATACTTCATTTATAGTTATTATAATATATTGACTATATTCTCTGTGCTGTATACCATATCATTGTAGCTTATTTTATACACAGTAGTTTATATCTCAATTCCCTACTGCTATCTTGCCCCTCTCCCTTTCCTCTCCCCACTGGTAACCACTAGCTTGTTCATTACATCTTCAAGTCTGTTTCTTTTCTGTTATGTTCACTAGTCTGCTTTATTTTTTAGATTCCACATATAAGTGATATCATACATAATTTTCTTTCTCTGTCTGACTTATTTCACTAAGCATAATACACTGTAAGTCCATCCATGTTGCTGCAAATAGCAAAATTTCATTCTTTTTGATGGCTGAGTAATATTCCATTATATATATATATACCACATCTTCTTTATTCATTCATTTGTTGATGGACACTTATGTTGCTTCCATATCTTGGCAATTGAAAATAATGAGGCTATGAACATTAGGATGCATGTATCTTTCTGAATTAGTGATTTTGGTTTTTTTGGACATATACCCAGGAGTGGAATCACTGAGTCATATGAAAAACTTCTCCATTTATTATAAGCCTTGTACTAGTTTGATTTTTGTAATATCTGCATGCACTGTTTTGAGAAAAGTAGAAAATAAAAAAAACGGTGCAACAAAGGTAAAAGCAACTGAGAGAAATAATTGTAACAGTTATATAATAAGATTAATTTCATTAATATACAAAAAACTCTTTAAATCAATAAAAAAGACTAACAACCAAATTTAAAATGAACAAAGGACATGAAAAGGCAGCTCATAGAAAAAGAAAAAAGGTTCACAAATATTTGAAAATACGTTCAACTGTACTTATAATAAAGAGTCTATTTTTTCTTTTTTTTTCTGCGGTACGTGGGCCTCTCACTGTTGTGGCGTCTCCCGTTGCAGAGCACAGGCTCCGGACGCGCAGGCTCAGCGGCCATGGCTCACGGGCCCAGCCGCTCCTTGGCCTGTGGGATCTTCCCGGACCGGGGCGCGAACCCATGTCCCCAGCATCGGCAGGCGGACTCTCAACCACTGCCCCACCAGGGAAGCCCAAGAATCTATTTTAAAACAACAAAATACATTTTTAAAAACCTATCTGAATGACAAAGTTTTTTAAAATTATTTGCTCATACACTGGGTTGCCAAGAATGTGATGAAATAAGAACTCTCATACACTGGGACAACCTACTTGAAAACCACTTTGACATTTTCTATAATTTGCACAAAAACATATGTACACGATAGACCAGAACAGCACAGTTTGTAATTGCAAGTAATGGTAACAACACAATGACCTTCAACTCAGGACAGGCTAAATTAATTATGGTGCTTGTAATCAATAGGATACTATACGACAGTCAGAAAGAATGAGAAAAGTCTCTGTATTGATATGGAAAGTTTGCCAAGATAAGTAAAGGGAAAAATGCAGATCCAAGTTTGTTGTATTTTCCTTTCTGGATAAACAGGAAAGAGGGAGAAAATTGGCTTTCTGTGCATAAAGAAACCCTGAAAAGATACACAAGCAATTAATACAAATGATTTCGTATTTGGCAGTAGCAGCAGTGGGAACCTGAACACAGGTGACCCAGAATTTTCACTTTTTTGATATATTTTTTCATACTACTTGAATTTCTAACCATGTGAATGTTACCTGTTCAAAAATTCAATAAAATATGAATAGATAAATAAATAAGAATGAAGTAGATCACATGTGCTGATTTGAAAAGATTTCCAAGATATATTAAATGGAAATGTCAGATACTCCTTAGGTCTGGTGGAAGGAAAGGTCAGTGGGAAGAAGTTTCCATCAGGTGTGACTGCCAAGGGCAGTTCAGGGATTCCTGGAGAGGCAGGAAGAGTCCCCCTGGGAAAAGGTGGTCTAGGGTGACCCCTGCCAGCTCTCTACCTCCTCCTGAGTAAGGGGATGGGGAGGGTGGAGGACAAGAGAACTGCAAATGGGTCCCTTCCTGGGTCAGAGAAATCTGATCCCAAAATGAGGCTTTATGATTCCTGCTCTCCTGTCCTGCCTTCTGGGAGCAAAAGTGGAGAAGCAGCACAATTTATATAAAACTAAAGCAAGGCCCACTGCCGCCTGGTGGCTGAAGGAAGTCCCAGGTCCCCTTCCTCCTGGGTCTCCAGGTGAAGACAAATCCAGTGGCTTCTTCGGGAAACATTCGATCTGATTCACGTCCATGGCTGAGGTGGGCAGTCTGCCCAGCCAAGGGCAGCATGACGAGATTCTCCTCACCAGCCCAGCATTGATCCAAACACACTTCCATGCTCCCAGTGGCTGTCTTGAGGACACTGTGGGCACGAGGATGGCCGCGGCCATGGCCATAGCCATTACCAATACCTGTTCCTGAGGCCTGGCTCTCCCAAGTCCAGGGGGCAGAGCCTCCAGAAAGCAGGGCACTGAGGGGACTATCAAAATCTGGTGGTTTTTCTGGCCCAACATCTTTGGCCACCCTCTTTTCTCTTTATACCTGACCTCTTGGGAATTTTATATTTGCTTGTTTGTTTTCTCTCTCTCCCCATGTTTTAGTGTATATAATGTAATTTATCAATGGTTCTCCCACTCTGGCAGGTATCAGACTCACCTGGGGGAGGAATAAGGCACACAGAGGCTCAGGATCCTTAAAGTAGCATAGGGCCTGACCTCTGTGTGTTCACCAAGTTCACCAGGTGATTCCGATAGGACCAAAGTTGGAGAACCACTGCACTAAATCTTTCAGACGTCTAATTTAAGCCCCAACCCTGCTTTAAGAGGTAACTACTATGTTCCTCAATTAGAAAATAAGACCTAATAGGCCAGATAGAAAAGTGTCTGGGTTCAAATCCACTGTCTTCTTACTAGCTGTGTGACCATTGGGAAGGCACCTAACCTCTCTGAACCTCATCTTCGTCGTCCTTACAGTAACATCCCCCTCTCTTAAAGGGTTGCTAAGAGAGTTAAAAGAAACAAGCCGGGCCAAGTGCTCAGCACTCACAACGAAAAGTCACGCTCTTTTTCTAATCATGGCTCAAACCACTTATTGGAAACAAAACACTATGTAATAACAGTTTTTGAATGGGTACATCTTCATTGTTTTTAACACATCAAATGGCATTTGATAAATGATGGGAGAGTATATGGACCAATATATTATCGATTAACTCACCAATGCTTTCATTTAATTTGAAGTCTTGAAAAGAAAGATTGCTAGTAGCTCATAGCACCACTGGTAGTCAAAGTCTTTCTGCCCTTCCTTCCACAGAATATGCAGACAATTGGGGCTTTCTGCTGTGGAAAGACCCTCCCCTACTCACACTCAAGACAAGCAGTGTTCACTCCACAAACATTTGTTTATTTCTCATCTGCCACGTGCCAGGCACTGGGGATATGGTGGTGAACCAAAGAGAAAATGACCCCTAGTCTCAGGGAGAGAAACAGTAAATAAACAGATTGTGCCTAACCTGGGAAATGTAAGACATTCCTTAGGTCTGGTGGAAGAAAAGGTCAGTGGGAACAAGTTTCTACCAGGTGTGACTGCCAAGGGCAGTCCAAGAATCCTCGGAGGAAAGGCAGGAACAGCCCCCTTGGGAAGAGGTGGTCTGGGGTGACCCCTGCCAGCTCCTTACCTCCTCCAGGCTGTGGGGCGGGTGGAGGAGAAGAGGATCGCAAATGGGCCCCTTCCTGGGCCGGGGCAATTTGATCCCTGTGGCCAAGAGAGGGATGAGGGCTTGTGACCTCCTACTCTCCAGGCCTGACTTCTGGGGGCAAAAGTGGAAAAGCAGCACAATTTACATAAAACTAAATCAAGGCCCAGTGCTGCATGGTGGCTGGAGAAAGTCCCAGGTCCCCTTCCTCCTGGGTCTCCAGATGAAGACAAATTTATGGAATGTCTAGTTCCCATAACAAGCACATTCAGTTGGACCAGACATGCAAGTCGAAAGGGCATTGCTCAATGGGAAGGGAAGGAGTGGGCCATGCAGAGAAGCTCAGTGAGTACCCAACTGATGCCATTTGTCTTCTAAGGAATCGCCTTCTCACCTCAAGAGAAGGAGAGAGGGCGGAGCTAAGCAGGCCTGGGCTGGAGGGGTCGTCTGGCTTCCAGGAGCCCAGCTGACCACAGTCAGATGGTCCACAGGACCTCCAGTAAACGCCTCGGGATCTTGGTTGTGTTTGCTCTTAGCTGACTGATCTATCTCAGACCCAAGCTTCTTGACAGGTCCACATCTTCAGTTTTTAGTGTGGTCTCCAGAAAGCTTCTTGCAACCTAGAAAGATTTAGTTTATGACCGATGAGTTTTCCCAGTCTTAAGAGTCACCTGAGGGATTCCACAAAGAGTCAGGTACATAAATTCAGAAGTGGAGACACCAGGTGCCTGAGAAAATGGAACATTTGGCATGCGATTTGTTAGTACGAGTGGAGAGTTAAGGGGCCCTAGGACAGAACTTTTGAAACTTGGGCTCTTGCTGCCAATTCTAAAATGAGTGGTCCTCCTTGAATAGAAGGTGTAGGGGACAATACTGGCTGAGTTGTTGAGTGACAATTGTCTTCTTTCATCCACTGTCCCTCACTTTTTCCCCTTAGAGCCCTCCCCTGCCCATGCCACCCTCTACACACACGATCTGAGATGGAAGAGTGTGCCAAAGCTGTGTTCTGTTGAGGACATATGTCAAGCATCACTAGGAGCCTGAGCTACGACACCTACCACTGCCGCTACCTTGGAATAAATGTGTGCTCTGGGTCAGGGACTCTGCCAACAGCTTCATGTTTGTGATCTCCTTTAATCCCTACCAAGACCCCAAGACTCCAAAACTGAATCTGAAACTCAAACAAGATAGGTGTCCAAGGATCCCACTGCTAGGAAGTAGTGAAACTGGATTCAAAACTGCGTGTGTCCAGCTCCAAAATTTTTTTAAGATTTTATTTTTCCATTGGTTTCCTTTTTTATTTCCATTACTCTCTGACAGTAGTTCTCAAATCATGGTCGTGGACCAGCAACATTATCGCCACCAGGGAACTTATTAGAAATGTAAATTCTTCAGTCCCACCCCAGACCCTTTAAATCAAATTCTAGGTGTAGTATCCAACAATCTCTGTTTTCATAAGCCCCCCAAATGAATATAATGCTTGTTAGAGTTTGAGAACCACTGCTGTACAGGTTTCTCAGAAGTTTTTAAGATATTTAAACTTACATTTCTTTTATTTTTAACATCTTTATTGGAGTATAATTGCTTTACAATGGTGTGTTAGTTTCTGCTCTATAACAAAGTGAATCAGCTATACATATACATACATCCCTAAATCTCCTCCCTCTTGCGTCTACCTTCTACTGTCCCTAACCCACCTCTCTAGGTGGTCACAAAGCACTGAGCTGATCTCCCTGTGCTATGCGGCTGCTTCCCACTAGCTATCTACTTTACATTTGATAGTGTATATATGTCCATGCCACTCTCTCACTTTCTCCCAGCTAACCCTTCCCTCCCCGTGTGCTCAAGTCCATGCTCTACGTCTGCGTCTTTATTCCTGTCCTGCCCCTAGGTTCTTCAGAACCGTTTTTTTTTTTTTTTAGATTCCATATATATGTGTTAGCATACGGTATTTGTTTTTCTCTTTCTGACTTACTTCACTTTGTATGACGGACTCTAGGTCCATCCACTACAAATAACTCAACTTCGTTTCTTTTTATGGCTGAGTATATGTGTATATATTCCATTGTATATATGTGCCACATCTTCTTTATCCATTCATCTGTCGATGCACACTTAGGTTGCTTCCATGTCCTGGCTATTGTAAATAGTGCTGTAATGAACATTGTGGTACATGACTCTTTTTGACTTACAGTTTTCTCAGGGTATATGCCCAGTAGTGGGATTGCTGGCTCGTATGGTAGTTCTATTTTTAGTCTTTTAAGGAACCTCCATACTGTTCTCCATAGTAGCTGTACCAATTTACATTCCCACCAATAGTGCAAGAGGGTTCTCTTTTCTCCACACACTCTCCTGCACTTATTGTTTGTAAATTTTTTGATGACGGTCATTCTGACTGGTGTGAGGTGATACCTCATTGTAGTTTTTTGTTTGTTTGTTTTGTTGTGTTTTTTTTTTGCAGTACATGGGCCTCTCACTGTTGTGGCCTCTCCCGTTGAGGAGCACAGGCTCTGGACACGCAGGCTCAGCGTCCACGGCTCACGGGCCCAGTGGCTCCGCGGCATGTGGGATCTTCCCGGACCGGGGCACGAACCCGTGTCCCCTGCATCGGCAGGCGCACTCTCAACCACTGCGCCACCAGGGAAGCCCCTCATGGTAGTTTTAATTTGCGTTTCTCTAATGATTAGTGATGTTGAGCATCCTTTCATGTGTTTATTGGCAGTCTGTATATCTTCTTTGGAGAAATGTCTATTTAGGTCTTCTGCCCATTTTTGGATTGGGTTGTTTGTTTTTTTGATATTGAGCTGCATGAGCTGCTTGTAAATTTTGGAGATTAATCCTTTGTCAGTTGCTTCATTTGCAAATATTTTCTCCCATTCTGAGGGTTGTCTTTTCATCTTGTTTATGGTTTCCTTTGCTGTGCAAAAGCCTTTAAGTTTCATTAGGCCCCATTTGTTTATTTTTGTTTTTATTTCCATTTCTCTAGGAGGTGTGTCAAAAAGGATCTTGCTGTGATTTATGTCATAGAGTATTCTGCCTCTGTTTTCTTCTAAGAGTTTTATAGTATCTGGCCTTACATTTAGGTCTTTAATCCATTTTGAGTTTATTTCTGTATATGGTGTTAGAAAGTGTTCTAATTTCATTCTTTTGTGTAGCTGTCCAGTTTTCCCAGCACCACTTATTGAAGAGGATGTCTTTTCGCCATTGTATACTCTTGCCTCCTTTATCAATGATAAGGTGACCATATGTGCGTGGGTTTATCTCTGGGCTTGCTATCCTGTTCCATTGATCTATATTTCTGTTTTTGTGCCAGTACCATACTGTCTTGATTACTGTAGCTTTGTAGTATAGCCTGAAGTCAGGGAGCCTGATTCCTCCAGCTCCATTTTTCTTTCTCAAGATTGCTTTGACTATTCAGGGTCTTTTGTGTTTCCATACAAATTGTGAAATTTGTGTTCTAGTTCTGTGAAAAATGTCATTGGTAGCTTGATAGGGATTGCATTGAATCTGTAGATTGCTTTGGGTAGTAGAGTCATTTGCACACTGTTGATTCTTCCAATCCAAGAACATGGTATATCTCTCCATCTGTTTGTACCATCTTTAATTTCTTTCATCAGTGTTTTATAGTTTTCTGCATACAGATCTTTTGTCTCCCTAGGTAGGTTTATTCCTAGGTATTTTATTCTTTTTGTTGCAATGGTAAATGGGAGTGTTTCTCTTTCAGATTTTTCAACATCAGTATATAGGAATGCTGGAGATTTCTGTGCATTAATTTTGTATCCTGCTACTTTACCAAATTCATTGATTAGCTCTAGTAGCTTTCTGGTAGCATCTTTAGGATTCTCTATGTGTAGTATCATGTCATCTGCAAACAGTGACAGTTTTGCTTCTTCTTTTCTGATTTGGATTCCTTTTATTTCTTTTTCTTCTGATTGCTGTGGCTAAAGCTTCCAAAACTATGTTGAGTAATAGTGGTGAGGTTGGGCAACTTTGTCTTGTTCCTGATCTTAGAGGAAATGGTTTCTGTTTTTCACCATTGAGAAAGATGTTGGCTGTGGGTTTGCCATATATGGCCTTTATTATGTTGAGGTAGGTTCCCTCTATGCCTACTTTCTGGAGGATTATTTTCATAAACAGGTCTTGAATCTTGTTGAAAGCTTTCCCTGCATCTATTGAATGATAATATGGTTTTTCTCCTTCAATTTGTTAATATGGTGTATCACATTGATTGATTTGCATATATTGAAGAATCCTTGCATTCCTGGGATAATCCCCACTTGATCATGGTGTATGATCCTTTTAATGTGCTGTTGGATTCTGTTTGCTAGTATTTTGTTGAGGATTTTTGTATCTATGTTTATCAGTGATATTGACCTGTAGTTTTCTTTCTTTGTGACATCTTTGTCTGGTTTTTGTATCAGGGTGATGGTGGCCTCATAGAATGAGTTTGGGAGTATTCCTCCATCTGCTATATTTTGGAAGAGTTTGAGAAGGTAAGTGTTAGCTCTTCTCTAAATGTTTAATAAAATTCTCCTGTGAAGCCATCTGGTCCTGGGCTTTTGTTTTTTGGAAGATTTTTAATCACAGTTTCAGTTTCAGTGCTTGTGATTTGTCTGTTTATATTTTCTATTTCTTCCTGGTTCAGTCTCGGAAGCTTGTGCTTTTCTAAGAATTTGTCTATTTCTTCTGTGTTGTCCAATTTATTGGCATATAGTTGCTTGTAGTAATCTCTCATGATCCTTTGTATTTCTGCAGTGTCAGTTGTTACTTCTCCTTTTTCATTTCTAATTCTACTGATTTGAGTCTTCTCCCTTTTTTTCTTGATAAGTCTGGCTAATGGTTTATCAATTTTGGTCATCTCCTCAAAGAACCAGCTTTTAGTTTTATTGATCTTTGCTATTGTTTTCTTCATTTCTTTTTCATTTATTTCTGAACTGATCTTTATGATTTCTTTCCTTCTGCTAACTTTGGGATTTTTGTTGTTGTTGTTGTTCTTCTTTCTCTAATTGCTTTAGGTGTAAGTTTAGGTTATTTATTTGAGATCTTTCTCATTTATTGAGGTAGGATTGTATTGCTATACACTTCCTGCTTAGAACTGCTTTTGCTGCATCCCATAGGTTTTGGGTGGTCGTGTGTTCATCGTCATTTGTTTCTAGGTGTTTTTTGATTTCCTCTTTGATTTCCTCAGTGATCTCTTGGTTATTCAGTAGTGTATTGTTTAGCCTCCATGTGTTTGTATTCTTTACAGATTTTTTCCTGTAATTGATATCTAGTCTCATAGCATTGTGGTCGGAAAAGATACTTGATATGATTTCAATTTTCTTAAATTTACCAAGGCTTGATTTGTGATGCAAGATATGATCTATCTTGGAGAATGTTCTATGAGCACTTGAGAAGTAAGTGTATTTTGTTATATTTGGATGCAATGTCCTATAAATATCAATTAAGTTCATCTTGTTTAATGTATCATTTAAAGCTTTTATTTCCTTATTTATTTTCATTTTGGATGATCTGTCCATTGGTGAAAGTGGGGTGTTAAAATCCACTACTATGATTGTGTTACTGTCAATTTCCCCTATTATGGCTGTTAGCATTTGCCTTATGTATTGAGGTGCTCCTATGTTGGGTGCATAAATATTTACAATTGTTATATCTTCTCCTTGGATCGATCCCTTGATCATTATATAGTGTCCTTCTTTGTCTCTTGTAATAGTCTTTATTTTAAAGTCTATTTTGTCTGATATGCTAATTGCCACTCCAGCTTTCTTTTGATTTCCATTTGCATGGAATATCTTTTTCCATCCCCTCACTTTCAGTCTGTATGTGTCCCTAAGTCTGAAGTGGGTCTCTTGTAGACAGCATATATACAGGTCTTGTTTTTGTATCCATTCAGCCAGTCTGTGTCTTTTGGTGGGAGCATTTTGTCCATTTACATTTAAGGTAATTATTGATATGTATGTTCCTATTCCCACTTACTTAATTGTTTGGGGTTTGTTATTGTAGGTCTTTTCCTTCTCTTGTGTTTCCTGCTTAGAGAAGTTCCTTTAGTATTTGTTGTAAAGCTGGTGGTGCTGAATTCTCTTAGCTTTTGCTTGTCTGTAAAGCTTTTAATTTCTCCATTGAATCTGAATGAGATCCTTGCTGCGTAGAGTAATCTTGGTTGTAGGTTTTTCCCTTTCTTCACTTTAAATATGTCCTGCCACTCCCTTCTGGCTTGCAGAGTTTCTGCTGAAAGATCAGCTGTTAACCTTTTGGGGATTCCCTTATATGTTATTTGTTGTTTTTCCCTTGCTGCTTTTAATATTTTTTCTTTGTATTTAAATTTCAATAGTTTGATTAATATGTGTCTTGGTGTGTTTCTCCTTGGATTTATCCTGTATGGGACTCTCTGTGCTTCCTGGACTTGATTGACTATTTCCTTTCCCATGTTAAGGAAGTTTTCAACTATAATCTCCTTAAGTATTTCTCAGTCCCTTTCTTTTTCTCTTCTTCTTCTGGAACCCCTATAATTCGAATGTTGGTACATTTAATGTTGTCCCGGGGTCTCTGAGACTGTCCTCAATTCTTTGCATTCTTTGTTCTTTATTCTGCTTTGTGGTAGTTATTTCCATTATTTTATCTTCCAGGTCACTTATCTGTTCTTCTGCCTCTTTTATTCTGCTATTGATTCCTTCTAGAGAATTTTTAATTTCATTTATTGTGTTGTTCATCATTTAACCTCTATTTCTTATAAACATCTAGTCAATCAACAATTATAGCCTCCTTAGCACATGTTTACTTCATGTCAGTCAGCTAACTTCTCATGTGGGCATAATGAGGGATTTTAACTTTGGTTGAAACTAAATAGTTTTACATAAACAATCATGAATGAATACATGAATAAGAACAATTTTATTCATTTTTATTAAGTAAAATTTACATACAATAAAAAGGAAGAGATATCAATTGTAGAGTTTGGGTTTTGGCAATTTTCTTACAACAACCATCTCAACTGTAGCACATTTTCATCTTACCTCCACAAGAAATATTCCTTGTGCCCTTTCCTATTTCACCTTCTCTTCCCATACCTGTCAAGCCATGGCCTATTTTATTATCATTACAGATGAGATTTGTTTTTTTCTAGACTTTCATATAAATGGAAACATGCAGTATGTGATTTTTTCTGTCAAGTTTCTGCCCCTTAGCATAATGTCTGAGATTCATCCATGTTATATATATCAGGAGATTGTTCCTTTTACTGTTGGGCAGTATTCCATTGTATGAATACACCACAATTTATTTTTTTATTAACTTGTTGATGGATGTTTTGGTTATTTCCAGTTTGGGGCTATAATATGTGAAACTATTTTAGTTTTTAAAACCCTCATATTTTAATGAAGTTGGCTGAGTTAATAACTCTTATTCAAAAGTATTTCCCCTTATGCCTCTAAGATATTGTTCCATCACTGTCTTCCATCAGAGTTGTTGAGACGTCTGATACCATTTTAACTATTGTATTGTTTCTCTATAGGTAATCTATATGGTTGTTTTTGTTTTCTCTGTAAGATTTTAGAATTTTATTTGTATCTTGAGGTTCTAAATTTCCACCAACGTGTTCTGTGGTATATATATCCTGGGTAATTTCCTTAGCTTTCTCTTCCAATTTACTAATTCTCTCCTCAGCTGTGTTTAATCAGCTGTTTAACTCCTCTATTACCTTTTTACTTTTAATGACTATATTTTTAAATTTCTACTACTCTCTGGTTATTTTTAATCTATCTTTTAAAAAATCATTTTATCCTTTTTTATGTTTTTAAGTGCTTTTAAATTTCTCTAATTTTAACATACTTATTTTATACTTTATATCTGACAATTTTTATTATCTGAAGCTCTTGGAAGTCTAATTGGACTATATGTTTCTGCTGGTGCTCACTTTTTGGTGGATTATTTTCATGTGTGTTTTGCAGTTTGGGATTATGTGCTCCCATTTGGCATGGCTTTATCACAGAGAATTCTGGTTGGTCTGGGTTGAAGTTGTGTCCCTCCAGACAGCTTTTACATTTACTTCTTTCCAGCAGCCTATAAGTATTGTAAGCTCAAGACTGCATTTATTTTAATATACTGACTACCAGGCAGCATAAATTCAAACCCCAAACCAGAGTCAGAACAGCGAAGTACATTTTTTTTTTAACTCATGTAGAACCCAGGCCAAATAAACTTTCTTGTTGTCTCTAGGTAGATATTGATTATTTCACACTCTCACTGAGGGACTAATCCATCAAGTATTTTGGCTTTATGCAAGCATCTCAGTTTCAACTTCCTGCCTTACACAGGGTAAATGACTCCCACCCCCCACCCCCATGCCCATTAAAACCTAAGTCCCTGGCTTTTTGCAACTGGCAAACACATTCTTGTCCCTGGTCTCCTCCCCTACATGGCCAGCTTATTGTTACTTTCTTGCAAGGGAGGCCTACAGGGAACTCAGGTAGGAATCGGAATCTGAGCCTGGAGGGGAATACCTAGCTCCCAGGAGGCTGAGTGCTCAGCCTACAGCAGATTCTGGCTGGACCTCAAAGGATGAAGCCCAAGGCTCCCTATCTGTCCACTTTTGATGCCTTCACTCATTCCATTTGTAGTGAAGTTGTCCTTTACTCCCCTCTTCCCTTCATCCTACATTGGTCTTTTGAAAACAGCTGGGCCAATTTTTACTGTGTGTCTTTCTGACTCCAGTATATTTACTGAAAAATAAATGTGTCGTTTTATACCTCTCAAACCACACACAGCAGAACCATTTGCTTAGATTTCATAGCACAAGGATACATACATTAGAGCTTCAAAGTGTCAAGATTAAAACTGGGGACTCATGGTTTATCCATCTCAGCTCACACTTCCATTCTTCAGAGTGTAGGAGCCCCTGCTCAAGCCCCAATTCTCAGAACCATGTGTCAGAGCAGTAAGCCAACCCATTTTCTGACCCACTGGGATAGCGAGTATGAAGAACAGTCCTGAACCAAGAGTCCTTGACCAAATGCCAGCCATGCGATTCACCTTAGTCAGGTGATCTTCAGCTTTTTCCTGGGGTCTAAAGCAGAGTCCCACTACCCTGCTGCCCTCCATCTGGCCTCCCTCTGGGTCCTGCTTGCTTTTAGTAGATTCATGCTCTGAGAAAATGTTTTTCTTGAGTAACCCCACTGCGTAGATGCTCTCAGGGTACCTTGCTGGGAAGCAAGTGAGAATCAGGTTCTCAAGTCAAACCCCAACCCAAGCTGCCCTTTCCAAGCTGAACTTAGCACACTGTCTTAACAAAGCTCTTTTCCTTAGAAAGAACTTTGGAGCCAGACAGGCCTGAGTTTGAATCCCAGTTCGGCCACTGACCAGTAGTTATTAGGCATGTGATTTAACCTCCTTGAGCCTTTCTCATCTGTAAAATGGAGATGGTTAAACATAGCTCAGGGCTTTTGTAAGAAAACAAGATGAAGGGTGTCTCCTGCCCAGCACAAAGTAGATTAGAGGCCCACAGGTGTGAGTTCCCATCTTCGTGACTTTACCAGCCAGGCCAGAAGCTCTGGCTACACAGCTGAGAGACTCCAGGTTTGAAGCCTGGGATCTGATGGCCTGTTGTGCATGTTGGGTGGGTACTGGGTGTTTGCTGCACAGAGTATTCTGCATGGGGCCAGGGGCTCTATGGGAGCCCAGCCAGCCAAAAATGAGCTATTCCAAGCCTTGTGCACGTTGGAGGTCACAAGGACACCCACGCCCGGCCACGTCAGGTTTTGAGCATGGGTTGCTCATGGTCCTGCTGAATTTTGCAAAGGAAAGGAAAGTTCCTTTGGGCTGTGCTTTTGACCTTTGAGCGTGTTATCTTCAAAGCCATAAACCTGGTCCACTGGATTATAAAAGTAGCTCATTCTAACACGTTCGCCCTGCAGCCCGCTCCTTGCCGTCCAGCACACACCCACAGTAACCAAAGGCCACCACCATGACAAGGGACCAGAATGGAACCTGGGAGTTGGAGAGTAATGACAACTTTGAAGGCTTAATGAAGGCTCTGGGTAAGGGGGTTGCCAGAGGTGGGAAAGGGGGAGGAGGTGGGAAAGGGAGAGGGAGGGCACTGTGGAGCTCCCCAGACCTGTGTGCAAGCCTCACTCCTCGCTCTTTACCAGCTGTGTAATATCAGGCAAGTCACACTCATTTTCTGAGGCTCAGATTCCTCATCGGCAAGTTGGGAGCAATAATAAATGAGGTTATGTCTAGAATGTCTTTGGCGTACAGAAAAGATTCACTGAATGGGGGAGGCACACACACGCATATGTGAGGAAAGCCAGACTTGAGAGGAAAATGCAGTAGCTCCCCTGCCTTGTGATTGCCATTCCTTAGATAACAAGTTGGATCTGATATGATGCACACATGACCCCTGCATTGCTCTTTCATTAGTCTTATAGTGGAGAAGCACAAAAAAAGAGTAGATAACAAATCTCTCAGCCTAGAGAAAATCAGGCTAGGAAAGGCTTTCATCATATACATCAAACAACTCACTGCTCACCTGACTTCTGAACTAGGCTCCAAGCCAGGGGCTCCATCACCATGTGTCCCGAGTTGACTCTCCTGTGGGATCTCTTGTGGGGCTGGCAGAAAACACACAAAACCAGAGCAAGTGGACCCACAGAGGGGAGCTCACTTTTGGGGGCAGATATTATAGGCCAGGCCCCGGCAAGGAGCACCGGCTGCCTGTCCTTATTTCTGCAATGACCTCCTGATCACCTTTTCTAGCTTTAGATCTCTCCGCATAGGGAGTTCCCAGCTGGAACTTCTCTACGTGAAGCATGAGAAAAAATGGCTGCGGGTGCGATCTGAGGCCCAATAATTTGGATGTGATGATGGGAAGTCTCATCAAGAATGGGAATTGTGGGTTTTTCTGTGCAATTCACTTCTAGCTTGATGACACTTCCACCGTGTCAACAAACAAGGAGAGCTCATGTGACATGTTTTGCAATTTACAGAGGTTGGAAATTTCTTCATGTACTTTAGACATGTTTACAGCACTGGATAGCTTTTTTTCCCCTCCTGGCTACAGAATGTTACCAATATACTTGGGAGAGGGGGGAGGAGACAAAAATCCCCGTATCAGAACCCTAACCCTGTCGCCCCTGCTTTTAGCACCCTGAGTGAGACTAGAAATGGAATCCTGCTTCCATACGTGAGTAAATGGGCTGGAAATGAGCTCAGAACCAGAATTCTGAACAAGATCATACAGAGGAGGAAACAAAACCAGTGGGCCAGCTGAGGCTTTCTCTCTGACGTTGACCAATATTTTAACCTTTCCGCACCAGTCTCCTCATCCACCAGATAGAGAAATAACACCAGCCTTGTTTCTCCAGATGATGTTGGTGGTTGTTTTGAATGATTGAAAGTACTTTATCAAGAGCTTTTTGGTGGTTTCAAGCTTTCAGCAGTGAGCTGAACAAGCCCAACTCAGGGAATATAATAAGAAAGCAATTTTGTGTCCTTTGTTGCTTATTCTTAAATTATATAAAGTCCTATGGTGGCTTTAGGTACAAAATCGAGTCTCAGTTTAGTTTTCGGCTGTACAGGGTGGGCCCCTGGAGCCCCTCTTTCTAGTCTTAAGGTGAGAGGCAAGCACTCCTGTCACCATCCCCTATTCCTTCTGGGGGATGCCGGGATGCAGGGCACCCTGTCAGCTCTGTGCAAAAAAGTCCTCTTCCTAAAAGCAGCCTTCCTCTGGACTCTTTCACACCCACTTACACCCTCCTTGTGCAGGAGGGGTGCGTGGATCGTGAATGTGATGTTTGGATGTCTCTGTCCAGGAGGTTTTGGAGGGAGTGGCCTTTCCAGTTCTCCTTGGTATCGGACACCTCTTATCTCAGAGCTACAGTCATGACTTCCAATTCAACAACTTAACTACATTGATTTCACTCTAATGAGCAAACAGGTTGACCCCTTTGTACGAGTCTCTGCAGTGGAGAGGGGTGGGCTCCCACTTTCCTGATGGAGATTAACACCATAGGGGATGGTACTAGCTAAACGCAGAACGTGGATGTGCTTGGTGCCTTGGTTTACCCAGCTGCTGATGGCCTACAGTATCCCAGGAGCTTGCCCCAGCTTGAATCCATGAGGCTCTGTGCAGAAACGACTCAGCCAGAGTCACCTTCCCACCGTGGAGATGGGACACCTGACCCCTCTCACCTGCGCATGGGGACACAAGTGGGGCAGACAGGCACTGGGACACAAGTGGGGCAGACAGGCACTGGAGACAGGTCTCAAGGGCTCAGCCAGAAGCAGCCAGGTGGGGTTGCCTCCCACAATTGAATCTGCTGAAAGCAACCCAGCAGGAACTTCCCTGGTGGCCCAGTGGTTAAGACTCCATGCTTCCAATACAGGGTACGTGGGAACTATGCCATGTGGTGTGGCCAAAAAAAACCCACCAAAATGCAACCCAGCAGATCTGTACAATTTCCTCCACATCCACCCCACAAGACAGGGGTTGCTTTCCCAACATGACAAGTCAGTGAAGCTTGTCTTCTTGCCCTTTTGAGCGCGAAGCCCTTCGCATTTGGGAAAAACATATGTGGAGATCCTCCCAAATCCCCAGATATGGAAATATCACTAAGTATAACGCCATTCCCTGCCAAAGAGCTGTCTCTTTCTTAGATGTTAATCCCTAGCACCAGGGAGTCGGCTTTCTCTGTGGGCCTGGCGGCTGGTTCCCTAGGAAGGGGATACTCCTGTCGAGAGGTGGGTCTGGGGACAAACTGTCTTTGTTCCCAGTTGGTGACTCACTCCACCCCCCGCCTCCCCACATGACCTGGCTGCCAGCCTCAGCAATGACACATCAGGGCAACCTTTGGGTTTGCCCCAAATTTTCAAACTCATTCGCTGTTCAGAGAATGGGTGACAAGGGTCGATTGTACCTCCTCTCCTGCCTTCTTAGATCTTGTGTTTCCTGAGGCCCTAGACTCTTTCTTGACAGTGAGGAGAGCAGCTGGTGAACTCCTCTACCCTGAGGAAGCTGTCATGCCCTGAGGTCCTCCTTCAGCTTGGATCGGGGAGTCAGGGAGTGGAGGATTGGTCTTCAATCTAAAGGGCAGACCTCTCAAAGTGAGGTCCCCGTGCTGTGAAAGAACGCTTGGGGAGAGTCCATTCACTCTGCCCCGGAGTGAGACCAGCACTGCACGTACCTGGGGAATCATTCAGCTTCTTTTCCAAAGCTTTAGACGACGCCCGTGGAAGCCAGGGACGGTGCCATTTGCAGCAGGCCCAGGCCCAGCCTCTGTTCTCAAGGAGCTCAAACTGGTGCAGAGAGTCAAGCTATAGCTGTGTACAAATTGCATTCCTCTTCTCTATTATAGTGTGATAAATCACCCCCAAAACGTGGCGGCTTGATTTTATTATACAGTGATTTTATCATAGTTATGGGAACTGACCAGGTTCACAGAGGGGGTTCTTGCTAGGAGGCTCTCATTCCATTGCGGTAGGACAGTGGCTGGGGCCAGAGCCATCTCAAAGGCTTCTGGCTCCTGTGTCTGACAGTTGGTGCCGGCCAGCCGCTGAGACCTCATCTACACGTGGTGACCCATGTGGCCTGCGTTTCCTCATAGCACTCTGATTGTGTCTAAAGAGACAGGAGGCAGCAGCTGAATGACCTTTTATAACCCAGACTCAGAAGTCACACAGCATCACTTCCGTCATATTCTATTGGTTGAAGCAGTCATGAGCCCACCCACATTCAAGGGGAAGGTACATAGACCCCGCCTCTCAAAATGTCAAAATCCTATTGTAAGAACAGCCTGTAGGATGAGAGGTGGTGGTATTGCAGCCATTAAAGAAAGTATAGTCTGCCACAGATGGGACAGTGGGTGATTCTGTCCCTTGGGCCTGAAAGGGCTATGGTGACAATAGAACAATGGTGACCAGAAGTGTGTGCGCTGAATGGTGATGGATGGTAACTAGATTTGTGGTGGTGATCACTCTGCAGTCTATACAGACATTGAATTATGATGCTGTACACCTGAAATGTACATAATTTTTTAAAACAGTGTGTGTGGCAGTGAGGGTGGAGGGAGCTACAATAGATGGATCATTGACGGTCTCCTGAGTACTTCTGGGTGGGGTTTTGAAGGAAGGAGAGGAGTGCTCTACACAAGGATAGAGTCAGGTCTGGACCTGTGAGCATGTGCCAAGGTCAGGCTGATGAGGATGTGGGCGGCCAAAGGAAGCAGAAGCCATATTACCAGGGAGTGAAGAGCAAGGGCGGCCGCATGGGTAAGAAGACTCAGAAAGGTACCAGGGCTGGATCTTGAAGCGGTGTGATACCATGTGTGACCATCACCCAAGGACATCAGGTAAGGAGAGGGTCCTGGGAAGAACTGTGTACAGAGGAGAGAAGGGCCACGAGCACACTGACAGCCAGGGCGTGAATAGATCAGCAGAGACAGTCAGAGAACTGAAGGAGGAAGTGGCTGCAGTCGTCCTGGGAAGATGCGAGAGCAGTGCCAAGGAGGGTGTCCAAGGGGTTGTCCATAGCAGGAAACTCACTAGATTTGGTAACTAAGTGGAGAAGAAGCAGGGGGTGAGCCTAAGAAATAAAACCCCACCATGTAACTTTAATCAGGAAGACAGGAATGTATAATGGAAGGCATCTGTTCCAAAACTACTCAGGACTTCCCTGGTGGTCCAGTGGTTAAGAATCCGCCTGCCAATGCAGGGGACACGGGTTTGAGCCCTGGTCCGGGAAGATCCCACATGCCGAGGGGCAACTAAGCCCGTGCGCCACAACTACTGAGCCCGTGCGCCACAACTACTGAAGCCCACGCGCCCAGAACCTGTGCTCTGCAACAGGAGAAGCCACCGCAATGAGAAGCCCGTGCACCGCAACAAAGAGTAGCCCCTGCTCGCCTCAACTAGAGAAAGCCCACGCGCAGCAATGAAGACCCAGCACAGTCAAAAATAAATAATAAATAAATAAAAATAAAAGTACTCAGTTAACATTAAACTTAGACATATTTTAGGAAATCTTTGTTCAATAATTTGTAACCATTAGGAGAAATCCAGTTCTCTTAATTCACAAAAGAAGGTGGGGATCATCTTCTATGAAGAGCATCTTTTCATTGAAATCAACATGTACAGATTTAAAAGAGCAGTGGCGGGGCTTCCCTGGTGGCGCAGTGGTTGAGAATCTGCCTGCTAATGCAGGGAACACGGGTTCGAGCCCTGGTCTGGGAGGATCCCACATGCCGTGGAGCAACTAGGCCCGTGAGCCACAACTACTGAGCCTGCGCGTCTGGAGCCTGTGCTCCGCAACAAGAGAGGCCACGATAGTGAGAGGCCCGCGCACCGCGATGAAGAGTGGCCCCCGCTTGCCACAACTAGAGAAAGCCCTCGCACAGAAACGAAGACCCAACACAACCAAACAATAAATAAATAAACAAATGTGGGGTTTAAAAAAAAAAGAAAAGAATTTAAAATTAATCAATACAATCATAAATAGCATGTAGGTCAAATAATAAAAAGAAAAAAAAATAAAGAGCAATGGCTACTACAAAAAGTCCTAGTGGGTCTCTGGAAAATTCTACCAGGAAAGCGGTAACCTTAGAGGCTGAAGTCAAGCAGCTGCCACCTGAGTGGTCTTTGCTGGGAAATCTTTCCTGATTACCCACAATGTTCAAAAGCCTGTCCTGACTGCAAGGGGCCAAAGTGTAACATCAGAGGTGAGCGCATGCACAAAACATTCTCAGGCCATCATAAGATCGTGCTAGCGTGAGCTTTCTCTACATTGTGTCATTTAATTAATTCAGTTTCAACAAATGCCTTGAGCCTCTATGACATGCCAGGAAGAGCTCTAGGCATTGGTGAAGCGGTGGTAAATGAGGCAACACGTTCCCTGCCCTTGCGGAGTGGGCACGCTAGTGGGAGAGAGACAGGGTAATAGTTTAAGACTCTTTGGGTAGTGGTGAGTGCTTTAAAGAAAATAAAAAGGAATTCTTGGGTGGAGAGTGATGGGTGGTCAGGGAAGGTTGTCTGAGGAGGTGACATTGGAGCCGAGGCTTGAATGCTGCGAAGTGCTGTTCCGGGCACAGGGCACAGCAAAGGCTGGTGTGCTGGGCGTGTGGTGAGCCCAGGGGTAGGTCAGGCCTTACGATGGGCAGACTTAATCCATCTTATTCATATTCTTTAAGGTTCGCTATGACTACAGCGTGAAGAATGAATCACAGGAGGGCAAGACTAGAAACACGGAGGCCCATTACGGAAGCTTCTGTGTTGTTCAGGCAAGAAATGATGATGGTTGGTTTAGGGTGGTGCCCAGGGCTGGAGAAGAGAGGACAGATTCAGTGTATATTTTGATGGTAAAGCTGACAGGGCTTGCAGATAAAAATGAAGCGAGAGGAAATGGAAGAAACGAAGACGGCCCCCAGGCTTAGGCCTGAATAGCTGGGATGGCTGTGACCCTATCAGCTGACATGGCGAAGACATGACAGGGAGTGAGTTTGGACAGGGGTGCCAGACAGGCGGGAATGCGTTAAGAATTCTGATTTACATCTTTTGATTACAGATGCCCATTACCCATCCAAGTGGAGTATTAAAATTGGCATGTTGATATAAGATCTATAGCTTAGGGTAGAGCCAGGGATAGAGCCAAAGGAATGCTTGCCATTTTAAGGAACAAGGAATCTGAAGGTCAGGGAAGTGAAGGAACTTCCCTGGGATCACTTGTGGCTGGAAACTGGTGTTGCTCAGAGAGGAGCCTGGTCTGCCTGCTTCTAACCCCCAAGCACTTGCCATAGCTCGGTTCCAGGTGCAGGTGCTAAGCGTGGGGTTAGGGGAGGGGGAGCTTCGTGCTGAGCAAAGTTCATCAGGATGGGGGCCTCCGAAGCAGGCAGGCAGGACCCTCAGATACATTGCAAGAGGGTCACTCGGAGTCCCTGGGTAAAAATGAATGAATGAATACATGAATGAATGAATGAATGTCTGATGAGCCAACGAGGAGTTAATTTCACGGCATTTGGATTCCTGCCAGTGCTCACAAGTCAATAAAGTTAGACACTTGCCAAAGAATTTGCTTGTGTGGCCTCTAGTTGGACTTTCAAACAGGGACAGTGCTGTAGGTGGGAAAAGCCCAGGTGAAGATAAGTTTGGTCCCTTCCTATGGGTCTCCCCTGGCGTGTAGTGGCAGCTTCTCCTCCTCAACCCCCATCCCAATGGTGCAGACTAGATTATGTGGGGGGGGGGGGAGGTGAAAAGTACAAGGGGAGCAGGGAGGCACCCCAGGGTCTCCAGCCTGCCTCCGCTGGCTAGGGAAGGGTTTGAATGCATTTGGAGGTGTCCCTGAGGGTAAGAGAGAAGGAGGCAGGAAGGGGCAAGGACGGTTCCTCTCTCCATGGATTATCTGGAGGAGGAAATGACATGGAAAGACGGAGAAGATTGCTCTTTCCCTCTGCTTCCCACAATGCCCGAGTGCTGAGGGTTTGTGAATTAAGGAGTTCAGGTTCGAAGCCCGTGGAAGCTGCACTTCGAATGGGTTCCAGGTTTCACAGGATGAAAATGGGTGTATTTCTGCTCTTTAATCGACAAATCGCGTCTACCCTTTCAGGCTACAACTTTAACTTTTTCCACAAGCATATTACAAAGCATTTTAATGCTGAGTAGCATACTCATATTTCAACTTTATGGCCTGCATTGTTCAAAATGCAGTTATGAAAAGTATGCTTTAATAAAGTCACTTCAGTGTTCTCGTTTTTTCTTCTGCAGCAGCTATAAGCCGTATATATTATTCAGAAATAGCTTGCCTTTGTACGTTTTCCTCTGAGATAGAAATTCATTTCACCTGGCTATAAATCAGGCTCGGAGATACCTTTAATCCAGAAAAGCAGATGAAACATATTTGATAACCCTGGTGTTCAAACACCATACCAGGAGAATAATTTTCCCTGCAAAGTACAAAGAGTAAGTGTTTTTGTAGTCTGTGTGTGTATGCCTGTGTATTCTACAGCTGCAGTTAAACGTTTCCTTTTGATTAGAAATATCACAAATCCACCAACAGAATGTTTGGCTTCCTTCCCTGGGGTGGAGCAGAGGTGACATGATTAACTAGCCTGCGCCCACGGTGAAGGGTAGCCAAGAGGCCAAGCCATTTTTCAACCCAGAGAAGAAGCAATGTTTGATTCAATTTGCATAGAGCCCCTAGCAAGATTCCCCGGCTCTGGTCCGAAAGACTGACTGGGGGTGGTGTTTCCAGGACAAACCTCTTCTCTTGGCAGTAGACATTTTTAGCTGCGATCTACCTCTCTGGGCAACCAGGGACAAGCAGTAATTTCCATTTGGGGAGACTTAAACACAATGTGTTTTAGCGGTGGACGATAAACAGAATGTGTTTGTAGGCAAATTGCCAGGAGTGCTGTCCTAGCTGGGCAACTCTGAACCAGCCACTTCAATTCTCTGGGCTTTGATTTCCACATCTGTGGAGTGAAAATAGACTTGCTCTCTGAAGACCACTTAAATTTAGACTTCTAAGTTTCTCTGTAATTCCCAATTCTTCCTTAGTACAGTTGACCCTTGAACAACAGTGGGGGCGGAGGCAGCAGCGGTGTGTTAGGGGAGAGCCCTGCTCTCCGTGCAGTCAAAACTCTGCGTGTAACTTACGGTTGGCCCTCCGTATATATGTGGTTCCTCCGTGTCCGTGGTTCTGCATCCATGGATTTAACCAACCGCAGATGGTGTAGTTCTGTAATTACTATTGAAAACAATCCACATGTAAGTGGACCCATGCAGTTCAAACCCGTGTCTTTCAAGGGTCAACTGCAGTTTTGCCTGGTGCCCTCCCCTCCGTTTCATGTGGTCAACTCATGGCCTGTGGTTTTCTTTCCTCAGCTCCTAACTGTGTCTCCAGCAGGGTTTAGCACAGCCTAAACTTCTCCTCACTCAACACAGAGGGCTAGAGGAGGAACTAAAGTCGTTTCTACCCTTTGGTCAACCTATGGAATGAGGAAACCAGTCCATGCAAAAAAAGGTTTGGCCAGGCTGGATTAAATGCCCATGTGACAGACCAGGGCTATGTGACGAGGGAGGGGGTAGGTCAGCCACCATTATGTTTCTTCAGAGTCCAGGACACTTGGGCTGCATGGAGTGGCAGATGGCTGTGGAGATGCATAAACATGACCTGAATATTTCACTCTGGACTGAATGCCGATCTGACCACTGTTTGACCAGAGGGCAAAAGGCCAAGGAGTGGAGGCCAATGTGCATCAAATACCCCCCAGCTCCTCGGCACTGTGTAAAGCATTTTTGCCATTATTTTAACTGAATCCTTACATAAATAACCCTATGAGATAAGCTTTCTTTTCCCCATTTTACAGTGAGAAACAGGCTCAGAAAGGGAAAGTGACTTCTCTGAGGTCACAAAGCTGGGAGATCA
The DNA here is from genome assembly GCF_949987515.2 of Delphinus delphis. NCBI lineage: Eukaryota > Metazoa > Chordata > Mammalia > Artiodactyla > Delphinidae > Delphinus > Delphinus delphis. The sequence continues at coordinate 116,460,610 of NC_082686.1, read as the reverse complement.
GAGACAGGATTTATGCCTGGATCTGACCCTCACTCTTTTATGCAAGAAGTTCTAAACTTTGGCGTGCACAGAATCGCTTGGAAGGCTTGTAAAAACAAGAGGGGCCCAACCCCCGTAGGTCTAGGGTGGATCCCAGAATTTACATTTCTAAGAGGGTCCCACGTGCTGTGGCGGCTGCCAGCCCAGGGGCCTCACTTTGAGAACCACCGTCCTGGACCGCGGTGCCCACGTTAACCAAACCATAAGTATCTCTTGAGCTCCTACTGTGTGCGTAGCCCTGAGCCTGGTTCTATGGGGACACGGGAGCAAAGAGACAACATCATCCTTGAACTCACAGAGCTGAGACTTGGAGAAAAAAATAATAAACCCCATGAAAGAGAGGAAAATGCCAGGTGGTACCTCTTGCGGGTTAAACCCTGGGCCTGGGAAGCAGGTGAGGAAGGAGGTAAGAAAGAACAGACCATGCTAGAGCAGACAAGGCTGGGGCTGGGAGGAGAGGGGCAGGGATTCAGGGACCAGGTGTGCAGGGAGCATCTGGAAAAATGCAGGGGGCTCCGAGGAAGCCGGCTCATGAGATCAGGGGGTTGATTATGATGGTGTCAGCAGCTACCGCTTATGGGGCCATTACCACAAGCCACCAGCCACTGGGCAGATCTCTTCACAAACACCATCAAATTTCATCCTCAAAACAGCCTGATGCAGTTAGTAATAACTCTACTTACAGCTACTGGCTCTCTGCTGCTTCCAGATCTGGACCCTAGTGTCCAGCGATGGAGCTGAAGTTAGATGTCACCTGGCTCTTTAGGCTGTGTTTCTGGGGGCAGAAGGAGAGGAACACGAATTGGAGTGTAACACGTTAGCCTCTGCCTAGCACAAGGACGTGTTTATACCGACTAGAATGCAGAGAACATTCTTTTGCGGCTTTTCGCAGCTTTAAGGAAGGATTCATTGTGAAGTCAGATATAGTTGACCACTTGGTCCCGTCTAGTCTTCTCCTCTCCAAACAGGCCAGCAGTTGCCTTAAAGGGAGAAAAATTAAACAAGGGGTATTACCATAATTTCAGGGACCAGATGACAGAGATAAATGCCTCAGAAAGGGGTTTGTCAAACTTTCCTGTCTTATGTTCTGTGGAACCCTGGCCAGCTGGAGAGGCCACCACGGAGAGTTCTACAACCACCTAAGATTGGGAAAGGCTGCATCTTCTGTCCTGCTCTTGGAGTTACAAAGCATTTTTCCCAGATTAAAATCTCTGTGAAATTCTTCAGTAAAGAAAGCGGTCAGCCTGTCTTGGTTTTAATTGCTCATTTCTCAAACTTAGCTGATCATGAGCTCCCCTTTAAAAAGAATTTTTGACCACCAGTCTTTTATAGGCTGAGTCCATGGCAAGTACAGTGGGGCACCCTGGGCTCTATGAATGCTGGCCTAGATGCCTAGGAGGGTTCACAGCAGCAGAGAGAGCATTTATCTACCCCCATGCCCTGGGGCCTGCAGGCTGTGTGGCTTTGACCTGCCCCGGTACAATCTTTTTTTTTTTTTATTTTTTATTTTTTGCAGTACGCGGGCTTCTCAGTGTTGTGGCCTCTGCCGCTGCGGAGCACAGGCTCCGGACGCGCAGGCTCAGCGCCCATGGCTCACGGGCCCAGCCGCTCCGCGGCATGTGGGATCTTCCCGGACCGGGGCACGAACCCACGTCCCCTGCATCGGCAGGCGGACTCTCAACCACTGCGCCACCAGGGAAGCCCCCGGTACAATTTCATATGCCACAAAGCTGAAGCTATCAGAAAATGTCCAGCGTTGGAACGTGGTTGCTCCAGCTTGAATTCTTGTAGAGCCCTAAGCCTAGAGAACAATTGCTGTCTAGTGGGGGCAGTGTACATGAGCCCTGGAGAACATAAGCTGCCCCAAACAGAGAGGGCTCATCCAGCTGCATCCAGAAGCCCCTGTGGCTCCAGGGGAAACGTAGAGTCAGAAGTTACTGGTATCTTGGGCAGCCACTGGAAGTGCCCAAACTGGGGTGTCTGACATGATGGGACGGGTCAGCCCAGAGCTGACCCGTAGAGCACGGTGCTGGCCCTGGAGCCAGGCCATCCTGGGTTCAATTACCACCTCTACTGCTTCCTCACTATATAGTCGAGGGCAAATGACACAGCCTCTCTGAGCCAGGCTTTTCCCTGGTAAAATGGAGAATAACATAGTACTTATCTCGTGGGTTTCTTGGGAGAATGAAGTGAGAGAATCTTCCCAAGGGAGGTTCCACTATGGGACAGCATTCCTGGTTGGTTAAAAGGCATGTCTTAACTATCACCCCAAATACTACCAAAGGTCCACACAGCATGGCCCCCAGAGTCACCTTACCTAAAACTTAGCTCCTAAGTTCCCCCATAAAATTCTTTACCTCTCTGCTTCTACCTTGGTTACCTAAACTGAGAACCTCTGTTTTCACCTCCCAGCTTGATCTTCCACACATCCTTCCAATAATCAAACCCTTGTGATTGCTTTCCACCTGTGTAATCTTAGACAAGTCACTTAACCTCTCTGGGCCTCCGCGTCATCACCTATACCATGAGGGATTTTGGCGAGCAAAAGGACCTCAGTCCTTGTCTTCTTTGAGGAAAGAATTCAACAAACAGACCAAGATTGTAAAGTGGGCACAGAGTTTATTAGAAGCACAGTACGTGTGGGAGAGCACACAAGCAGTTTACTTAGGGCAGAAGCAAGTTACACACTCGAAGGAGAAGAGTGGGGCGTCCTTGGGAGTGAGGGGCACGCAGTAGGGGCAGCTTAGGTCGTTAACATGGGGTTAATCTTCTGGGGCTTAGATGAGGGTGACTCCCCTTTTCCTCCCCTATGATTGTGTCATCGGCAGTTCCTCATCTGGACTTCCACCAGGCACCATTCTGAAACCTTCCCGTGAGCACCTAAGCGAAACCCACAGGGGTGGGGATGGGGTCACAACGGCAATGCTAATGATATTATAATGATATTACAATACGGCCAGGGTTACTAGAGGGCGACTTGAGACCCCCCTCTGTGCATGTGTGGGGCTGAGAAGTCCTCTCTGAAGGCAGGAATGAGGAGGCTGCCAGTGGGCTCCTTTGCCTTTCATCCAGTCGTCAGCCACCTGAGTGTTTTTATTGCATAGGCTCCACGGTTTTCATGGGCAGAGTTTCTTGCTCAGATGCTACAAAGTTTCCGTTTTGGATGCCATTCCTCCATGTGTCCTGGCCTCGTTAAGTGCAAAACAAGGAGGTGGCTTTGCCTTCTCCCTAATACCTATGCATGAAGAGGCTGTGCTTGGGCCCAGCCTTGAGTTTTCCTACCTCAAGGGGAGTAGGTGCTTAAACAGTAGCTTTCAAATCTCTTAAACCATTGAAGTCTTTCTCCAAACAGCCCCCTGAGAGGAAATCCAAGGTTTAAAACCACCCAGAGATTCAGGGTCTGAGATGAGGCCCAGAGATCTGTAGTTTTTACATCTTCCCAGGTGATTCTGATGGGCAGCCATCGGTGAATCCTTAGACCGGGCAAGTTCTCAACCGATAGTAGTGAACAAGAGTTGAACAAAGCACTGGCGTGCGTACACCAGCTCAGGCCAACTTGAACCTATTTCTCTTTTCAACTTAGGATACAGCTATATAATCCTTTTACCTTCTGGGTTGCCTGTTATTACTTGAAATTATTCCCTGATTTTATACAATTTAGAGTCCAAAAGACCAGCCAAGGTCCTTCCTGGATTCTGCTGTGGTCCAAGCATCCAGCTTGGACCTCTTCTTCTTGGTCCTTTAGGAGAAGGAAGATGATAATGACCAAAGAGGGATTCAGAAGAAATGTGTCAGAAGGGAAATGGGGAAAGAGGGTGAGGGAAGTGATGCTTGGCTACCAGGGAAGGACAGCAGAAGGGGTGGGGATGCGACCATCGGAGATGTTCATTCTCTGAATTGAAAGCGGCTCCACGAACTGTTGGTAACCGCTGGTCTCACTCATGCGCACACTAGTATTTATCCCCCACCAGATAGCACACAGTGTGAAGTTTAATCACCTACTACCATAGAGATGAGGCTGGAAATCTCAGAGAAACAGCCCTCAGTGAATCTGAACTGTTCTTACTTTTGAAGTCGTTATTACCTTGGGTTATGAGCGAATCAATCTCAGTGTTTTTTGAAACCTTCCAGGTAAACTTTCTTAAAAAAAAAAATTAAAGATTTATATTGGCATCTGAAGATATCTGGAGAATTCACAGGCATAAAGGAGGTCAAAGGTCAAATATCATTTGGCTAGAGACAAAAGGCTTAATGATGTTTGTAGCAAGGGTAGAAATGTAGCAGTTCCAGTATTATCCTGTTTCTACATCATTTCTATAGGACAGTGACATTTTGGCTTGGGTGACATTTTATGCACAATCAGAGGTTAACAGGAGGTGGGCTCAGCACTTAGCTTAGGAAATGAAACACTCTATTGAAGGGCATGTTCCCTTTTACTTACAAATGGTCTCTCAGAAACGAATAAGATTTTCTTTAAAATATCAAGGCAAAAAAACAGATGTAAATGGAGTAGATGCAGCAAAACCTTGACAGTTGTTCAATCTGCATGATGGGTGTACCGGGTTCCTTGTACTCTCCCCTCTACTTTGGTTTGTTTGAAATCTTTCATAATAAAAATATAAACAATGATTCATCTTTTCCTTAAAAACAACAAAAGAAATGACTGAGTAAGTGTTTATTTTTTTTTTATTTTTTATTTTTTTTGCAGTACGCGGGCCTCTCACTGTTGTGGCCTCTCCCGTTGTGGAGCACAGGCTCCGCACACGCAGGCTCAGCAGCCACGGCTCACAGACCCAGCCGCTCCGCGGCATGTGGGATCCTCCCCGACCGGGGCACGAACCCGGGTCCCCTGCATCGTTAGGCGGACTCTCAACCACTGCGCCACCAGGGAAGCCCCTGAGCAAGTGTTTATTAAGTGTCTGAAATATGCCTAAGCTGCGCTGGGGCCATGACTGAGGCAGAACCTTCCCCAGATCTGCTGTAAAAATGGAAGTTTGTAGGTATTCTTCCCTTCAGTGGGCATGAACAAAAGATCCATCTTTATCCAGGATCTAGACTGGTTATTTTTAAACAGTCTTTTTCCTTTTAAACCATGAAGTCTTCTGTTCAGCAAACTCTTAGGAGGAAACCAATATGTCAAATAGATAGAAGGGAGCTGCTGTGAGGGCAGGGGCATGTGCGTGTGTATATGTAGGCGTGTGCGTGTATATATGTGTATGTGCGCATGGGCGTGCACACACACACACTGGGGAGTTGCAGCTCAGGGGTGCTACCTCCCCTCCCACCAGGGCTCCCGAGGAGATGCCCAGGGACCCTGGGTTTCCCGACCGTTGACTGAGATGCCCAAACTGGCCGTGTGCAAGACAGCTCTTGTTTCCCACTTGAGCAAAGAATGTGGCCGGCCTGAGGTCTGCATCTCTGGTCCTGTTTGGCCTTGTTAAAGAAATGAACGCGTCTGGCTGAGCACATCATAACCTCCACCACTCCCTTTGCCCACAGATATTGATTTCGCCACCCGCAAGATCGCCATCCATCTGGCTCAGACGAAGATCATTGAGCAAGACGGTGATAACTTCAAGACGAAAACCAACAGCACGTTCCGAAACTACAACTTGGATTTCACAGTCGGGGTGGAGTTTGACGAGTACACGAAGGGCCTGGACAACCGGAATGTTAAGGTACTGACCAGAGTGGAGTTTTCCTCCGCACGGTCTTGGCGCAGGGGCTGGCTGTTTAGCTGCACAATGAAAAAATGACAGAAACGACCTGGGAGGCGTCAGGAGAGGGGGACCAGAATGGACTTAATGATGCTGGCAATAAGCAAGTATTGAAAGCTTAGTGGGAAGAAGCAGGCTGGCTTCTGCGTGTAGCTTATAAGCCAAGGAGGGATTAAAGGATGCTGACCTCTCCAGGAGCCAGGGTAGGAGACCAACTCATACGCTGACATGGGCCTGGCACGCAAAGCAAAGAGGCCAGGTGGGCTCGTAGGGAAGGACGTTGACGGTGCCAGCAGGATAGCATAGCATCATCCTGGGAGCAGCTCCTCGGCAGCAGACAATCATTGCCATGGAGAACTGAGGCCTCATGTTGCTAGAATTTTTTTTTCTTTTCAGGAGCTGTTGAACATTCATAGGTTCTTATATGAAATATCTCAATTTTAGATGATTCCAACTGATTTAATTTTTTTTTTTTTTAGAAAAATGCAATGCAAATCACACCAAAAAATCAGTAGACTAGATGAAGTCAGGCTTTCTCCAATCCTAGAAACCCAGATAAATCTCTGGCAAGCTTATGGCTTCAGTCTCAGCCTCACCTTAACTCTCAGGACATAATCGAGGAAATCCTCCACGCATCAGAAGGCACACTTCTAGCCGCTTGAAGTTTTTGGATGTAAGGAGGCCCCTAAAATGAGCAGAGACCTCTGAGTGCAGAGTGGGGAGTTATCTCCAAGCCCGAGAACTGGAGTCTGCAGAGTAGGCAGGCCCTCATCCAAGGGGCTTTTTGTGAATAAGGCAGAGGTTGGTAGCAGCGGGGAGAAGTAGGGCAGTGGTGGGAAAGGCGGGGCCCTCGGCAGGTCCCCTCTCCTCCTGCATCACCTGGTGGTATCACAGCCCAGTGACTGATTGTTGCACGGTCCACATTCACGCTCAGTGTGAACATCTTTGGTTTTCCAAATCCAATTACACCTGGGCAGTCCCAACAACAGAAATGGGGGAAAATCCAATCTCAGCCGCATTTAAGGATTCCCGCACCCAAATCTTAGCATCTATACGAGAACGCCGGGGACTGCACGGTCCAGTGCAAGCCCATGTGGTTTATACAGAAGTGGGCAGCTTGAGCCCTTGTGGCACCCACTCCCTCTGTGCCAACGCAGCCACCAAGACCTCTGCCCTGGCTCCCAAGCTGAGGAGGGCCGGGCTGAGATTCCTGTGCCCAGGTATCCGTGCTCTCAAGGCTGCAGAGGGCCACCCTCTCAGAGCACCACAGCGAAGCAGGGCCCTCCACCCTGCCCTTCCCCTTTCCCCATGAGCCCCACTCCTCCCAGAGCCCCACTCTTCTCTGGTGCTTCCAGGAGTTCCTTCCAAGTCGAAGTCTCAACTCTTCCCCCAAAGCTCTGGCTGCTCTCCCGGGGTGGGGAGGAAAAGCTGTCATCATTCTTTGGGGATGATTCTAAAGCCAAAAGAGCAGGACACATTTTATTTCTCAACCAAGTTGTCCTGCCACATTGATCATCTCAGCCAATGAGTCAGGGTTGAATGACGTTTGGGCTCCTTGAAAAGAAAAGTGGGAAATGGAAAGGCCTTTGGAAATGCTTCCATCAAACCAGTCTTGGCAGGAGACGCGAAGCTCCCGAGCTCCGGAACGGCCCCTTGTAGAATCCCGCCCCGAGCAGTTGCTGGATCGGCAAGCTTTTCTGAGCTGTGTGGCTGCGAGGCCAATTCATCAGACACCAGAAATGATAGGAAAATTTGTCTCAGAATTTTTGCAACCCTCTGCTGTTCTAACCTAATCAGTTCCAAATGATCCATTTTCCCCTTGCTTCTCAGTTTGGGGCGTGGGCTATTGAAAAGCAGGCCTGTCCTCTCTGACTCATTTTTTATCACCTTTGATGGTGGAGAACTCACTCTTACTGAAATAAGTCATGTCCTTTTGGCCCTTCCTGACCCTTAAAGGGTTCCATCTGTTAACAACTAGGCTTCTGCCTCTCCCTTCCATGCTCTGTCCTCTCTGAGTGCCATCCTCTCTCCAGGATTGGCTCTTAGCCCTGCAGAGAGAGATAATCCCCTTTCTCACTTCTGGTGTCTGCTTTGCCTGCAGCAAAAAGCCAGGGCTAATAAACACACACACACACACACACACACACACACACACACACACACACACGAGACTGAGAAGTACTCAGACAGAATTTGCCCAGCCTCCAGCAAAGGGTTGTTCCCATGAGAATCACAACACAGAGCAGGTGCCCTTGGCACTACCTTCTTCCTGTGACTTGACTGCAACCCTTTAGCTGGAGAGGCACGGCAGGGAGTGGGTGAGTCTATCCCTCTGATTAATTTCTGTTGCCCACCCTTGGTGGCACACCCAAGTGCACAAAAATCTTGCGTCTGTGTGCACATGTGCATTTGCGTGTGCGTGTAGTGCTCCTCTACTCTTGTTCTCCAGGACTCCACTTCTTAACTCCTTGGTCACCCTCACGAGCCCCTCTGAAAGAGGGCAGACAGATAGATATTCATTCAATCAACATGCATTAGGTGTCCTTGATGTGTAAGACCATATGGGCTGGGGGATTGGAAGACACAGACCTTGCCCAAATAGAAGATGTGAGTCTTTTCTTGTCTACGTGGGAGGGATCTCTGGAATATTCCAGACAACATCTCGCTTCCAGAAGAGGAAAGAGAACAACCTATGAATTAAGCTTCTCTAAGACATTCGAAACTGTGAGGCTTAAGATGGTCCTAAAGGAGGAGGAGACATGTTTTCTTTAGAAAACATGTAGAATTTTACTTTTAAATTAATTTGGGGAATATTAATACATATGCATGCTTTAAAAAAAATTAAACACTAAAAAGTGAAACTTCCTTCCTATCCTGGCCCCCAGCTCCTTAGTTCCCTCCCCAAGGGACAATCACTATTAAGGGTTTTTTTTGCCTCCTTGGAGAGAACGTGTACAAACATATGCATGCATCCCCACTGCTCCTTTCTTTTATGCACATGGCCCTCCTCCTTGCTTTTCTAACTTAAACTATACACTATGGAGACTGCTCTTCTCTGTAAGTGCAGAACTGCCTTCTCCTTTCAAGGGCTACGGAGCGGGGAGGAACCACACCGTATTTAACCAGTCGCCACTGATGCAATTTATGAGGTTTCCAGGCCTTTGCTGTAACAAACAACACTGTGATGGGCTGAAGAGTAAAATAAGGAGGAATAAAATTGTACCTAAAATATATAATATGGTCAAGGTCAAATATTGCTTTAGAAACAGGTAGACTTAACAATCTGTAGAAAACAGATATCCACCAAAAAACAGACCTGAAGTGAATTAAAAAAAACCAAAAACACAGGTTCGTTTATCACCAACTGGGTTTGCAAGATAGGGAGGAAAATAAACACCTGGTCCTTAGCATAATATTGTTCATAGAGGTGTAATATGGTTTGCACATACTTGGAAGAAAACCGACTCACATCAGGATCATCCCCGAGAAAGGGCAGCACCAAGACACCACCACTGCCCGGATGGGAATGATACCGTCAACCTCACATGCAAGCCTAATGTGGGCACAGAGGTGGGTGGCCTTGAAGGACCACTTAGGGATAGTACACATCGTCCCATGGCAGATACTAAGACAGGTAAAGTGGGAGGAACAGGAGGAAGAGGAACTGGGGCAGGGTGTGAAATTTGTAAATATGTAAATTTAGTAAGAGGGGTTAGAGCCTCTTGTGGTTCAGCCTCTTGTGGCTTCTCCAACCTGCTGGTCAACCCAGCCTGGTTGTCCAGCACAAGCTCTGCATCTCTGCTGCCTTCCCTGTGCTAATTGATCAGCATCTCCCGGTTCTGGCTTTGGAGCCAGGTCCATCTCCCGGTTCTGGCTTTGGAGCCATATGTGCAGCCCCCCCCCCCGCTAACTAGGTAGCTTCCCTGCCTTTATTATTGCCCTACGGTGGGCAGTCCTCACAATGTGTTTCCCATAGGGAAAATTCTCAGAAGTAAAATTTCTAGGTCAAAGAGTATACACAATGTTATACTTTGAAAGGTAATGTAAAATTGCCCTGCAAAAAGATTCATACCGATTTATATATGCACCAGCCCTGTGTGAGGGTCCATGCTTCTCTGTACCCCCTCCAACCCAGCGTGTTATTAGACTCTTTGATCTTTGACCACAGGATGAATTGTATCTGAAAAACAAACAGACTTAACTTGCATTTCTCTTGTTATAAGTGAGGTTGAATATATTTTCTTATGTTTAAAAGCCATCTGCTAGGGTGTTTTGTTTTGTTTTGTTTATCCTTGTAAGCTGTTGGGTTGGTGTCCTGTGTTGAAATTCCTATTAGGTTAATGATCTTTTCCTTATTGATGTACAGGTGTCCTTTGTATGTAAGGAAATCGGGTCTTTGTCTGATACGTGTTACAATTATTTTTCCCAGTTTGTTATTCACCTATTGACTTTGAGGTATCTTTCCCTTCCAGAAATTTTACCTTGTGACATAGTTCAATTCATCATCTTTTCCCCCACCGATCTGGAATGCTGTCTTTACCATATGGTAAAATGGAAGAGTAGAAGTCTTTCAAAGAGAACAGAACCGGCCAAGATAAGTCGGTCTGGCTAGAATGAAGGGCATATGCGGAAATGAGGCTGGTGGGATGCTGGCGCGGCTGTGGCCGAGAGCTCTGCTCTGGGGACGGAGCAGAAGCCCAGGAGTGGCTGCAGGAAATGCAACTGCAGGTTTACATGTGTTCAGTCCCCATCAAGACCATACATTTGATTTGCCTGGAAACCTCTCATTACAGACTCTGATCACCTGGGAAGGTGATGTCCTCGTGTGCGTGCAGAAGGGGGAAAAGAAGAACCGAGGCTGGAAGCAGTGGGTCGAGGGGGACAAGCTGCACCTGGTAAGTCCCCAGCTCCCCTCCACTCTGCTTATGCCAACCGCCGGTTCACCCAGCCAGGTGCTTTGACGAGAAAAAATGGCCTTGTCCTCCTCCCCTAAGCTCCAGCCAAATGCCTGTGGTCAAATGCGTGAGCCATTCCCATCTGGCTCAGGGGACTCCAGGAGGAAATCTATATGTCTGTTTCTGTGAACGGCTGAAATTAAAAGGAAAGTTCAAGATGCTGAGTTAGGAAGCCGAGATCCAAGGAGAAATACAGGGAAGCTGTCAAAGGTCAGCCGGGGAGAAATGCGAGGCACAGAATTAAGATGCCCTGGAGGAGGGTGAGACCCGGCCTCCTCAGTGATGTGAGCCTAGGAAGGAGAGGGGTTGTCGTGGGCTCGGGATGCATGGGAGCGGGTTGCACTGGGAACTGCCTGTAGACCGCAGGCACTGGCCTCACACCCTAAGCTATGTCCACCTGATCCCCAAATATTTTAGTTTAATTTGACACCGGAACAGAGCAGTTGGAATAAATTATTTCTGATTTCCTTGTATAAATTATATCCGTCTACATAGCTTAATTTTTCACTCTTCAGTCTTTAAGGCAAGCGATTTGTCCAACATTCAATAGTGAAAGATCTTTCACTCCTTCATGCATTCAGTCACTCGCTTGTTAAAGGAATGGCTCATTTAATGGATGGCTCTTTATTCATTCACCTGTGGAGTCAAGCAGGTACCTGGCTCTAGTGTCAGCATTCATGTCACAGGGTGCCCTTCAGAGCCAGCCTTGCCTCACCTGAGCTCTTTATTTCAGAGACAATGTCAACTGGTGATAAATGGGAAGCAGTCACTGTTTTCCATCGACAGTTTTCCCTACCTGCTCCGGTTTGGAAGGTGGATTTTTTTAATTGTAGTACAAACCCCAGCTGTCCCTGTGGCTAAGCCAGGGGATTCATCATCAACTGCAATGATTTTTGTGGTCGTTCCCACACTCGTGTTTTTCCTCTCCTCCCTCAAAGGGTCACGAGGCGCAGATAAGGCCTGGGGGCTCCCTCTGTCCAGATGAAAGGCAGCATCTTGTCTGCCCAGGCAGGCCTGGGGGAGCCCTTCCGCAGCCCATGCCCTGTCATTGCCTGTGCTGCCACCAACCAACGTTCTCATCACCAGAGGCCAGAAAACCCACAGGGTGCAGGGACAGCTCACCAGGCCCTTGCCTTCCAAATGCTCCCCACTAGATCCTGCCCTTCTTTGTGGCTTTGCTGCCTTTTATAAATTAAGCGATGTTGCTTTAATCACGAGAGTAGGAGAAATCCTGCTCAAGAGGATAATTTCTTTGCATTTTTCATTTTTATAGTTGTTCAAGCTCAATTCAAGTGTCAAAATCAAATTACTGCTACCTGCAGGGCACGCCAGCTGATTGGGTCTCTGAGAGGCTCTTTGCGCAGAATGACTGAGTGTCCTCTTCATTCCGGCTCCTCCCCCACCCCAACTCACAGGCACCCAGAGGGCTGGGGGTGGGCGGAAGGAAGGCCTGGCTTGTTAGTCACTCACCTGCTTCTGATGTTGCAGGAGCTGACGTGCGACGACCAGGTGTGCCATCAAGTGTTCAAGAAGAAGTGATGGCCGTGAGAAGTGGACCCCTTGTCCCCAGCTTCCCCAGAGCCTCTCGAGGAGCCCCATGTCTCCAGATGACCCCTCCCAAGTCTCGCCTTTGCTCACCACAGCCTCAAATGACCCTCAAAAGCACGCGCTCCATGCTCCCCATGAAGAGCTCTCTGCTGGCTTTGGGGAGCAGCCGCAGGAACCCCCTACTCCCGATAGAGCCCATGGAGGCACCTGGATGGGTTTTAAACAGAACGAGTATGTGACAGACATAGTCAGCCTTCCTTGAAAACTGGCATTAAACGAGAAAACAAAAATCACTCCCATACTTTGAAACCCTTCCATCTATTCCCCTTTATTTCTAGAACTGTCACTTTTATCCGCAAGCAGAAGAGGTCATTGCCTGCATGGTGGTTTTCTGTGCAGCTTTTGTTGTTTAGTTTTCAGTTTAGTTTAGCTTCGTTTCTTTGTCGTTAGTTTGGGTGTAGGGGTTGTTTTACCTGGAAACACTCTCCGGCCAGCACAACATATCCCCTGCTAATTCGTGGACATTGCCTATTGGAGATTCTTTCCTATGGGTAGCACATTTATTTCTCCAAGGTCCTATTTTAGGAAGCATACGCTTTCCAGTTTGTACTTCCCCTTAAGCAGCCTGAGTGGCTCTAACCTCTAAAGGCCTCTGCAGGTCTGCAGTATCATCTGCTTTTGGTCCAGGCCAGTCCTTTGCCCTTCAGCCCTGGGCAGACTTTCACCCCTGCAGAGGGGTCACCAAGCTCTGCCAGGTAGCCTTAGTTCAAGCCCTGTGCTCCACTTCTTAGCTGGGTGACCATAGGCACATCATTGGGACTCTCTATCCTTGTTGATGTCTTCTATAAAATGGAGGAGACAAAAATAGCATCTCCTCCACTGGGATGGGTCTCTGTGAGGATTAAGGGAGTTAACACGTACAGAGTGCTTGGAACAGGACCTGGTACGTGGTGAGGGCTCAGTCCCTGCTAGCTCTGGTCATTGTGTGGATCTGCCCCCTCCACCACTTTTGGGGTCCAGATGAGTGGACGCTCAGTAGCAGTAGGTCAACACCTCCGAGACTTCCTGCTGCTTCCAGAACATTAGGTGCGTTACTCCGAGGAAGCACTGTATTTTCCTGCTGGATATGCAAATGGAATAGTGCACCTGGAACAGGAGAGTAGTTAATAGGGATGGATTTATGCTGGATCCTTCATGGGATCCTGAGAAGGCACTGCAGGTCAGAGCCATCTCTGTATCCTTCTGTAGCGGAGCCTGGAATCCCACCATTAGACAAGCACTGCCTTTGAAAGGTAGGTTCATGCCAGGAGGGATAGCAGGTGGTATTAGCACCCTCTCGTATGATTTTTTTTTTTTTTTTTTTTTTTTTTTTTTTTTGTGGTACGCGTGCCTCTCACTGTCGTGGCCTCTCCAGTTGCGGAGCACAGGCTCCGGACACGCAGGCTCAGCAGCCATGGCTCACGGGCCCAGCCGCTCCGTGGCATGTGGGATCTTCCCGGACCGGGGCATGAACCCGTGTCCCCTGCATCGGCAGGCGGACTCTCAACCACTGAGCCACCAGGGAAGCCCTCTGGTATAATTTGAATGATCACTGATCCTGAACATCCTAAAAGGAGAGAAAGTCTGTCAGCTGCCCACGTGACCCAGGGCCAGCCTTCGCTCAAGTGCTTGTGACAGGCGGCCACGACGTGGACCTCCTGGCAGGCCGTGCTCTCCAGCAACTATTGCCATGTCCAAGAAAGTGCCTGGTGGGGCCTCATGCTGGCTGAGGACCTAGGGGAGGTGTGGTCCTCTCTCAGGTGCCGGGGAGGGCGGGCCTCCTGAGGAGGTGCAGGCCCGTCTCCTGGGGCAGACCAGGGACCAAGTGGAGGGACTGGTGAAGTGGGCCCCTTGTCCCCAGCTTCCCCAGAGCCTCTCGAGGAGCCCCATGTCTCCAGATGACCCCTCCCAAGTCTTGCCTTTGCTCACCACAGCCTCAAATGACCCTCTCCTTTGTCGCTCAAGAAAACTCTGTTGAACGAGATCATTGAGGACTAGCTAAAAAGTGTTCTGCACATGTAAGGGGTTATATTTATTAGTAATATTTGATCCTAGTTTTTGCAAAGTATATTCTAGGGAATGTTAGCCACTCAAGATTCTGCAGAACGGTTCATGGTCAAATGAACGTCGGAAATGCTGAGAACTATATCGCCTTCTTAGAAATGTACAGTGAGCATTAGTGTGTTTAAAGCCCTGAAAACTCCTGTAGCAAAGAAGCCCGGCCTTAAACCCCAGGACCCCCTTCACCCTGCAGCGTTTCCTGTCCACAGGGTGTTTTGGAAACACTGTACATCTGCATTCAATGAGAGAAAACAAACAATATCATTTAAAACTCCCCTTTCCCAAGTGGGATTTTCTCAGTATATTTTCTTTCCACAAAGGAAGAGTAACTGAATTACTTTACATATGGTATGAAAGACTGGTTGTGGCAGTATTCATTCTACTGACCCTTCTTTCTCAACTAAGATGCATCTGAACTCATCAGAAGTAGTCAAGAGGGAGGTACCCATTTTAAAGCAAGGGCAGGTATTTGGGGCCAGGGCTGGCCTCCCAGTCCTGCACTCACTGCGGATAAGGTAGGGCAAGTCCCCTGCCTCCTATTCCTGTTCCCTCAGCCTATTTCAAAACCAAATCATGACAGGAATGCCTCACCCTGATACCGACAAGGCTGTCTGGGGACAGAGTGGAAAGGGTCACCTTGGTGGGAAAGGCACCCAGACCTTCAGGACCCCAGCCTCCAAGGCGTGTCAGGAGAGAGACTGGGGTTAACATAAACCAGGGGGCCTGATCTGTCCCATGAAAATCCCAGTGCACATCTGGGCAGTGCCGCTGAGTGGTTTAAGCATGGCCTTCTCTGTCAGCCCTTGGATCAAATCCTGCCCCGCCTCTCTCCAGCTGTGTGACAGTCTGGCAGTTACTTTCCCCCTCTGAGCCTCTGTTTGTCCATCTGCAAAATGAGGAATAAGGACTGTGATTCATGAGGGGTAGTCAGGATTGAATAAGATCTTAGCACGGTAACCGAACCAACAGTCAGTTACCCTTATTACCTACCCTCAGTGCTCTGTATCCTCAGGTTCTGAATTTAGATCCCCGCTTGGTTGAATCCATGGGTTCAGAACCTGCCAATGCAGAGGGTCAACTGTATTATGCCATTTCATATAAGGGATTTAAGCATCCACGGACTTTGGTATCCGTGGGTAGCCTGGCACCAATCCCCTCGGATACTGAGGGACGACCACATGTGTGTGTATATTACATATACACACACACACATATATATACACATTCTCCACCCCAGTCCCACATATCTATACATACATACATACATACATACATAGTGAGATAGTGATTCCCTTCATTAAAACTCTTTGCTTTCTAAAAGCTTCAACACTGAGATCCTTACTACAATCCCCAGATGGGAAGATCACTAGTAAGACTTACTAAGAAGACAGATTCCTGCCCCCCACACCCCTTCCGAGACTCTGGCTCTGAGGTCACGGGCGGGGTCCAGGCATGTGTGTGCTTACAAGCTCCCTAGGTGAGCGCCCTCAGGTGCTTGGCAAGCACACCGACAAACGCTACGTTGTTCAGGTAAAGCATGATTCACTTTAAACGTGTACCCACCCACGTGTCACCCACGAACACCCTCAAGCAAAAGCCGGGTCTATCTCTGCAGGTGGCCAAAGGTCACGTGACCCACCCACACGTTTTTTTCCCTGCCATATGGCATCGGGGCCGCTGCCTGTGTGGCTGAGCCCTGTAACAGAAGTGACGGCACACTTTCTGGAGCTGCTGTGTGACAGGGGACGCACTTGGGCCCTGGAGGATGGCGGTGGGTGATGGAGACAGGGCACAGCGGAGAAGGAAGTGACGTGAACAAAGTCAGGGGGCGGAAAAGGCAAAGCGGGCTGGGGTGGGGGGAGTGGAGCACCTGCCGTGAGGGTCAGTGAGGAGGCCGGGTGCGGAAGGTGTTCGTCAGCCGAGGGAGGTTGTAAAGGCCTTGCTGGGCCTCATGGAAGCATCATGGGGGCCGGTGCAGGCTTCTGAGCAGCAAGTGATGTGATCCGATTCATGCACCAGGAGTAATGCTCGGCCACTGTTGGCAGGACGGATGGAGGCGGGCAGAGGGACTCAGGATTACCTGCTCAGAGGCTGTTACAGTGTCATTCCCAGGAGAGGCTGTGAGGGACCCACCTCAGGGCCAGGGAGTGGTTGCAGGGAGGGAGGGAGGGAGGGAAGTGAGAGGTGCTGGGAGGGGCCCCTGCACTAGGTGATGGCTGCACAAAGCTCCTAGAGGACGTGAGGCAACAGGATGGTGTGAGTTTGGGGAAGAGGGGAAGGAGGAGCATCAATGCGGCTTAGCAGTGGGGGGGGGGTGGGGGTGGGGAGTGGGGCCAGAGGGAAGGTCATGGGTTTGGGTTAGGCCTGCTGCACATGCGGTGACAGAGCAGTGATGGCAAAGCCCACACGCCTCTCCCATTACCCACTGCCACCCTCCGATGGCCAAGTGTCACCCCCTTCATCTTACCTTCCTGCTGGGGTGGGAGGCTGGGCTGGGGCTGGAGTGGCCAGCTGTCACAGACACTCATGAGGCCAGGAAGTGATGATGACACCAGAGGGGGGGAGGGGGGAGGGGAGGGGAGGAGGGGAAGGAAGGGGAGGGGTGGGGAGAGAGGCAGAGGGGAGGGGGGAGGGGAGGGGAGGGGGGAGGGGAGGGGAGGGGAGGGGGAGGGGAGGGGAGGGGGAGGAGGGGAGGAGGGGAGGAGGGGAGGGAGGGGAGGGGAGGGGAGGGGGGAGGAGGGGAGGAGGGGAGGGAGGGGAGGGGAGGGGAGGGGGGAGGAGGGGAGGAGGGGAGGGAGGGGAGGGGAGGGGAGGGGAGGGGAGGGGAGGGGAGGGGAGGGGAGGGAGGAGGAGGGATGCCTTGACTAACCAAGTACACAGACCATAGCCAGAGTGGCAGTGACTGAGACACACCCCAGGGGCTTTATCTAGTTTTGTTCCCCACAGACACTCCCGAAGCACAGGAAGGTTTCTTTAAATATAACTAGGCAAGTCAACACAGAGCAGTTGTAATTACAGGCGCTCAATAGGCTTGAACACCTTAATCGGTGTTCAAAGAGAGGATACTGGGCCTTTTGTTAGGCACCTCATCAGTACTGGGGCACTTTCTAGGACTAGGATAGAGGAGCCCACTTCACAGAGGAGGAAACTGAGGCTCTGACTGAGTCCAACACTCACCCAGGACTCCACAGCTGGTAAGTCACAGAGGCAGAATTCGAACCCAGGTGGGTCTGTCTCCAGAGTTGGAGACCTGCCACCGAGGAGGCAGCCCCTGTCAGGCACAAGGTGGCCGTCCCCATTCCTGGACGTCCAGTCCCACCCCTGCAGGCTCCGGGCCCCCGGCATGTTCAGGAGACCACGAATGCCATTTTTTCCCAATCGTTTGAAATCAGGTTTTATTTTTCTTAAATCAACATTCACTTTGTCTCCTTCAAGACTAATGCTGCTGCTGACGGGACGTCATTGGAAGTGACTCATTTTCATTCTCCCGGCTGGGGGCTTGGGTCCTGCCGCTGTGCAGAGCCTGACAGAGCTGATGGACAGAGCAGGCTTCCTGGAACTGATTTTTCCACTTGCACTGGCATTTTTCACTCGTGATTTGTGATTGATTAGAAGGTCAGGAGTTGGGGATATTTAATTTTGGCTCACTGATTACACTGGTTATATAGATGGATCCTATTAGAAGCTGGGGCTTAAGAAAATGAAATAGAATTTTCAGAACTTTCAAGATTTGTTCATAGATTTTCTGGGACTGGCCCTTACTTTAGTTGTTCCTCATGCTTCTGATTGCTAAGGTTATGGAAAATGAAGGAGCGCCAAGGGGAAGGCCTGGAAAATGTGGTCAGACTCCACCTTTTTAGAATATTATAATAGAAAACGCACTTGACCAATAAGAGATTAGTGAACTCTTGCCATGGTCAGAGGCTGGAGACACAGATGTGTCAGTCTGCTCCTGTCAGGGAAATAGCCATGGAAGGCATTTCTCATGGAGGGCATTCAGTTCAGGGGATTGCTTACACAGAAGATGGGAAAGCTTGGAAGCCTACTAGGAGATGTGGAACAGCTGGGAGCTTGGCCACAGCAGGAAGCTGAGGGACAGATGCGTCAGGAGGAAAATGGTTATCAGAAGCCAGAAGCCAGCTGCCAGGTGGGGCTGGACCATAACAGGAGAGGCTATCCGATGAGACCAAAAAGCACCACCAAAACAGAAGAGGGAGGAAAAGACAGAGAAACACCTTGGCTTCTCCTTTCTTTCCACGTCTCAATCTCCAATCAGTGCTCCCACGAGTAGAAACTAGCCCAAAGCCTGTTGCCAGGAAGCCTAGGAAACGGAGGCAACAGCACAGGGAAAGGAGGGGAAGGCATCTGAGAGCAAATGGACACCGAGGGGCACTCGGAGGAGTGGCCCCCAGGCCCTGCCCTCCAAGACCTCCCAGTCTGACTCAGGCCAGGGAAGAGGGGAAGGGTCATGATGAACTGACCCTTCCTTGTGCCGTGCGGTGTGCCAGGTGCTTTCCATATGTACCGTAGCTCTCTTAATCCTCAACACAACCTTGCACGGCAGTACCATCCCCACTTTACACAAGAGGCTTGGCAGGGTTGGGAGAGTGACAGTAAAGACACGGGAGGGCGGGGGTTTGGATGCAGCCTACAGAGCCCAGGCTCCTGTTGGCATTTCCAGTGCCTGTGGCTGCCTTACTCCTGACATCCGTCAGCCTTTGGGCTAATGTGACCTTTTCCAAGTGCAGACAAACTCATCCCAATCCTAAAGGACAATGAAGTTGATAAAAGGGAGCACTTACCGAATTGAAACAAAACAGACTATTTTATTCGCCTTACTTTTAACTCCTATTAAGTACTTAAAAGCTCAATGGAAATGTTTTCTTTTATTAAAGTTCACTGTTTTAAGCTTTAAAAGCGATGGAAGGGTCTTCCCTGGTGGCGCAGTGGTTGGGAGTCGGCCTGCTGATGCAGGGGACACGGGTTCGTGCCCCGGTCCGGGAAGATCCCACATGCCGCGGAGCCTGCGCGTCCGGAGCCTGTGCTCCGCAACGGGAGAGGCCACAGCAGTGAGAGGCCCACGTACCGCAAAAAAAAAAAAAAAAAGCGATGGAAACCTCTCTAAAACTTCCCTAGAGCCCAGATCTTTGGCTAACCACAATCCCACAGGCTAGCCCACGGCTGTAGCCGGCGTGCTTACATGTGTCTGGGCAAGTGTGAGATGTGAGTGACTCTGAACACCCGCTTTGTGGCACCTTTCACACTTGTAATTGTATAGTGATTTGTAATTCTTATTCACTGTCATTCCCATCCTCCCGGCTCACAAACTCCCGCAAGGGCAGAGGCGGTTCTGGTTTGTATCCTGCTCTCTACAACCTCTGGTGCCTGCTGCTGCCTCTGCCCTTTGCCTGTCTGCATCGCAGACATGGTCAGCCAGGAAGTATTTATCAGACACCTTGGTGCCAGGGCCTGTGACAGATGCAGACATTTTTCTTCATCAACCTATTCATTCCAGGAACACTATCAATCATCTACTCTGAACCAGACCCAGTGGCCAGGCACTGACGGGTTAGAGAGAAACGAAGTAGCCATGTTCCCTCCTACCAAATTTTGTTTCTAAGCCCCACAGGCTTGCAAGGCAGGCGTCATTATCCTCTTTTTATACATGAGGCTCAAACAGGATAAGAAGCCTTCCAAAACACACTCCTGATTTGGAAGTGACCGGGCCAGGCATCTCACCTCCTCTCCCTGCCTGGCACTGCCCCTCCTCCTTGCTGGGCAGGGCAGGAGGCAGAGAGAGAACCTGCAAAGTAACTAGAGAAATTGGAAGATGCTGTTGCTTTATGTGTTTCCCATAATAAGAGAAGAAAATAAAAGACCCTTGTAATCCACTAGCCACTGATAAACAAGATCTTGTCTGTAAGGCCCTTAACCCAGCACCTGGCAGGTAACAGTCACACAGCAAATCTAAGACAATAGTCTGTAATTACTTGTTTTTAAGAACAAAATGGGACCATTTTTTAAAACCCAAAAAGGAACAATTTTGCCCTCCAGGGGACATTCAGCCTTGTCTGGAGACAGTTGTCATAACTAGGGGTGGGGTGCTACTGACATCTAATGGGTAGAGACCAGAGATGCTGCTAAACGTCCTACAATGCACAGGACGGCCCTACAACAAAGAATGTTGTGGCCCCAATGCCAATAGTGCAGAGGATGGGAAGCCGGTCTCCTGGAGACTTTTCTTGCATCATTATTTTTTATAACATTATTTTCAGCAGACACAGAGAGATCGATTACATGGCTGATGATCTAGACAGTTGGAAGACTCTTTTTTCCTTGTAACCTAAGTATAGGATTAATCTGCTTTATCCCAGCTTCACAGATGAGCTTCGGCGCGTTGCCACCCATTGACTCATCCCACCCCCCCTCCAACTTGTTGGCTCTCTCAGGGACCATGGAGGAGTTAGACAAACCTACTTCTTTGCAGAAAGAGAACTCCAAGACTTAGTTCCTATTTTAAGTGCTCTCCCTCTCTGAGTTCCTTCTCTCCCTGTCACAGGCCTGGAGGCCCCTCTTAGCCCCATTATGGTCTTGAGGGAATGTTAATGCACTTTCCAATAATGGGAAATCTGAAAGCCAGCGCCATGTGATGTGAGCCCAGCCAGATTAGAACAACTTCAAATCCCTTTAGACTTAAAGAACAGTGGCCTTGTCGGAACTGTAGGGATAATTAGAAAATATGGTGCCGCTTTCTCTAATCCGAGTGAGGTTCTAGGATTGCAGAGGTGTCAGCTGGGAAGCAGCTACATCTTCTGTAACAGGTGAGGCTATAGAAGACCTTCCAAGATACCCTTCACACATAACCAAAGGGACCCTAGTCCCTTTGCTCTACCTTGGCCAGAGGTCGGGTCCCTAGTTTGTCGTATGTCCATGGCACCTCAATAGAGCTCTTTTTTTAAAAGTCAAAGCTCTGTGGTGGGAACCTGGTTATAACTCTGGCTGTAGAGATAAGGATTTCAATAAAATTCACAGAACAGGAGCCAGGAGGAGCCTTGGTGGTCATCTGACATCCCTCCCCCTGCTAGAAGCCAGAGAAGGGACTTGCTAAAATGGCCTACTGATGTGGAAGCTGGGACTCGAATTCATGTTTTCCCAACTTCCGCTCTAGATCGTTTCCCAATCACAATGACACCTAAGGAGAATAAGCTCCTCACTGAATGCCATGCTGCCCACTCCCATGCTCTTCTTTCCAAATAGGGAGAAATCATAAGGCACAGCGCTGGGGTCACTAAAAGGGCCACCTGACATTCATGAAACATCTCTAAGTTTGCACGGAATTTTCATCCTTGTTATTGTGTGTAATCTTCTTAAAAACCAAGAAGAAAAGGCAGGTAGTGTTAAAATTTCCTCGGCAGATGAGGAAACTGAGGCACAATGGGGTTCAGTGACTTTCCCCAGGTCACTCAGATGCTAACAGCAGAGCAGGCCCTCAGCTGCAGTTCTCCTAACCTGTGTTCCAGGCCATCACCCACTCCTCTGAGGACTACATTTGTTCCAGCCCCAGGAAATCCAAAAGGCAGTAGAAACCTCAGGGTGCCCAGAAATCCCCAGTGGGAGCCACCCAAGTTTGGGAGACTCCCTTTGGAAAAGGAGAGAAAGAACCTGGAAGAACAAGGCACTCACTGACATGGAGGGTGGGCGTCTGAAAGGCCAGAGGAGCCCAGAGCCTCCTGCTGGCGCCTGGGAAGGGAAGGCCCCTTGTCCAGGGCAGGGGGATGGAATGGATCTTCCTTGACTCTGGTTCTCCCATCAGAATAAGAAGAAGAAAGAGAAAAAGGCCACACACACCCATCTCCCTGCACCCCTCCAGGAGCAAAGGTTAGGCGCCTCCAGCCCACAAGTGGACTCTGCCCCTTGGCTACTTTGAAAACCAGCTTGTCCAAAGTCCTGTTTCCATTCCCGTATTTTGCACCAAACATCAACAGGGAAACTCCTTGGAAGGAACCACATCTTCCAATGGGTGAGTCAGTGTGTTTGCCTCAATGGCATCGACATTCCAGGGGCAGGACCTGTACTGATCCACTCAAACCTGCCCGGATGGGCTTCACTGCCATGTAGCCTCCGGGGGAGCTGCCCCAGCCTCTCTGTATGGGAATGTCCTTCTTCTCTCCCTCCTCCCTGTCCCCTGCCTGTCACACCCACACTGGGAGGACTTCATCATTAACTGATAGTGGGGAGTCGGGAGACAAAGGTACATAGAGGTAGGAAGGGAAAACGTGAAAAAGCATTGCCTGTGGGTAGGACGCAGGGGAAGGGCTGGGTGCCGGGGAGCAGCTGGTTGGCGGCTAAGGGCTGGGGGTTGGTACAAGTCTAGCACCAAAGTTCTAGGATGTGCATGTGGCGGGATTGTCTCTGAGTGCATTGTTGGGTACCAGGCAACTACAGAGCCCAAACTCAATGGCCTCTGGGCCTCCATAGGGCTCTAGACCACAAAGAAGCTCTGAGTGGGCAGGGAAGGGAAAAAAGACCCACTGTTTCTCCTCCACCCGTGTGACACTGAGTCCTTTCTTTACCTCTCTGAGCCCCTTCTGGCAAGTAGGTAGACTAATCCTTGCCCACCTCTCAAAGTTGCCATGGGTCTTCTTATGGTCAGGCTACTCAAGATGGCTGTTCTCCTGTTCTCTGGACATCCCCGGCTCAACCAGTGCCTGTTTCACCTACACCCTACACGCATGACTACATACTTACCCCAGGCCCCAGCTAGCGACAGCTTCTCAAAGGGGTGGTGAGGGGTGTGCGCCTCTGCTGGTTTCCCTGCTAACTAATGAACCCACCTGATGTCACTCCCTTATAACTGGCAACCCCCCCTTGCCCCTGGGCGTGAAGACTGCCACCACTTCCTGCCCACCATCTGTCTCACACGATGGAGTGTCACTCCAGGACCTTACTTCAGATGTGTAAGCTCTCCTATCCATTAAAACACAGACGTCTCTGTTGCTGACTCTGGACTCTTTTTTGGTCTTGAAGCTGGGCAAGCATAGGCCTTGTAGGCCTCCTGGGTGCATCCCAACAGACTTCAAGAAGCTAGAGGAGGGGCTTCCCTGGTGGCGCAGTGGTTGAGAGTCCGCCTGCCGATGCAGGGGACATGGGTTCATGCCCTGGTCCGGGAAGATCCCACGTGCCGCAGAGCAGCTGGGCCCGTGAGCCATGGCCGCTGAGCCTGCACGTCCGGAGCCTGTGCTCCGCAACGGGAGGGGCCACAACAGTGAGAGGCCCACATACCGCAAAAAAAAAAAAAGAAAAAATAGAAAAGAAAAAAGAAGCTAGAGGATATGACAGTCCTAAAATCCTGGGAGTGCTTCCCGTGTGCCAGGGTGAGGCATGTATCTGTTAGGACATGTTGGGGGGTTGCTTGCCTACCCAATCCACAATTCTCCCCTGCCCCCACTTCCAGTCCAGTCTCACGTTTGTTCTGGGACCCACCCAGCTCCAGCAGGAAACCATGTTATTGGCTCTGGGGTGCCCTTAGTTGCCCGGTCGGGCTGCAAGGATTTACATTTCATGGTTAGGGGAGGGGGCTCTTGTACCCCTCATGGTTAGGGGAGGGGGCTCTTGTACCCCACCCTCACAAGAAGGCAGGTACTTGCCATTTTCCCTGCAGCCATGTGGAGACTGAAGAAAACCATCTTAGGAGGATGTCCACAGCAAGATGGCAGAGCCCAGACGCAAGGACGGCCAGCATTCTTAATGACATCGTTGAGCCACCTGTAGTCCCTCACCTGTGTAGTCAAAATTCAGCCTCTGTACCTTGACACGAAATTGAATCTCGGAGACAGAGTTTTGGGTGAAGTCGAAAAAAATTGCTTTGCCAGGCAAAAGGGGCCACAGTGGGCTAATGCCCTCAAAACTGTGCATCCCGACCTGGAATGGGTAGTGAGGAGTTTTACAGTAACGGTTCAAAGAGGGTGTGATCAGCTCGTGGACATTCTTCTGATTGGCTGGTGGGGAGGTAAGTGGGAGTCAGCCTCATCAACCTTCTGGTTCCAGTAGGTCTGGAGTCTACATGCTTGTGAGCAGCATACAGTTAACTTCTCCCACCTGCAGGGTGTTTCAGCATCTGCAGAACAGCTCAAAGATACTGTTGTGTGTATCCCTTGAGGGGGTGCCAGGACCCTGCCCCATGACTGCACTATTGTTTCTTTTAACTGTTACTCTCCTGCCTCTCCATCCCCTCCGTTCTCTGATTAGCAACTGTTTGAACCTGCCTGTTGGAATTCAGGGAAGGTCATGGAGGCTGAATGAAGCCTATTTCCTGCAAACAAGAAAACAGGAGGACACAGAAAGGCTTTTGTGCCCAAGAGCCCCGCTGGGTCCTGCTCAGTTTCACATGGAGCCCGCCTTACCCCTGCACTTCTAGAATTGTGCGAAAACAAATAGCCCTATTTTTCAAGCCCATTTCTGAGACTGGCTACCCAAGCATCTTAACTGCCTGAGGTGTGGGTGTCTTTCTCACACCAGCCACTGAAGCTGTCCCAGGTGCTGCTAGAAACTGCCCCACTTCTCCTCACACCCTAGGAAGCAAAGCAGCCACACGGTGGTGGGACAGAGCGAGGTCACTATCTCCCCCCACCCCCAGGATCAATGGTCACTCTCGGGGCCCCCTGTCGTTCAGGTGCTCTCCTCCTCCCAGCTTGCCTTACGTCCTGGAATGCCTGTCCCAAATCTCTGTTTCCATTCTGTTCCTGATTCTTCTCCAGACCTGGATGGAACCCTGGACGCTGACCCATGCAGACCCCCAGGCCCTTCCCTTATGGGCAGACTCCTCATTTGGACCTGCACACCTTGCCTCTGCTCAGGGGCCCAGACCCCACAGGACTCAGAGGGACCCTCCATCTTACAAGAAGCCCCTGCCCCTCTCCTGTCATCAGTGGCAGCCACCGAAGGGCTTCAAGTAGTGCGAAAGGTATGTTTAATAGCTCCATGTTTAGAAAGACCCTACTGGAGGCCCTGTGGAGGGTGGATCATGAAGTGGGCCCAGTGGACCTGTGTCTGGGCCTCAGGCCCCAGGGTCTGTGCAAGGCTGACAGGTTGATCAGTCTTCTCTGGAGTCCCAGCTTTGACACTGAGTCATTGTTTTGAAAGGAATAATAAATATACAGTAATAAAGGTTCCCATTTTTGAATACTTACCATATCCCAGGCACAGTGCTAGATCCCTCCCAACCATTTACTTATTGAGTCCTCACAATAGCTCAATAACCATTTTTGATCCCCATTTTAGAGATGAGGCTCCGTGCTGTTCAGAACGTTTATGTAAACTGTCCAAGCACCCCCAGCTGCAAAGCAGCAGAGCCCACAGTAAACCCAGATCCAAAAGCCCCGCTGGCTCTTAAGCAAGTGCTGGTTCCCGTCCTATAACACACATCATGAACAGCACATCTCTCACAGGGCAGGAGAGAAGAAGGGCTGGCCAGCGGGGCTTTCTCAGGAGCACCGTGTCAGATACGCTTGTTCATTGTTCATTGGGGCAGAGCCCTGCCCGGGCTCTGGGACCTGAGCGGCCACCCAGGGCAGAAGAGGCCGGTCTAGGAGGAGGTCTCAAGGCCCTTCAGAATCCTGATTCCCCTCGGCTCTGAGCTCAGGGATGTGAAAATGATACATGTGGGAACAGTGGGCCCCACTGTATTCAGGTTGTGCTCTCTTTATGGGTGGGCAGTGGGTGGGCATGATGCCGGCGGTGGGGGGCTGGGGAAAGCATGCCAAAAAAACCCCAAGGTTCTTGTGTGTCCTAGAGGTGGGCCCTGGGTGGGTGAGAAGGTCAGTCCACAAGACCAGATACTTGCAAACGAAGAGGAGGAAGAAAAGTTTTCATGATCTGTCCCCTTTTGGATTTCTGGATGCCAGTGGGAAATGCTGGTAAGAATCCAGCAGGTCCTCAATCAGTAATGCTGTTAAATCTCTAGAACCTGAGATTTTATTTTATTTTTTTATTATTATTTTTTTAAAGCACGATCTTTCTTTTTTTTTTTTTTAAGATGTTGGGGGTAGGGCTTCCTTGGTGGCACAGTGGTTGAGAGTCTGCCTGCGGATGCAGGGGACACGGGTTCATGCCCCGGTCCAGGAAGATCCCACATACCGTGGAGTGGCTGGGCCCATGAGCCATGGCCACTGAGCCTGCGTGTCCGGAGCCTGTGCTCCGCAAAGGGAGAGGCCACAATAGTGAGAGGACTGCGTACCGAAGAAAAAAAAAAAAAAAGATGTTGGGGGTAAGAGTTTATTAATTTATTTTATTTTTATTTTTTGCTGTGTTGGGTCTTCATTTCTGTGCGAGGGCTTTCTCTAGTTGTGGCAAGCGGGGGCCACTCTTCATCACGGTGTGCGGGCCTCTCGCTATCGCGGCCTCTCTTGTTGCAGAGCACAGGCTCCAAACGCTCAGGCTCAGTAGCTGTGGCTCACGGGCCTAGTTGCTCCGCGGCATGTGGGATCCTCCCAGACCAGGGCTCGAACCCGTGTCCCCTGCAATAGCAGGCAGATTCTCAACCACTGCACCACCAGGGAAGCCCCTGAGATTTTATTTATATTCACTTGTCTTTCATTTTTGCTTATTCACCACCATGCTTTGAAAAAAGAGACCTTTAGCTGATTGCAAAACGTCCCTGATCAGCCGGACTCTGGCCCTGCCCTGCCTCCGCCTGCAGTATTTCCTCCAATTCAGAGGCCAGGCAGGCCGCCCTCAAGCTGGAGAAATCACTGAAAAGGGAGTCTAGCTGAGCTCCCATATCCCAGTCACAGCACTTTCCCGCCCTGGTTTCAACCTTGTTAGTTAAGAAAGCAGACTAGGCCTGGTTGTAAGGGAGACTATTGAGCCTGCTTCTCAAAAGCAAGGGCACCACTGTAAGAACCAGTTGGCACAGCGACTGAGCCAGGAAGGTGCTTTCAAAATGGACAATTTAATTTAAAAAATCATTCCGTTTTTAACTAAATGTCACATTCCCATGATTCCAAGGACAGCTAATTGGGCAATTAATTGTTTGCAATCTTTTATTTCTGTTCTCTTAGTCCACTTAATGTGTGTGAAGGCACACACACACACGCACACACACACACACAATCCCTCACAATACGGGCCAAGTTACTTAATCCCATGGTTACCAATGACGGAAATTTTGAAGAGCTTAGTCTCAACGATTGACCGTTTGGTGGTGGTTGATTCATGGCTGATTCATCAGCTTCATCATTTCCTAATCGTGTTCACCCCAAGACGTCACCTCATCCCCTCCTCCCACACCGAGGATGTTGATACCCTCCCATCCAGAGAAGGTTGATGAGGGTCAAGATACTGTCAAGCCCCATGCAGAGGCACACCCACCTGACAGAGATGAAATTTACCTAGTGGAGGGACTCTGACTTGGGAAAGTTATCACCTGGACCTTCATGCATTTTTAAATTCTGAAGGCCCTGGCCTAAGCACACACCTAGGTTCACTTGTATATCCATTTTTCTAAACACTGACCTCAGTGAAAAAAGCAGATGTTGTCCTCTGAGGGAGAAATCGCTTGGACGATGTGCAGGCGTGCTGTTTGCTGTGATGAATCCTGGGTTCATGGCTATAGGCTTGGTGCCTGAACTGGAACTCAGCTCTTTGAGTTCACTGCTTTGATATACTAATTGCCATAAAATAGGCTTTGTTTTAAACGTTGTTTCCAAAACTCTGATCCTGTGAACAGCTCCATTTTGCTGGGTTCCTGTGTTAGCTGACTTCAGAGAGAATGTTTTCACCGTACCCTGGGACAGGCTGTCCCTCCAAAAACAACATGGAGGGCTGGTTCACTCATCTTAATTATTTTTTAAAATCCAAATTGCTGTTCTGAATAAGCTAGAAGGAACCGAATGTGCTCAACTTGTGTTTCCGCCCAGGGCAGCAGGCTGACTCTGCTGTTTGATTGAGCTGAAATCCAGAGATGAAGAGCTGGGAAGCAAGAGCCCGTCACCCCGTGGGGGAAATGGAAACCCTACTCATCTCAGAGGACAAACGCCATTCTGACCTCTCAACGTTGACCGTGAGCCTTTTCAGCGCAAAGCTTTCCCTTTGTTCTGATTTCCTGACAAATGTTTAATCATGCTCTATTCATAGAAGTTACAGTAGAATTCTCTTGTTTCCCACATATCAAATAAGATAATGCACAGGGAAATCAAGTTCTGGAAACAAATATTTGAGTTATAAGTCTCCCGCCAGTAGTGAAATCCTAAATTGTGTTGAAGGCTAGATATGTGGATACGGACCAGGGGACAGGGAGGGCATTTATCCTCCACAAATATTTCCTTGTAAATTTGCCCTCAACCCAAGGTCCAATCATCAATAAAATTTTAAAAATCTAATTTTAACAGCACAATGGAAAGACTTTAAAGAGGGAAACTGACATTTATGGAGTATCTTTCTAGTATGTTATTTTATCTGATTCCTACTATGACCCTATAACATAGGCTCCATTAACTGTATTTTATGGACAGAGAAACTGAGCTAGAGAGGAGAAATAATTGCCCAAGATTGCCTTCCCAAAAAGTTGCTGGGTTCTTAATCTTTCACCACCCCATTCTGCTTCCCAAAACAGGTCATCTGCCACAAGTCCGACGTCCCAACAGCTGCCTGCCCAGCTGGTCATCGGTAGCTTTAGGTCAAGCAGCTGTTGCTGAAACTTCCCAAAGGCTCAGGGCTATAGAACTGTCCTAAGACCAGGCAAGGTGTTCGGCCACTCATTACAAAGCAAACGTGACCTGGTTTCATTCTGTCTGGTCCATCTCATCCCAGATGGCTTCAGCGACCTTGCAAGTCCCCTGAGCCCAAGAAAGGCAGAAGGGGGTATAAGCTTCTTTTTTTTAACAAAAATGAAATCAATATATATATGACGTAGAAGAAAAAAGTCAACTCAATACAGAGAAATGCAGAGAATGAGAAATGAGAGTGAAAAATGAGAAATCCCATCATCCCGAGACAGCCATTGATAACATCTTAGCAAACACTCTCTTGGGCACTTTTCCAAACATAAGTACACAACTACAAGTATGCAGATCAGCATCCAAAGGGTCTTCCTTGGGAATTCCCTGGTGGTCCAGTGGTTAAGACTCCATGCTCTCACTGCTAAGGGCCTGGGTTCAATCCCTGATCAGAGAACTAAGATCCCACAAGCCACACGGTACAGCCAGAAATGAAAGGGGGTGGGGTCTTCCTTTACATGTTGCTTCATATCCTAATTATTTTCACTCAGAAATCTTAAAATCCCAATCTTCAATCTCAACACTACAAGGTATTCCTTGTATGATTTTCCATCCTTTACCCAACCAAGTTTTGACTATATAAATCATTTTTGCTTATGATTGTAGACAACAGTAGAAATATCCCTGAACGTATATTGTTTTTGTTTGTTTCATTTTCTCCTTAAGCATGAATTCCCAGAAGTAGAGGGCTAATCAAAGATCTAAGGCCATTTCTTTCTTTTCGTTTTCTTTCATTGCTATAAAAATCTGGTGAACGGCCAACTGGACAAAAACAACTGCCTCAAAATGGCTAGAGGGAATTTTCTTTTATTCCTTGAGATTTTCTTCTAATCAATGTTCTTCATCTATCCTCTGACTTCTATGTGTTGCTTGCTTTCATATTTACATATTTCTTTTTGCTTTGGTCATTATAATGTAGGTACCTCTGACAAAACTTCCTTTGTGGACTCTGTTCCAATGTACCCAAAGGCTGTTTGTCTTCTCCAAGCTCTAGAAACTGGGGTAATGCAAGTCTCTCCAATTTTTTATATCCTGAGGGTGCAGTAAGGAAGAGGACTCATGTATAAACCTGGAGGATTTTGGCTTCCTCTCCTGGGATTTTATTTAAGCTATAGGCAGCTCCCCTAAGGCTTTAGAATGGTCCCTTATAACCCCCCTTCAGAAAGGAGCCTAAGGAATGTTAAGTCTTATTGCTAATGAGACCTTTCTAGGGTAGTTAGGGGCTTCTACTTGAGGTGCTTATGTTTTTTTTTTGGTTTTTTTTCTGTATGCGGGCCTCTCACTGTTGTGGCCTCTCCATTGCGGAGCACAGGCTCCGGACGCGCAGGCTCAGCGGCCATGGCTCACGGGCCCAGCCGCTCCGCGGCATGTGGGATCTTCCCGGACCAGGGCACGAACCCGTGTCCCCTGCATCGGCAGGCAGACTCTCAACCACTGCGCCACCAGGTAAGCCCCGGTGCTTATGTTTTGTTTTTTAATTTTCTACAGAGTATCTGCTCATTACCTCGGTCTAGTGTTGCCAGATTTAATAATAATAATAATAATAATAATAATAATAATAATAATAATAATAATACCAGGACTCCCAGTTAAATTTGAACTTCAGATAAAGAAAAAAAATAATTTTTTAGGATCCATAAGTCCCAAGTATTGCATGGAATAAATATTATATTATAATATTTATAAGTATAATTTAAAATTATATTGCAATGAACAAAGAATTATTCATTGTTTATCTGAAATTCACATTTCACTAGATATTCTATATTTAAGCTGGCAGCCCTGCCTTTGTCACTCTTGCTCCAGATGCGGGCATAGTTGTGTGAATTCTCAGAATTTTGTTCACTCACATTCTTCTGGAAAGTTTACAAGTCATGGCAAGTCAAGCCAGACTTCTTTGCTTTGTTCCTTGACCGCCACTCTTTGGACTTTTTGGCATGAAGTTGTACCCCTTTCCTTGATTGGCTGCTGCTGGTTTTTATTTGTAGGGTGGGGTGGGTGGGAGGGGGAGGTTGGTTTTAATTTTGTGATTCTTTCATTAAGTATCCCAGGAAAGTGAGTTTGTGATCCAACTTCATTCTCTCTCTAGAGCTCAGGAATTATATTCTCTATTGGAACGTTTTGAAAAACACAAAGGTGAATCCAACCCATAACCCCCAGCAAATCTCCTTGGAAATGTTTTCTCTCCTTCCTAATTCTCTTCTACTCCACCCTCTCTGAAGACCTTCATCAGCCAAAATGCCCTCAAACTTATGACCCTCTACCTCTACCCTTCACAACTTTTTTTTTCTCACCTCCTCCATTTTTTCTCTCAACTCTTTACTCTCCTGGTGTGGACGAGGGGTGGGAAAGTATTGAGGTAGGGCTAGAATGGAACCAGGTAGAAATTAAGGGGAGTGGGTTCTCTTTGGTGGGCTGGGAAAGGGGAATATCTTTGAATCTCTCCATGCTAATAATTGGTATCTTATCTCAAGTTCAGTAGTGGCCTTTACAGTTTAATGGTTCAGAGGGCTTAAGTTGAATTGCGCAAAGTCACATAACTAGTCAGGGATACAGCTTGAACCCAGACCTTCGGATTCCAAAGCCTGGGCAGTTTCTATCTCATGATCCTGCTTGTCTCATATTTTAAGTGTACATCATAGTAGCGATATTAGTATAACATTCTTTACCTGATGGTAAATGTAGTGAACATGATGATTCGCTCCCCAACGTCTAGTCTGCCTCTGTATTAGTTTGCAAGGGCTGCCATAATAAAGTACCAAAAGTGAGTGACTTAAGCAAAAGAAATGTATTGTCTTATAGTTCTGGAGGCTAGAAGGCCAAGATCAATGTGTCTGAAGGGCTGGTTCCTTCGAACAGCTGTGAGGAAGAATCTACTCCCAGCCTCTCCCCTAGT
Source organism: Delphinus delphis (assembly GCF_949987515.2). Lineage (NCBI taxonomy): Eukaryota > Metazoa > Chordata > Mammalia > Artiodactyla > Delphinidae > Delphinus > Delphinus delphis. Next base: position 116,428,581 of record NC_082686.1, on the reverse strand, counting down.
TCCTAGTGTTTGATGGCAATGTTTGGTGTCCCTTGGCTTCTGCTGCATCACCCCAATAGCTGCCTTCATCTACCCATACTGTTCTCCCTGTGTGCAGGTCTCCCTGTGTCCAAGCTTCCCTTTTTATAAGGATAACAAGCATATTGGTGTAGGGGTCCACCCTACTCCAGTATGACCTCATCTTAACTAATACATCTACAATGACCCTATTTCCAAATAAGGTCACCTTCAGAAGTACTGCAGGTTAAGACTTCAACATGGAAATTTGGGAGATGGGAAATGGGGACACAGTTCAACCCATAACAACTCCCCAAGATTGGTATAAGCCAATACGGTTCTTCACCACCTTGTTGGTTACAGGTTTAGAAGTGGGCATGTAGTTTAGGACCCGCCAATGAGACCTGAAGGTAACCCTTCCAGGACCTTGCAGAAAAAGATTCCTGGTTCCTAAAGAAAGAGCCACAAAAATGGATTTCTTTCTTGCAGTGTTGACAAAGTCTGGGTGTGACATCTAGAATCTCCGCAGCCATCATACCCCTACCCTGAGAATACACCAACACATAAGAGCCTGCAGAACAGAAACTGTCACAGAGCAGCCAAGTGCCCCAGATGAGCCGGCATTTGATTTTTCTCCACAGAGACCACGCACTGCTGGAGCTGGACAGGCAGGGCGGGAGGAAACCTGGGGAGGCAGACCCTGTCCGTCTGGTGAGGCCAGGATCTGAAGCACTCCCTAGATGGTAGTTTGCTCCCATAGGAGATGTCTTACTCATCACGAAGGATACAGATGAGCAAGGAGCCAAGTCCACACTGCAGCCCCCGCTCAGGACATGTTAGCGCGAGTTCGTGGGCCCGACGCATAGTGAAGCCAAATACAGCAAAACGTCGGAGTTTGGAGCATAGAAAGGTTTATTGCAGGGCCATACAAGGAGATGGGTGGCTCGTGCCCTAAAAAGCCCCAAGCTCCCCGAAGGGTTTCAGCAAAGCATTTTTAAAAGCCAAGTGAGGGAGGGGTGGGTCCCAGGGTAAGTGATCAGCTCGGGCACAATTCTCCGATTGGCTGAAGGTGAGGTAACCAGGCAGTGTCACAGGGGTTAACCTTATCAGTCCGTAGGCTCCAGGAGGCCTGGGACTATGCGCTCATGGTCATCAAGTAGTTAACATCTTCCATTTGGGGGGACAGAGTTCACATACGTAAAACAACTCAGGAAATGGGCATCAAATACGGTTATCTAGGTACTTCAGAGAGGAACTAAAGCAGAGGATATGAGGGAAGGTCTGTCCTGGGAAAGACCCATAGGATCCTGCTGGGTTATAGAAAGACATGCCAAAATGGGTAGCCCCCAACCAAAAGTAGGCGGCTGAGAAGCTAGATTGTTTGTTGTTGTTGTTTTCACTGCCTTTAGTCTGAAAGAAAGAACAGGAAAACTAGAAATTCAAGAAGGCAGGCTGCTGCCAAGTACCATTGTTCTTTGGAAGCCACTGATGGGTCTGCTGTGCTGGGGAAGAGAGCAGGTCAGCGCCTCTGCTTTAGACACTCAGGGACCCTGAGTGACTTTCCTCCGAGAAAGGACAGTGCCCCCATCCAACACACAACATTTTGCAGGGTGGGGCGTTGTGCCAGTGGGGAAACAGAGACCACTCTGAATTCACCATCCTTCTTCTCTAGCTCTAGACAGACACGAAGGTTCCCTTTCCATTCACAGCTGGACCACAGGCCCAGGCCCAAGGTCCCAGAGGATCTGTCTCTTCCCTTGGACTTTCATATGCAACTGTTTCTTGAGTCCTGCCATTTCTTCACTCCTAGACTGTAATCTTGGAGTGAAGGAGCTGATAAGTGGAACCCAGAGCAATCATCTAGCCCAAGCCTTTCATTTTGGAGAAGATGCCCAAAGAAGGAAGTTGACTTGTCCAAGTCACACAGGATGTTAGTGACCAAGGTGTGCTGAAGAAAGACCCAACTGAGGGCTGGTGCTGAGAAAAAGCTGGCCAGGAGACACATTTTGGCCCAGGTTTATGCTTATATTTCTTACCAAAGAGAAGCAGAGGGAAGGGGCAAGGTACATGTCAATGAGGTGCAAGGCGAAGAAACACACAGGGAAAAGAGTTAATCTTCAAAAAGCCCCACCTCTGTTCTGGGTATGAGACACTTTACCTATAACTCCAGTTTACCCCTATTTTACTGATGAGAAAACTGAGGCCCAGAGAGGTTAAGTGACTTGCTCAATGGCACACAGCCCATCTCTAGTAGAGCCAGGGTGAGAAGCCAAGTCTCTGTATAATGCCCTTGATGTTCATACCTTCTCTCTAATCCCCCCAGGCTCCCAGCAGGTCATATCAAGGTTATAGCCAACCTCCTGGCAGGTACACCACCATGGTGTTCTCCACAAGTCAAGTAACCTCCACATCACCCCTAAATCACTTTTCCCAGAACATCCCTGTTTAAAGTTGACAGAACACCATGTAAGTGGAATTGTGTAATTATGTGTCTGCCTTCGTTCACTTACCATGTTTTTGAGATTCACTCACGTTTTGCATGTTCATCCCTGGTTTTAAAATTGCTGCACAGCATTGCATTGTATGGACATACCACAGCCTTTCATCCATTCACCAGCTGATGGGCATTTGGACTGCTCCCAGTTTTTGGCTACTATGAATAAAGCTGCTATGAACATTCACATACAAGCAGTGTGAGGACTTATGCTTTCATTTCTCTTGGGTAAATACGTACGAGTAGAATTTCTAGGAATTATATTAAGTGTGTGTTTTACTTTATAAGAAACTGACAAACTGTTTTCCCAAGTGGCCTTATGATTTTACATTCACACCAGCAGTGTATGAAAGTTTCAGTTGCTCCATATTCTTGCCAACTCTTAGTATTGTCTTTTTAATTTTAGTCATCTAGTGGGTGTGTGGTAGTATCTCACAGAGTTTGTGACTAGCATTGAGCACCTTTTCATGTGTTTATTTGACATCTATATATGTTCTTTATTAAAGTATTTGTTCAAGTCTTCTGTCCATTTTTTTAATTGGGTTGCTTGTCTTCTCATTATTGAGTTGTAAGAAATGTTTCATGTATTCTAGATACAAGTCCCCATTGTCAGATATATGTTTTGCAAACATTTTCTACTAGTCTGGGGCTTGCTGTTTCATTTTCTTAACAGTGTCTTTTGAAGGCACTGTCTTTTTTTTTTTTTTTTTTTTTTTTTTTTTTTTTGCGGTACACGGGCCTCTCACTGTTGTGGCCTCTCCCATTGCGGAGCACAGGCTCTGGACGCGCAAGCTCAGCAGCCACAGCTCACGGGCCCAGCCGCTCCGTGGCATGTGGGATCTTCCCGGACCGGGGCACGAACCCATGTCCCCTGCATCGGTAGGTGGACTCTCAACCACTGCGCCACCAGAGAAGCCCCTAAGACACTGTCTTTTAATGAAGTTCAATTTAATCATTTTTTCTTTTATGATTCATAATTTTTGTGTCCTATTTAAGAAATCTTTGCCTAACCCAAGATCGTTAAGGTTTTATTCTATATTTTCTTCTAGAAGTCTTTTAGTTGGCTCTTACATTTAAGTCTATGATCCATTTCATGTTAATTTTTGTATATAGTGTCACATAAGGGTCAAGGATTGTGTTTTTGCATGATATCCAACTGTCAACCCTTCTATTCTTGAGGCTCCTGATACTGAAAAAAAAGAAGCTACACCAAAACAGAATCTTAAAATATTCTCAAGTATTTTAAGTGGTCACATTTAATAAGTTAGTACTCTTAACCTCAAATTATGATGAGACAGTGATTATATGTAAAATCTCATTTGCTCAAATTATCTCGAGGTCCCTGAAGACAGGCCCCACCCACAAGCCTTCTTCCATCAGTCAACCTGTAACTCCCCAGGGCCTGAGCTATTATCTTCACACTCCCTACACTCTTCAGAAGGACTGGAGGGCAGGCAGGGACTCACAAGAGATGGATAGATATGTTACCCACATCCATATTACACAGCATGTACAAATGGAAATAACATGCTACTGTCCTCATTTTACAGTTGCAGAAACTGAGGCCCTGAAGTTTTAAGTTCCTTAGCCAACGTCACTGAATGATGAAACAGCAGGGGAGCTGGGATTTGAGGCCAGATATGCAGAGACTAGAGCTCTACTCCCCACCCCTAACCATCTCTCCACAGATCCAGGCTTGATACTTGTGATCCCATTCGTGTGGGTTCCTGAAGCCCTGCTCACGTAATCATTTCAGTTGGATGGAAGTGACTTTTGCCAGTTTTATGGGAATAAAGGGAAGAGGGTGTTTCTTCAATAAATGAAGGATATAAAACCAGGTTGTAAAAGTAATTTTCCTTCAGACTTTTTATTTTGAAAAATTTCAAACAGAATACTGAATGAGGATGACTGTCGTGTTATACGCCTAGATTAACAACTGTTAACATTTCGCCACATTTGCTTTACTTTATAGACTTTTTCTCGGAATTATTTGAGAGTAAGTTGCAGACATCACCCTTAAGACACTTCACCCTTATATAGTTCAGCATGTATCTCCTAAGAACAAAGATGTTCTTCTACAGAATGATGATACCATGATTACACCTAAGGAAATTAATAATTTCTTGGTGTCTAATATCCAGTTCGAGTTCAGATCTCCTCAAATGTCTCCAAAATGGCTTTTATAACTTTTTTTTTTTTTTTGGCTGTACGCGGGCCTCTCACTGCTGTGGCCTCTCCCGTTGCGGAGCACAGCCTCCGGACACGCAGGCTCAGCGGCCATGGCTCACGGGCCCAGCCACTCCGCGACATGTGGAATCCTCCCGGACCGGGGCACGAACCCGTGTCCCCTGCATCAGCAGGCGAACTCTCAACCACTGCACCACCAGGGAAGCCCGGCTTTTATAACTTTTTAAAAATCAGGATCCCATCAAGGATTGACACATGGTATTTTGTTTTATGTTTTTACGACACTGACTTTGTAAAGAGTCCAGGCCAATTTTCTTGTAGAACATTCCACACTCTGGATATGTCTTGATGTTTCCTGGTGGTATGCTTTCACTTACTCCTCTCTCTGTAGAGGAAAGAGTTTTCAGCTTAGACATCCTGGTTCCTTTAACCAGCCTCATCTGCATTTGAACCATTATTATGTGAATAAGAAATGCATTGTACTTACAAGAGCTCTGGCTGTCCACACCAGCTGAAAAATGAGATGATTTACTTTTATAGTCATATAACAGCAACAATAACGATAACCTAAAGGTTTACCTTCCCAAACGATTGACTGCTTGCCAGGAGCTGGGTAAGACACAAAGAGCCACCAGAGGCCAGTCCTCCATGGCACTTGGCTCCAGGAGTTGTCAGGCGTAAGTGGAGAGAGAGCCATGGCTCCCAGCCTCCCAGTGACAGGCTGAGCCCTGGGAATCAGAAATGGGAGGGATGCCTGGGATTACATGAATTTCTTGGTAAACAAAGGCTGTGAAGTGCAGAGAGGCAACAGGTCCCTTGGCAGAGAGCAGGACAGGCATTCAGGAGACCTGGCTTCTAAGCCCAACCACCCCTAACAGCAGCCTGCCTTCTCAGACCCTCCCCCCCAGTGTATGATGGGGGATATGCCCAGGTGATCTCCACGGTTACCAGATATGACCTTATGGGAGGGCTCAGGAAAAACTGGGGCACGTGACAAGACACACCACCAACCTGAAGGCAACCCCATCGGCCAAAACTGGAACAAAATGAGAAATAAGTAAGGACTGTGTAATAATCCATAAAATAATATAAACATCCATGATTCCATACTGATATAAATTTTCAATTGCATAAATAAATGGGGAAGAAGGGACAGCTCTTCCTTAAAGAATTCCAAGAAATAAATGTAGAAGAAATAAGAAATGTAACCAATCACGATTAGGCAAACACCACAGTGATAGTTATCACAGGCAAAACCTACAGATGGATGCTCAAATTAGTATGAGAAGGTTTGAGGAGAAACAGAATAGTTGCAGAGTTTCAAAGTATTTCCCCCGAGATGTTTATTAATTATAAAGGGAAAATAACAATTTTACAGTAGAGAAACCCAGCAGACACCACCTTAACCAACTGCTCAAGGTTAATTATCACCAGTAGTAAGGCATATTGACATCATCTACCCCCAATATGTACGCTGAGAAGGTCACATCCCTCTGAGATATTCCTGCCAAAAATCCTTAACCTCAATCTAGTAGTGAGAAACATCTAACAAACCCCAATTGACAGATATTCTACAGTATAACTGACCAGTATGCTTTAAAATTGGCAAAGTCACCAAAGTTGAGGAAAGACTAAGAAACGGTCACAGGTTGGTAGAGACTAGGAGATGTGGCAACTAAATGCAATGTGAGAGCCACATCAGTGGAAGAACTGGTGAAATTCAAATCATAATAGTGCTAATAATAACATTCATAGTACCACTGTTAATTTCATGGTATTGATCACTGGACTACAACTAGGTAAGATGTTAGCATTTACTTCCAGAGGAGCTGAGAGATGGGTCCTTTCGGGGCAACTTTTCTGTAAGTCAAAATTCATTTCAAAATAAAAAGTGAAAAAAAAAATACTGCTGTATACTTAAGTGAAGTAGGAGTTCCCTTAGACACTGTGGTCTGAGGGACACAGGTAGGAGTCCCCTGCTTTCATGTTTTCCTCTCCAGCCTGTCAAGATGTCTGAAATCCCATCAGTCAAGACGCATGCCTTTCAACTAAGGTCCAAATAGTCATGCAACAGATATTTATTGAGCACTTTCTACGTTCAGAAACCAAAGACATGCAACACCATTGTCCAGATAGTAGGTATGGCATTTCATAAAAAAGATGTTCTTCCTGGCATCACAACTTGGTGCATTGCACCCATGTCACTGTGTAAAAGAAGTAACACAACACAGTATAGATAAGAACCCCACCTGGCAACTGTTAGGTACTAGGGATAGGCGGAGAAAAAGACAGATGAGACGCCTCTTCCCCTTGAGCTTATAAACAGTCATTAGCATCTTAGTATGAATTAGTTGGTTTGCTCCATTTTCTACAGCAGCTACAAATCAGGCTACTAAGGAGGGGGAAATTTCAACAAGTAAAAGAGGGAAGGTTTAGAGCATGGGGCAGGTGCCGTATGCAGAAGGTAGGTCTGCATAGGGACTTCTAGAAGTTCCAAGATCTGAGCATGGCACTGAGACAAACAGGTTGGGGCACTGGGTGGCAATACAGCCCCTACCCTGGGTGTGAAGGCCAGCGAAGAGGTGAATGCACATGAGTCCTGAATTGAACCTGAAATAATAGGAGTAGCCAACACCTGCAGAGCACTAACTATGCAGCAGGTACTGTTCTCATGGTTTTAGAAATGATGACTCATTCGACCCATCTAACAACCCTATGAGACAAGGTACTATTACTATCCCCTTTTATAGATAAAGAAACTGAGGCACTAGGAGTTTAGAAATTTGCCCAAGGTCCCACAGCGGGTATGTGGTGGAGCTGGGCCACGGACCGGGGCTGTTTGGCTCCTGAGTCCATGCACTTAACATCCGTGCTCTAATGCTTCTCCCAGAGCTAAGGGGAAACACTTTGGCACGGGGCAGGAAGAAGAGTGCCACAGAGCCAGGACAAAGGCCTTCTCTGCCTCTAAAGGAGCAAAAAGAAAAAACCCCGAATCTTGTTTTATATGAGTGCCTGCTATGTGTTAGACGATGCCCACGGCTTTTCATGTATTCGACATGTAACACTCATACTTCTGAGGTCCTATCATTCCTTTTTTACAGATGAGGAAGCCGAGGCTTAGGGAGGTTAAGTGTTTTGCCCAAGGTCACATAATTCTAGCTAGGATTTCGTGGATTTGTGGAAAGAGACTTGGAGGCTATCAGTCTCCCCCATGGCCTAGTACTAAATAAGCTCCCCCCCCCGTCTCCTTCTCTCCTCCTCTCTTCTTCTCTCCCTCTCTCCCTCCCCTTCACGCGATAAAGTTTATTATTTGATGCCCACAATATAGATCTTGAGTATGGCATTTTGCAGCCCTGAGCTTTAACAGTGCATGTTTAAATACATTTAATCCAATGACTATTTCAAGGTAATTAATCTCCATGCAGTGAGAGAATGCTCAGGTTTCCCAGCACATCATAATACATCTGAATCAGCAGAGGGAATGATTTGCTCACTCTGCAGTAGGTTGAGAAAGAAAGATTCACTTAAAGGCTTTTAGAGCTGACTCCCTGGTGTTGACAAGCAAAAATGCTGCCACTGAGGAGAACTAAAGCACTGTCTAGTGGCTGAAACTATTTATGCAGAGACAGAATATGGCTAACAATTGTAGGACAGGATACCGGCTTGTTTGTGTGGGGTTTTTTGGAGCGGATGCCCTGCAAATATCTGTTGAAAATTATATATATATATATATATATATATATATATATATATATATATATATATATATATAATGTATCAAATAACATGACCACTTTAAAAAATAAATTTACTTATTTATTTATTTATGGCTGCATTGGGTCTTCATTGCTGTGCGTGGGCTTTCTCTAGTTGCTGTGACCGGGGGCTACTTTTCGTTGCGGTGTACGGGCTTCTCATCACGGTGGCTTCTCTTGTTGCAGAGCACGGGCTCCAGGCGTGCGGGCTCAGTAGTTGTGGTTCGCAAGCTCTAGAGCGCAGGCTCAGTAGTTGTGGCGCACGGGCTTAGTTGCTCTGCAGCATGTGGCATCTTCCCAGACCAGGGCTCGAACCCATCTCCCCTGCATCAGCAGGCTGATTCTTAACCACTGTGCCACCAGGGAAGTCCCCATCACCATTTTTTATGGAGATGAGAGTGGGATGGGGATAAGAGTGGGTGAGAATTATGGTCACACACCCACACGTCCCTGCCTGGATCCTGTAACCCTTCTGTGAGGTGTTGAAATGACTGTGTTTGTTGAAGGTTGAGTTTGAGGCCACAGAATTCCATGGAGTTAATAGACCTTCAGTGATTTCCAACCCATGACATTAGTAGTCGTAATAGCCGCCATCAACTGAAGGCTTATGGCTGTGACCATGTGTGTATATAAGTATGTTGTATGCCATGTATATATATGGCTCAGAACTTAAGCAACTTGCCCAAGGTCACACAACCTGTCAAAACCAAGCCTACTAACTCCTGAACGCATGTTATTAACCTCCATATTACACTGCCTTTGTGGCACATATTACACTGCAGTGAGCTTGTGTTACCGGCATCCAATCAACTAATATTGTATATCCACTTGATGCATGGTACTGTGCTTGGTACTGTTGAGAGAACACACACACACACACACACACACACACACATACACACACACACACAGAGTATGATGCCCATCCTTGAGAATTAAATAGTTTTATTGGATAAGGTAATGCATAATTGGTTAAGAAGTTAAGTAATCTCAATGTATATATGCATATGTATTCAAGCCGACAGAACAACCGTAGAAGATAAGGCATTAAGACAATGCTTGTTTAATTGCCAAATAGTATTGACAAGAATTGTCATGATAAAGTTTAATTCAGGGGACATATGGGGGGGCGGATTTGAAAGCTGGGTAAGATTTAGGTGGGCTGCGGGAGCAGGTAGTGCTTTCCCAGGTGGAGGCTACCCCAGAGGGTCATGAAATGTGGTGAAGTAGCCAGAAAACACTGGGATGGGGGCTCAGAGACCCAGAGACTCAGTCACTGGCTTGCTGGGCACGCTTAGACCAGGAATCCTTCTCTATTTGTGCCTCAGTCTCTCCACTTGTAAAATCTTTGGTGTTGGCTCCTCTAGGAACCTCTTTGGTCTGAAATTCTATCATTCCACAAGCCTGGAAGTCTGAGTCCCAGTCCATAAAGAGCTGCAGGGTGTTAGGGAGTTTTCTTGGTGGTGAACTGGCTGAGCTGTCCCTTCAGCGGCTCATCACTTGGGTGAAGGAGAGGCAAGTCGCCCCACCCACACTCATAAACGTGCTGAGGGCGCCCCCTCATGGTCAATGGCAGCACACCCTCTGGGATGGTCTGGAGAACCAAAGACATGCAACACCATTGTCCAGATAGTAGGTATGGCATTTCATAAAAAAGATGTTCTTCCTGGCATCACAACTTGGTGCATTGCACCCATGTCACTGTGTAAAAGAAGTAACACAACACAGTATAGATAAGAACCCCACCTGCCAAGTACAGCCAATTGATGTGTACTTTCCCATGAATGGTCTGAAGTTCCCAAAATATACATGCTCTCTTCTATCTCCAGGATTTGAGCATGTTGCTCTTTCTGCTCAGAACAGACCACACACTCATACTCATTCATACATTACTAGGCATATGCATATATATACCTTTATTCACAATACTCACTGTAATTTATTCAGTTATTACCAAGGGGTATACAAATATTTATCCCAGTCTGTAGCTTGTCTTTTTATCCTCTTTACAGGGTCTTTCACAGAGCAAAAAGTTTTCCATTTTGATGAAGTTCAATTTATCAGTTTTTCCTTTTATGGATTGTGCTTTCGGTGCCAAGTGTAAGAACTCTTTGCCTAACTCTAGATATGAAGATTTTTCTCCTATTTTTCCTCTATAGTTTCATGTTTTACATTTAAGTCCATGATCCATCTTGAGTTTATTTTTATGCAAAGTATGAGACTTAGCGTGAGGTTCTCTTTTTTCCCTCTGTGGATATTCAACTGCTCCAGTACCATTCGTTGAAAAGCCCATATTTCTTCAATTGAATTGTGTTTGCACTTCTGTTAAAAACCAGTACAGCATCTATGTGTGCATCTATTTCTGGATTCGCTATTCTGTTCCTTTGATCTATGTGAATATCCCTCTTCCAATACCACATGGTCTTGTTACTGTAGCTACATAATAAGACTTAAAAAGACTATTCCTCTCACTTTTCCTTTCAAAATTGTTTTAGCCATTCTAGTTCCGTTGCCTTTCAATATAAATTTTAGAATAATCTTGTCTATATGTACAAAATACTTTTCTGGAATTTTGATAGGAATTGCAAATATGTACAAATCTCTGTATCAATCTGGGGAGACTTGACACCTCTACTATGTTGAATCTTCTAATCTGTGAACAAGAGCTGTCTCTCCATTTATTTTAGATCTTCTTTATTTTATCAGTGTTATGCAGTTTTCAGCATACAAGTTTTATACATGTTTTGTTACATTTACATCTAAGTATTTAATTTTTAAAGCAATTGTAAATGGTATTGTATTTTTAATTTCATTGTCTACATGTTCATTGCTAGTATATAGCAATAAATTATTCTTGCATGTTTATCTTATATCCTGCAAATTTGCTAAACGCACTTATTAGTTATAGTTATATGGAGAATACTTGAGATTTTCTACATAGACACCCATGTCATCTGTAAATAGGAACAGTTTTATTTCTTCCTTTCCAATATGCATGCTTTTTATTTTTCTTTTCTTGCCTTATTGCATGTGTTAGAACTTCTATCACTATGTTGAATAAGAGTGATGAAAGTCGACATCTTTGCCTTGTTCCTGATCTTAGGGGGAAAGTATTCAATCCTTTGCCATTAAGTATAATGTTAGCTAAAGGTTTTTATAGATGCTTTGTATCAAGGTGAGGAAGTTTCCCTCTATTCCTACTTTCCTGAGAGATTTTATCATGAATAGATGTTACAATTTGTCACCTGCTTCTTCTGCACCAACTGGTACTATCATGTGATTTTTTTTTTTGGCCCATTGATGTGGTGGATTACACTTTTTACAAATATTGAAGCAGCCTTGCATTCTTGGTAAATAAACCCCACTTGGCCCTGGTGTATAATTATTTTTATGTATTGCTGAATTATAGGTGCTAATATTTTTGAGACTTTTTGTTTCTAAGTTCATGAGGGATATTTGTCTGTAGGGTTTTTACTTTTATTTTTGGTACTATCTCTGCCTAGTTTTGGTATTAGGGTAACACTAGTTTTATAAAATGAAGTGAAAAGTTCTCTATTTTCTTTTCTCTAGAAGAGACTGTGTAGAATCAGTGTTAACTTGTCTTTAAACATTTGGTAGAATTCTCCAGTGAAATCACTGGAGCCTGGAGATTCTCTTTGGAGAGTTTTAAAATTATAAACTCAATTTTCTTAGTAGTCATAAAGCTATTCAAATTTTCTATTTCATATTAGATGAGTTATGGTAATTTGTGTTTCTTTTAGAAATTGACCCATTTCATCTAAGTGGTCATATTCATGTAGAGTCATTGTAGTATTCCTTTATTAACCTTTTGATGTCTGTGCAGAGTCTGTATTCATTTCTGTTATTGGTAATTTGCGTCTCCTTTCTTTTTTATTCCTTTGTCAGTCTTGCTAGAGATTTGTCTATTTTATTGATATTTTCAAAGAACAAGCTCTTTGCTTCATTGATTCTCTCTATTATTTTTCTGTTTTCATTTCACTGATTTCTGCTCTTATCTTTATTACAGTTGACCCCTGACCAATGCGGGGGCAGAGAGCGCTGACGCTTCACACAGTAAAAAGTCCCCGTATAACTTTGCAATCGGCCCTCCATATCTGGGTTCCACATCCACAGATTCAACCAACCACAGATCGCGCACTACTGTAGTACATATTGATTGAAAAAAATCTGGACCCACGCAGTTCAAACCCATGTTGTTAAAGGGTCAACTTTTTTTTCTTTCTGCTTAAGCGTTTTGGGTTTATTTTGCTCTTCTTCTTCTAGGTTCTTGAGACGGGAACTTAGGTAATTGATTTGAGATTTCCCCTTTGCTAATGTAGGCATTTAGTGCTATAAACGTCCCTGTCAGCACTGCCTTAGCCGTGATCCACAAGTTTTGATACGTTTTATTTTCATTTTCATTCCTTTCAATGTATTTTTTTCTTTCCCTTGAGATTTCCTCTGTGATCCATTGATTATTTAGATGTGTATCATCTAGTTTTCAAGTGTTTGGAGATTTTCCTGTTATCTTTCAGTTATTGATTTCTAGTTTGATTCAATTGTCATCAGATAACACACTCTGTATTATTTAAATACTTAAAAAAATTTTTCTTTAGAATTTTTGTTCTATGGCCCAAGATATGGTTTATCTTGGTGTATATTCTGTGAGCATTTGGAAAGAATGTGTATTCTGGTATTGTATGGTAGAATGGTCTATATATGTTGATTAGATACTGTTTGTTGATGATGTTGTTCAGTTCACAGAGTTCTCTTATGTCCTTGCTTACTTTCTGTCTAGTTGTTTTTACCAGTCATTGAGAGAGGGGTGTTGAAGTCTCCAGCTATAATTTGTTTTATTCTCTGTTCAGTTCTGTCACTTTTTGCCTTACATAGTTTGTGGCACTATTTTTGGTACATACATATTTGGGATTGCTGTGTCTTTTTTATTGCTATTATCATTATATAATTTCCCTCTCTGTCTCTGGAAATTCTTTGCTCTGAAGTCTATTTAATATAATATAGCCATCTATGCTTTCTGTTGACTAATGTTTGTATGATATATCTTATCCCATCCGTTTCCTTTCAATCTGCCTGTGTCATTATATTTGAAGTGAGTTTCCTATAGATAACACGTAATTGGGTCAGTTTTTAATCCACCCTGTCAATTCTTGCCTTTTAATTAGTGTATCGATATTCAGACCATTTACATTTAGTGTAACTATTGATCTGTCAAGACATAAGTTTGTCATTTTATTTTTTGTTTTCTATTTGCTCTGTTTTTCACTTCTGTTTCCTTTTTCCTGCCTACCTGTGGGTTACCTAAACTTTCTAAAGAATTCCATTTTAGTTTATCTATAGTTTTCTTAGCATATCTCTTTGTATAGCTCTTTTAGCAGTTGGTATAGGTATTACACTATATGTATGTAACATCAAAGTCTACTGATATTATTTTACCAGTTTGAGTGAAGTGTAGAAACTTTATCACCCTTTACATATTTTCACCCTCTCTCACCTATGATACTGATATAATTGTCTTAAACATTTCCTCCACATTCATTAGAACCATATTAGACAATGGTATACTTTTTGCCTAATTATCAAACATAGTTAGAAAACATAACAGGAAAAGGAAAGTCTATTGTATTTACCCAGATTTTGCTTTCAAGTTTTTGTTTCACTCTGATGTTTCAAATTTCCTTCTTTTATCATTTCCTTTCTGTTTAGAGAATTTCCTTTAGCCATTCTTTTAGAGCAGCAGCCCCCAACCTCTTTGGCACCAGGGAATGGTTTCGTGGAAGACAATTTTTCCATGGAGTGACGGTGGGTGGGGCGGAAATGGTTCAGGTGGTAATGCGAGTGATGGGTAATGATGGGGAGCGGCAGATGAAGCTTTGCTCGCTTGCCCGCTGCACACCTCCTGCTGTGCAGCCCGGTTCCTAACAGGCTGAGGACCAGTAGCAGTCCATGGTCTGGGGGTTGGGGACCCCTGTTTTAGAGCAGGTCTACTGGTGACACGTTTTCTTAGTTTTCCTTCATCTGCAAATGTCTTGAGTTTCCCCTTCAATCTTGAAGGTTAGTTTTGCTTGATACAGTGTTCTGAGTTGACAGTGCCTTCTTTCAGCATATGAAAAATATTATGCTACTTCCTCTGCCTCCATGGTTTCTGATGAGAAATCTGTCATCCAGATGGTTTTCCCCCTATAAGTTGCATTTCTCTTGCTGCTTTCAAGATTTTTTTCTTTGTCTTCAGTTTTCAAAAGTTTGACTATGATATAGTCTTGGTATGGATTTCTTTGGGTTTATCATGTTTGGCGTTCTCTCAGCTTCTTGAATCTGTTGGTTTATGTCTTTTGCCAAATTTAGGAAGTTTATGGTCATTATTTCTTTGAAGATTTTTTCAGCCTCATCCTCCTTTTCCTCTCCTTTCAGGACTCTGATAACACAAATATTCTTCTTCTTATATATTTTGTTTCTTTGCTGAGACTTTCTTTTTACTTTTCATTTATTCAAGCATGTTCATAATCGCTTGTGAATCATTTTTAAGATGGCTGCTTTAAAATCCTTTTCAGATAATTCTAACAATTCTGGGATATTGGTGTTGACATCTACTGATTGTATTTTCCCCTTCAGTTTGAAATCTTCCTGGTTCTTGGTATGATGAGTGATTTTCAATTGGAATCTGGACATTTGGGGTATTATGTTTGACTCTTGACCTTATTTGAACCTTCTGTTTTAGCTGACTTCCTCTGACACTGCTCTAGTGATGGGGGGAGAAGAGGGGCATCTCATTGCCAGATGCAGATAGAAGTTCAGGTTCACTATGTAGCCTCTTTTGACACCTAAAAGCAGGATGGGGGAAGATCCCTGTTATTGTTAGGTGGAGGGAGGCCCCACTAAGCCTCCAATGATACCTCTCTATCTGGGAGGGGTAAGAGTGTCTCATTGTTTTTCCCCACGTGGCCTCCACTAACATCCTGGTGTGGGAGGGGAAGGTGGTCACCTTACTGCTAACTCTCCACTGATATCACTCCAGCAGAATGGAGGGGTACCTCCTTACTAACAGGTAGAGGGGGAAGTCCAGGCTTCCCACATTGTCTCCACACTGTGGAGAGCTGGGCCTCCTTATCATCCAGTGGGGACAAAGGATCCAGCTCTGTGCTAGCCTTCTCTGACACCACTGCAGCAAGAGGGTTGGGACATCTCATCATAGTCTGACCAGGGTGGAAGTCTAGGCTCACTACTTGGTCTTTGCTGTCATGAGTGGGGTGGGGCAGCATTTTTTTCTGTGGTGTTTGGCTATAGTTGAGTGTTTATCATCTAAAAGCTTTCTGTCTCTCTAGACTGCCTCTTCCCTGGTCCATTGATTAGTAAGAACAGGCTCTTATTTGGGCTTTTTTGTTTGTTTGTTTGTGCCCATCAGTGTTTCCAGATTGCTGGCTTCTTCAGCTCCAATTCTGGGATGTATAGTAAATACAAAGAGAGAAGCCAGGGAACTCACCATTGTGCTGTTATTTGGGTCTTGGGGTCCCTAGCTGGTGTCTTACACTTAGGGAGAAGACTAGGGAAAAATCCATCTATTTAATTTTCCTGGAAGTGGAAGTCAAGTACTGATATTTACAAATTTTAAAACATCCAAATTGTTGAGTTCTATGGTCTATGTCCTGTGTCTTTCTTTTCTCATCTACACCTACTCAGTGACTAAAAGGGACTTCTGTTTTTATACAGTACATCTCATCCCTGTGGTAGTAATCATATGAAAAAGGGGATGGGGGTGGGGAATTTTAGCACACACAAAAAAAGGAAATATGAGGTGCAAAAGAAATGAGTTAATATTTTTAAAATGGTATCCTCATTTCAAATATATTATCTTTATAACTCTTGCAGCAATCCATGAGTTAGGTATTATTATCAGTTTACATTGAAAAGGCTGAGGTTGCTAGAGGTTGCGAACTTCCCCAAGTTAAGAAAAAGATGTGAAGAGACTGAGCCAGCTATGTCTGTCCCCTTTATTAGTAAAAGCAAAGGTTTTCCCAGAACCTTCAGAACCTGGCAGACTTCTATTTGCATATCACTGGTACAATAACTATGTAACGTGGCCATTGCTCACTGCAAGGGAATCTGGAAAATCTGGTCACTGTTTCAAGTGGATGGCTATAAGGAGAAGGTTGAGAATGGCTGTTGGATCCACCACCCTGCAGGTCTGCCATAATCCATAACTGTTAACCAAGGGCCTCTCCCTACGCTAGCTGACCCAAATCTCCAGGGAATCTACTTCATTTCTAAAAGGCATATTCAATATGCTTCCATATTTGGGAAGTTTTAAAGTAAGTGATAGGTTTAAAGAAAATTAAACTTAACATCTTCTTCACATCTGGGAATCTGTGAAAGATGTAATGACCAATATATGGTATGGGAGAATTTTTATATTTAACCAAAGAGGGCATGAATTTAAGCAGGTTAAAAAACATGATATCAGGAAGTAAGCACTATGGGCACTATTAAGAGACACCACCTGTATTAGGGTCCTTCATGAAACAGAACAAATACGTGTGTGTATATATATATATATATATATATATATATATATATATATATATATACATAAAATGAAGTTTATTATGAGGAATACAGTTATGGAGGCTTAGAAGTCCTGTGATCTGCCATCTGCAAGCTGAAGACTCAGGTAAGACAGTGGTGTAATTCAATCTGAGTCCAAAGGTCTGAGAACCAGGGAAGCCAAAGGTCTAAGTCTCAGTCCAAAAGCAGGAGAAGACTGATGTCCCAGCTCTAACAGGCAGAGAGCAAATTCTCCCTTCCTCCACTTTTTTGCCCCACACTGGGGAGGACCATCTGCTTTACTCAGTCCAACTCAAATGCTAATTTCATCTGGAAACACACCCGCAGACACCCCCTCCCCCCAAGATAATGTTTAGTTAAGTAGCTGGGCACCCATGATCCTGTTAAGTTGACCCATGAAATTAACAATCACATTACCCTACCCTGAAAGTTACAGGAACTCTAATAGCCATATACAAAGATGAATTGACTTCCCTCTATGTCAGCTTCAACACATCTATTGAAAGGGGCCAGTGTGTTCTCTGGACCTGTCTAGAGTCAAGCTGCAAGTTGTCACAAATAGTTTGGTGACAGTGTCACCTGTTCCTAAAGTGCAAGGAAGATCCACAGGGGTAGGGAGAAAAGGAGACACCTGCTGTAAACCACGGCCAGGGCTAAGTGCCTTGTTTGGCTATGTTTTCCTTCAGGGTCACTTGGCATAGAGAACAGTCAAGCCCACGATTTGAGGAAAAGCTCTTCCACTCTACATGATTGCTAATTGTCCAAGGAGAAAATCACAGTAGAAATAACAGGCAGATACAAGACTCCAAATGTTGGTGATAACTGTATTTAACCTTTCCTAAAGGAACGTTAGAGAGGCTTTAATACTTTGGTTGGGGGACCCCCAATGTGTGAAAAAAGAAACAGCAATTGCTGACAGAGTCACTTTCCACCTGAAGGAACCATGCCAGAACCAGTTTCTAATAGGAGGGAAGGGTAACGAGAGTGCATTGTGGATAACAGTCACATTCAACATCACGTTCTACATCTCTGAAAGCTTCTCTGGACAGACTGTAAATTACTCTGACCTTGCAGAAAATGTTCACACTAAGGCTTTGGTTTTTATGAACATTCCACCTGAACAGTCTGACCTGGCTTCTGATAAAATAAGAAACCAACCAAGAAATCAGCTGAGCCACACAGAGCCGAGGGTCAGGCCTGGTTTGATGGTTGATTCAGACTGTTTTCTTACCACCCATATATCTAAGAGAGAAAAGAGCATAATTTCCATAAATGATAACCAAACCCAGGGCTAATTTGGAATGGCTACTTGCTACCCCAAACTTGCTTTGGCTATTGTTAAAATCAACGTGACATCTGGGGCTTTCTTTCAGGTTTCAAAACTACAGTTGAGAGGACCATACCATCTTTTGTTTGTGGGCAGGTTATTGGATGCTGTACTACGCAGGGCTCTTTATTGAAAACAACAGACACTAACTCTAGGTATGTATCAGGTGCATATTTGCTGGGGAACAAGGCCCACCCATGATGCCACCAAGGATCTGTGTATGCACCATACTGTTATGGGCACTGCATAGGCATCATGGTCCTGCATCCTGTCCATTGGTGCTACTGCAGCTTATCACCCTGGACATGTCCTCTATGCTGTTGGATTCCACTGTGAATTATCAGCAGCTGACCAGTCTCTCAAGATTCAGCTCGGACAGGAACACTCTGACAGTTTGTACCGAGGCCACATGGCCATGCTTAAGTCCAAGCTGCCAGGGGATGGGGAAATACCCCACAAGGGAAGGACGTACTGAGCAGACAAACAATAATGCTCACTGTAGATGAGTTAGAAAAAAATAAAAATAGCTACCCTCACATGATATCCAGATAGACAGATGATAAATAGATATGGTGTATTAGATATATACCATATATTAGTGTGTGTGTGTGTGTGTGTGTGTGTGTGTGTGTATTTTTTCTGGAAATCAGTCAACAAATATTTATAGATAGTAGGTTTAGGTGTCCTCGTGAAGATCTTATTTTCAACTCCTTAGCAATAGAAGACCAGCTAGAAACTTTTACATGGGATTTGCACTGGGTCCTCTTCCAGCCTGCCAGGCCCCAATGATTTGTACCAGTTTCCTGCCCTACACACCTCAACCCCATCCTCCAGCCCATTTTTTCTTGGTCCTTTTCTTAAACATTTACTTCTGAGCTAGATGCTGTAAAGGGACACAATATAGAATGATGGGAAGGGAACTAACATTTACCAAGTGCTCGTTTATTATTGAGTGTTCTGGGACCTGGTTAAGTTAACATTATCCTTATAATAGGTAGGGCTGTTACCTTCCAAGACTCATCTGGATTTGAGGCCCAGCTCTTTCACATACTGTGACCTGGAGCAAGTTATTTAACCTTTGCAACCACCAGATTTCTCATCTACAAAATGGAGATACTTTCAGGATTGCTGGATGAAGCGTCAAACCCTGTGGCAGATGGCCAACTGTTGTTACTAGCCAGCAGCTGAAATCTGGACTATTCTTAAGTGTCTCCTCCTCCCAGAAGCCTTCCTCAATCGCCCAAGGCAGATGGTATCCCACCCTCCTCCTTTTGTCTTTGGTTTTTACCTTCTCGGTGAAGCTCAATACAGGCAGTTAAAACTATTGAATACCAGGCATCTTCACCAAATCCCCAGCAGCACCTAACAATGCTTTGCACACAGTAGG
This sequence comes from Delphinus delphis, assembly GCF_949987515.2. Lineage (NCBI taxonomy): Eukaryota > Metazoa > Chordata > Mammalia > Artiodactyla > Delphinidae > Delphinus > Delphinus delphis. The sequence goes on along the minus strand of NC_082686.1, from coordinate 116,408,857 downwards.
TCTTCTATAAAAAGCCATTGAATTGAAATAGTCAAACTAAATTCTTCATGGCAAGCTATCCTTTTAGCAACCTAAATGTGCTAGTTAGTTGTCTAAATTGCTCTTTCTCAACAAAAAAAGGAGATGTTTCGCACTTAGAGTCACACCAGCAAGGTTTGGATTCCACATTTAGTATATTATACAAAATCATGACAAAATAACCCTTAAACACATCCTTAGAAAGGAGCCATGCTGGAGACTGACATATGGCCTTTCCATAAATCCAGCGTAGCCATTTTCCACTTTGATTACTGTCAAGTACTAGAGGACACAGATGGATTGCATTTAAGGACAAGTGATAGGAATATCACCTGTTTTTAAACCCCAGGCTCTCATCCAGTGAGGGAACAGGTTCTCATCATGGGCGGTACAAAGGAACTGAGGTGTTTGGAAGGAAAGGCAGATTCACTTCTGGCTTGTGTTCATTCCAAGAGGAGAGAGGTACTGCTAATATCATTTAAATTATTTTTTATTTCTGAAATCAAATAGCTGAATTTGTATAAATTTAAGTGCGTGATGCAATTTCACTATGCAGTCACAGACTAAGGAACTCACTCTGTCTTAACTCACTGGTGAATCCTACTCAGGGTTTTGTTGTACACATTAGCCTTTCAGCAAATTGCAAAGAAAATGGTAGAGAATAAGACAGAGGGAACATATTTGATCTGAAAATGTTCTAAAGCTTCATTAAGAGCCCTCTTCACTGTAATCTTGACTGTTGGAAGGTGTGGCTAAATTTCTAGTCTTTCTGCCTTCTCCCCTAATATCAAATACAAGATTGATGCTCCTCCTTATCCAGGGCTCTTAGGGGCTGTGTACACCTTGCATTTCTCGTTGGTGTCCCATGGATGCCCTCTTACCACTGCCATTGGTCCCAGCTCCGTATGGAACATGGCCTTCCATGTCCAGGGTACAGGGGGGAGGAGCCTCTTGTGTAAGCACTGCTGATTCCTGCAGTGTGACCACTGCACTGTGTCCTTCATTCTTTCCTTGTTTAGCCATGTGGCTACAAGCCACTAAAATCTGTAGCTAGCCCCCTACTCTTTCTGCTATAATTGGAATTTATAGTGCATCCAGTCTTCCTGGGTTTTGGCGTTTTTTTTGAGCAGGCAAAATAATTGTATAAAGTCCTTTAAAGAGTACTCCCCCTGGATATGTTTGTGAGGACAGTGTTTTTATTATATTATCGCAGTAAGCTCAAGCACCTTTAGGATAGGAATGGTGTCTCTTTTATCTAGATCTAGAACTCTGCATGATTCCTAGCACATAACAGGTCATCAGGAAATGTTTATTGAATTTGATTGCATTGTCTGCATCATAGTCTTGGTGCTTGGATTTTTTACACGGTTTCCATGAAATCTTGAAACTGTATGAAAAGTACATGTATATATACCTTTTTTTCCCGTTGGGAGAATATTCTACTGTAATCTGGGAATTCTAGTGACTGCTGTGAACCTTTCCCTCATATTCTGACCCAGGTGAGAGAGGCAGCAGTGGTGGAAAGAATGGAGGGAGAACCTGAGACAGATGATTGAACAGAGGTTGTTGGAGAGTCAAGGCTGAGAGATGCTGGCAGAAAGTAGGCACATGAAGGAACGTGGGGAAAATTCTCGTCAAATATGTCAAAATGTTTTCCTGCCACATCACCCATAGTGGGGTCAGTTTTCAGGAGTACTGTGAAGGGTTCTATCTCACCTCCTTTAAAAGCATAGAGTTGGCATATGCTCCTTGCCATTTCAGCCTAGATCTCTTTCCTCCATTCTAAATCGGGATAATTTCTCATCGTTTTTGTTTTTCATGCTCAAAATGCCTTCATTAAGACCCAATTATAAACTCTCTCGAGGTTTCTGGTTTCTGTTAATAGCAAGCTGGTTTACTCAGATCAAAACTCTTGCTGAAAACAACAGTAAAAACTACTGCTAAAATAGATTTAAATAAACACCACTACCTTAAAATAATCAAAGATTTGAAAACACAGTAAAGAACTTCCAGGTCAGTATCTGGATGAAAGCCTGCTATAGAAATGGCGGGAAGGCTATTGGATGATCAAAACCCCTAAGATCATCTGTCATTACTGCTGTGGCCACAAGGGGCTAGATGGGCACAAGTCAAGGCCTGGAACCCACAGAAACTGAAGAGTCTTATAGGACATAAGTCTTATAATTTCCCCAAATTAATACACACACAGATTGAGGCTAAACCAGATCTAAATCTGCCTTCCCTACCCCTCAACATCAAGGGACTGCAGGAAAGCCTGCCATGGCAATAAGCAAGGCAAAAGAATTAGAAAGAAAAGGGACAAAAAGTCTTCAAGAATTTGTAGCCACAGAATACCCTGTTGTGGGTTTGTACTGTGGGTACACTTAGCCTGGGTGGGCCAGAGGCGTTTAAGCCATGAATTCGGTGTGAAGAGATCTAAATTGTTATCAGGTGCCTGGAAAAACCAAAATGAAACCTCTCTGGAGGGGGACACATTCAAACTAGGCTTCAGAGTACCCCCCAAAATAATTTAAAGACAGTGACCAGTTATCCAATCAAAGATAACTAAGCATAAAGGGAACAAGAACCAGCAAAACAACAGACAGAAGAAATATACCCGCAGAGACTTCTGCTGTTAGAGCCAGGTTTAAAAACCCAGGTTTCCATGTTTATGGAAATGACAACCTTGAAAAGAACTGTAAGGAGACTATGAAAAGTTACATACCATATCTGAAAAAAAGAACCAAACTAAAAATAAAGATAGTAATTGAAATTTAAAACTCAATAATCACATTTGCAACATACTGACACTATGAGGGAGAAATAATGAACTGGAAGGTGGGGTAGAGGACCTTATACAGCATGCAGGACTGAGAGAAGAAAATGGAAAAAATACACAGAAGTGTGTAGAAGATGTGGAGAATGCGGTACAAAGTTCTAACTTTGGCATGCCAGGAAGAGACAAAAGAGGGAAAAGAGGATAGGGGTTGAGAATTTCTCAGAACTGATGAAAGATACCTATTCACAGATTTAAGACACTCAGTGGATCCGAAGCAGAATAAAATAAAACCCATGCCTCAACAACTCATAATGAAACTTCAGAAAACCAAGACAGAGAGAAAATCTTAAAGCAACCAGAGAAAAAATTTATCGTCAAAGGAGGAACTGACAAAGAACTTTTAACAGCAAGTCAGAAAAGGGTAGACTGATACAGCTTCAATGTGCTCAAAGAAAATTAGTGCTAACCTAGAATTCTATATACAACCACAAAAAAAATACCATTCAAAAATGAATTTGGTCCCCTTTCCTAGAGTGTGGTCCCCTGTAAAATTCTGGACACTCTGAGAGAGGCTTGAAAAACCCATGTTGATTGATTGCACTTTAAAGTAATGGGCTAGGTGATGAGTTTATCAGTCCGATATTTGAGAAAGTCATAGAACAAGTCCTTGTAACCACACACAGAGTTGGTGGGAAAGGGAGAAGAGGGTACCTGAAAGGTTGGAAGTGGCTGCCAAAGACCAATTACGCTTATTTGCCCTACCGTGAAGATAGCTCGTCAGTGTAAAATACCTGCTTTCTCCTTTCATTGATTCCTCAAATAGATGCATCAAGGACCAGTTCATTATCCTTACCTTACAGGCAGGGTTGATGCTCAAAATACTTAACAGTACTCAGGCACCAGCACTCATCAATCAGAAGAGTTGTCTAATCTCAGACTAGATGCTGGCTGTTGCACAAGATCAGGGGCCTGGGGGCCTATTGCAGTGTAAATTGTTATCCCTTTCGTGGCCACAATAGGGAGAAACCCAGGGGAGAGACCTGATCCGCTTCAGCTAGGATGGTGGAGTCATTCAAGGTAACAGCTATCTAATAACTGGTACATGAATACATTTGTTGACATACAAATACATATCTGCTGAACATGAGCCCTTCCAGCCCTTCCACCAGACTCCTTAGTGGGTCTCATCCTTCCCCTGCTCCCTGATCACTGCCTCACCTTTCTCCCTTGCAACTTTAAACCTTTCAACAAAGCTGCCTTCTTGTCTAGTTTTACCAGGAACACACCTTACCAAAAAAATCCTTTCTCAAAACCCTCAAACAGGGATTGCATGTTCTACCTTGGTAACTGTTCACTCCTGGATATGACCATACCATTTTGTTGCACCTCAAATGGGCTTTATAAAATGAAAATCGAGATTTATGCAGAAAATAAGAGGTATTTCTTTGCTTTATAGTCAGATTCAAACTAAGCTTCCTTTAAATGACAAGCTCCTTTGCTACATTTTATATTTGCATAAAGTAATTTATTTTCTTTATTACAGTATATGTTTATAATAGAAAAGTTAGAAAATATAACCAAAAGCACCTGTAATCTTTTTCTACCTCCCTCAGATATTGACTTTACCTATATATGTATGTCTGTATGTCTGTATGCATGGATATATATATATATGATCCAATTTAACATTCACTTTATATATAAATCTTTTCAGGATAAAGTTATCTCCGTATTCATTGTCACTGTCAGATGCACCAAAGTATGGCCATATTTAGCAAAGAAAACACTTTCTTCTTCCTATATTTGGATTTTAATGACTGGATCAAGCATTATCAATACGAAGTTGCTTTGACATCAAGTGAAAAGTCCTGTAGCAGCACAGCTCAGTATAATTTGGATTATCACCTTCAGGTACAAAACCATATCATGAGTTCAGAGCTCAAGGACTTTAAAACTTGGAGCTTGAACTACATTTGAATTCAAACTCAGTAATGCCCTTAGATCAACTTGGGCTGACAAATTCTTTAGAAGACAGTGGAATAAGGCAATTTGATCGAAATTATACTGTGCAGTGCCTTGTCACTCCAGATATTTCACTTTTACATTAAATTTTTTTCAATTAATTTAAAGGTAACTGCTATGTGCCAGATATCCAGGCTATTTGTCATTATTATTCATTTATTTATATGCAGCACTATCATTTACAAGCACATAATTCTTAAGGAAACATCATTGCTCTAAACTTCTCAATTTGCTTATATAAAACTTTGTAAAGTCTTTTCTCTGGAAAGAAAGTTAAGCATTGATTGTCAGAGAATGTCCCCCCAGGACCTCTGCATACCATGCACACTTGGGCCTCTGCCGCTGGTCCCCTCACACCCACCAGGCTCCTTGCCCTGAATTCCAGGACCCTCAAATTTATACAGCACTGTTTCAAGCATAATAAAGCCTCAACAAACATTCGCTGATTTAAGGTGGCTTCCTGAGAAAAAGAGCAATGCATACTATAAAATATGCAGGAAGAACTACTTCACTGGCACATGAATGAAGTAAAAAATGTCTAATATATCCTGCAGCCACTCCCTTTGCCCATTTCATTTGACGAAAATATAGAATCACAGACTCAAAATTCTAAAGAAACTTGGAGTAGAAAGGGACTTTAGAGTTCATTTTTCCAACATTATCTTGTAGGTAATGAAACTGAGACCCAGAGAGTTCATTCCACAAGACAACCCTGAGTCAAAGAAGTCTCCAGAACCTGCTGGGCATGACTTAACCACAGGTTGTCTTAGCACTCCACATGTGAAGAGCTGGATATAGAATGTCCAGGGTGTGGACCATTATGGAGGTCACTAAATGACCAAGTCCCAAAACTCTGCTGCCATATTTACAATGTCCAGCAATTGCTACCTATGAAATCACTGCCTTCATTCATTCAAAGCTCACTTTAAACCCTGCCTCCTCTAAATAGGTTTATTAAAAAGACATAGAGTGAATGCCATTTTTAAGAAGGTAAAATACACTCGTGTCAAAAACATGACTAACAATCTGGATATTTACACTTTCAAGTACACAAAAGTGAACATTCCCTCTATCCCAAATCCCACGTCAAACTCACACGGAGTAAATTTAACAGATTTTAAATTCTGAGAACGTAATCATACAAAGTGTACAGCACATTGTAGTTGATCAGTGCTTTTCAATCCATCAAAGCTTTGCCTCTGTCAGGCAACCTTATTAAGCTTCATTCTTCTTGGAAGACAACTCAGTGGTTCTCCAATTCAATTCAGTCTCCTGCTGGTTAGTATGTGATTATGTGGTCAAGACTCCCACTTTCATTCACTTCATGCAGAAGTCCAGCTGAGAACCTTAACATTTCCTTTAATAGGGAAAGTAACTGACATGGAATGATGAATCAATAATAGAGCATGAAGATTACCCCACTTAACATTCTTCAGTGCTTCTCTAGGTCCTTCAGGGTAAAGTCCAGACTTCTTAAACTGGCAATCATGGACTTTCAAGGATCTGAGCGTCATCTATCTTTCTAGTCCCATTTCTCACTCCTCCCCCTTCTTACTCTCTGGTCCAAGCATGCCAAACTACTTTTAGTTCTCTGGAAAAATCGAAATCTCAAGTCTCTCCACTTAAAATGCCCTACATATACCCTCTTGACACTTGTCTGGCTAGTTCCTAACTCATACTGTGAAGGTCCATTCAGTTGCATGCATCCATGTGGAGCGTCATCATGAAGTAATTAACGTCAACTATACCCCAAATACAGGAACAATCAATCCGCTTTCAGTAGGACATCAACATTTGTCTTTCTATGACTAAACTTTTGGTAAAATAGTTTATACCCACCATTTCCACTTCTTTATCATCCAATCCTTTCTTAATCCCTTGCAAACCTGCTTCCCCTAGCATTACTCAACTGAAAAAAAAATTTTTTTTAAGGCTACTAGTGTCCTCATAATCATCTAATTCACTGACAATAGTTTTTTTTTCTCCAAATACCAAGTTTCCTTAAGTTCTCTAAAGCCATCTAGACTGCTAGTCACCCTATTATATTCTACCTCCCTTCCCTTCTGTGGCATACTGTTTTCCTTGCTGCTTTATTCAAATTGTTCCTTTACTGTGTCATTTACTGGCTCCACTTCTTCCTCTAATTAAAGATATTCCTCTGGGTTCACTATTTTCAAAACATGAGCATTAGGATGCCTCCCAATTCCCTAACTCACAAAACAAATGCAAATTATTTGTGTACCCTGTTGATTCTAGCTTCTTAGTGAGAAAGGAAGAACTCACAGTCCAGTAAAAAGAGCATTCATTTTGGAGATAAACTTGGGTTCAGATCTCAAGTATGTCACCAACTCTTGAGCAGTGTGGCATGGAGCATATCTACTCAACTCATTTGGGCCTCAGTGTTTCATCTATAAGTTGAAGAAAATAATGGCTATCTTTCAGTATTACTATATGAATTGCAGTATGCAAAGTGCATATTTCAATGCTGGGTACAAAATTGGGCACTCAGTGAAATCTATTCAATATTATTATTTCCACACCCACTTCCTCCAAACTTGTATAGTATCTCACTGTTCCAATCCATTTCTTCATACACATCAACAAAAGATAAATCTTATAGAGGGCATATATGAACATGTTTTTTTTCTGGCTTAATTGTTCCCGAGTGCTTACTGAATCAAAGCCCGATTCCTCCCTATTAAATTTTCAGATTTTAGCCCCATCCTTCATTTCCAGCCTTCTCCCTCACTGCCATTCTAAATGAATACCATTTTCCAAACAAACTGGATTTTTGTGGTCCAAAGGTCCACCTCAAATTCTGCCTCCTTTATGAAAATTATCTCCCCAGCTGGTTATTTTATCCTGAGTATTTTATTGGTACTTCTTATAAATTGTAACCCTTTTGAAGGGAGAAACTAGGTTCTTATTCATTCTCCTACTCACCACTTTGCTAAGTGATGAGACATGTATATATTTTAAAAATACCAACTAGACTTTTCCTCAAGGAATTATTTTCACTTCCTCAACTTCTCATGAAAGGGTGGGAATAGAATAGGGAGGGAAGGGTGTATGTAGAGTACTGACAGAGACACTGCTGGCTGAACTTCCACTTGGAATTCTCCCAGCAGCAGCAAAAAGGCAGGGTTGAAACAGTCATCCTAGAAACTGACCAGGTAAGACTTTAAGATCTGTTGATCAATTGCACTCAAACTCTTGGGAAACCCTTTCCCAATTTGCTAAGCTTGTCCATATTTCTTTTCTTTCCCAGACTTATTTTTCTACCTTCTAGTCTTCTCTAAACTGAAGAGTAAACAAAAGATTTTATTTTAAACCCACAGTTGAACACACAGGAATATACACACATATATTTAATGTTATTTTATGTATTAGTTCATATTTGAGAATCTTATTTCTTTAAAGTGAAATTCCTTTCAACCCAAATCCAAGACTAAATTTTTACAGGTATAATCTTCAGGCAGCACCTAGTATAGTGCTTTGGATACAGTACAAATTCATTATGTAATATCTGAAAGAAGAATGAATTTATAATGCACAACTCCAGAACTTAATGTTGGTTAACTGCCATGGAAAAAAATGAGAAAATATATAGTCAAAGTGAGTGTGATACTTCGGGACTCAGCATCTTGGGTGCCTAGCGGTGTACAAAGATTTTTTTTTTTTAAGATGAGGAAAACTAAGACCCACAAAGAGGTCACATTGGCAACAAACTCCTGCTAAAGGCAAATTACTGATGGCAAATTACCTGATGCAGAGTCCATATGTCTCCCTCTGAATATTACTTTCCACACACACACATACACACACCTTTTTTTTTTTTTTCTGATAATCTAGAGGTCTAAAAAACCCCCAAGGCTACTCTCAGGCCTGAGGTACACGTTTACATGTAGCAAAAGGGCAAGTGTTACTTGGTCCACGGTGTTTAAAAAATAAAATAAAATTTTAAAATAAATAAATTTATTTTAAAAAGTGGGAAGGGATTTCCCTGATGGCGCAGTGGTAGGATCTGCCTGACAATGCAGGGGACACGGGTTTGAGCCCTGGTCTGGGAAGATCCCACATGCCGTGGAGCAACTAAGCCCGTGCGCCACAACTACTGAGACTGTGCTCTAGAGCCTGTGAGCCACAACTACTGAGCCTGCATGCCACAACTACTGAAGCCTGCGTGCCTAGAGCCCGTGCTCCGCAGCAAGAGAAGCCACCACAGTGAGAAGCCCAAGCACCGCAACGAAGAGTAGCCCCCGCTCGCCGCAACTAGAGAAAGACAGGGTGCAGCAACGAAGACCCAACGCAGCCAAAAATAAACAAAATTTAAAAAAATAAAAATAAAAAGGCGAGAAGAGGGTGCGGGTAGGCAAATGCTCTAGCACTTTACTTTGCAACCGCTATGGCTCAGGTCCTTATTCTAGAGTTCAACTACCTTAATGAAGATATACTTTGGTGTAATAGAGCACAGGACTTGGAGGACTTATCAGTCTGGTATCAAATCCTGACTCTACCATTTAGTGTGGCCTTGGCGGGGACCCTTAACTTCTTTGAGCCTTAGCTTCCTCATCAGTAAAATGGAGATAATTCAGATTCGATGTGAAGATTTGAGAGGGAAGTATTCTGGCACACAGCCGAAGATCAATAAATAGTTATAAATGAACGAACAACGCGGTCGACGCTCAATAGAAGGAGATCCTGCAGGGTCGGATACTCCCATATCCTGGGGAGCTCCAGAGCTGAAGACTCTTCGCAGCCCTCAGACCACCAATGCCTGAAGCTCAGCCCAGAAACCGGCCCACATCCTTCCAGCCTCAATCAGGGCCCCGAGCAGGCCCCGCAGAGGACTCTCTGGGCCTCGTTCTCAGGTCCACCAGAGTACAGTAGGCTTAGAGCCTAGCTTCGCCTTCCCTTCTCTTCCCCGCCCTCTCCTCAGAGCCAGAATCAGAGGAAGCTTCACAGCGCTTCTCAGCCCCTGCGACACAACTCCACTATAGGGGAGTTTCTCCGGCCGTTAGCATTCGGATGAAGCATTTCACTTTTCCTCATCTCATTTAACTCGCGGTTTTCTGATTCTCGTACAAGCTCAGCAGCCCCAGGACACTGCAGCGGATAGTGGAGGCCACACCCCCACGTCCCCAGCAGCGCCAGGTGGGCTCGAGGCCATTTAGGAGGCCCTGTTGCCTTGGAAATTGGGGCGGGGCTTGGGAATCGTCAGCCCCCCGCGCCGCGTTTGCGCAGGCGCTCGGGCCCTGGACTCGAGTTCTATCGCGAGAACTCCTCCCGGAAGTTCCACGTCAAGCAGTCGGCAGGTCGGCTGGTCGGTGGGTCTCTCCCGGACTGCTTCGTCCGCAGCGAGTAAAGGCGCCCGGGCTCGGACCAACGGAGCCATGGTAGGTCCAGGCCCTGCAGGAGGGAGTGGGGCCCCTGCGGCCAAGGCCAATTCCTGGGGCTCCTGGCCTGAGGACCGTAGTCAGCAGCGGCCTGCGCTCCCGTTGCGGCCGCCGCCTCAGGCCTTGCGGGGTCTTGGTCCAGTTTGAACTCTGGGAGGGAGTGGTTTGAGGAGGCAGTGCCTGGAATTGAGGGGTCCCTGACTCCTCCGGTGCTTACGGCGTTTGCCAGAGGTCGTGCGGTCTGCAGCGGGATCCTTGGTGTAGGGAAATAGAAGAGACTGAAAACGTTGAACTCCGTAGAAGGCTTTGGCGAAACTGCCTCATTGTGCCTTTAAAACGACGACAGCTGATTTTGCAGTCATGTTGGGTTTGCAGTCATGTTGGGTATAGTATGTGCTGACCGCAAACTACGAACTTAAACAGGCAAGCCCCCCCCCCCCAAAAAAAGTAAATAAAATGCATAGAGAGTCAAGAGTGGAATTTCAGATGCTTTGGGACCCCAGCTTAAGTTTCTAGGGAGAAACGAAGAGTTGGGGAGTTGTTTATAAAACTGGTTGGCGTGTTTTTCTTCATTTGCAAATATAGCGGCTGATAAGAATGACAGTCATGACAGCATTTTTTATTATCACCCCCAAATATGCTCTAAAATACTTTTGCACAAAAAGAGTTATAATAGTAAGAAAAACAGTATAATAGTGTGAGAATTTCTTTCCAAAAAGATGTAAGAAATTCAATATTTTGTATTTAAACATTTTCCTGCTTTTCTTCACTTGTTAGGAAGCACAGGTTCGAGGATTTTGGAGCTTGAAGACCGTAGGGATTAATAAGTCCAAGTTCCTCGCCTTGCTGTTAAAGGAAAAAAAATAAATAAAAACTTAAAATCAAGTTAGTTTAAGGCTCATTGCTGCAGAGTTTTAACTACAACAAGTTGATTTCCTGGGGAAACTTGTGAACATTATGGATACTTCCAGAAAAATGCATAGAGAAGCACGCTGTGTTTTAGTGGGTTCACTCACAGATACCGCCCCCCCCCAATCCTCATCCATGAACTTTATTGGGTTCCCAGGTTAAGAGCCTCTGAACAATACTGAAGTCACTTAATTATGCCCCCTCGTATTACCAACCACCTGCTCTGGGGTGTGCTGTGCTTTCAGCACTGGACATTTTTGGAAACAGCCCTTGCATCTGCCTAATTTAGTTTTCTTTTGCAATGTTTAAGAGTATTTTTATAATTACATATTTCATTCTTTAACACATTTAAAATCTTTTATATAACTACAAAATGTGAATTTATTTATTCACTCATTTACCATAGAGTGTTTGCTATGTGCCATGGATTTTGCTAAACATTTGCCTCCTAATTCTCACAGCACCTGGGAGAGTGAATTATAAATGCTTATGGAGTGGTTACAGTAGGCCAGGCACTGTTCTGTTTAACACTGAATTTAATTCTCATTATACTAAGCGGTAGATAATAGTCAATGGTTTTACATTTTTCAAACCTGAGAGTTAAGTAAATTTACCCACTGTTGTACGTTTGAAATGAGTAGTGGAACTGAAGTTTGAGTCCATCATGATTCTTTAGACCTCGATTATACTGTCTGTACTTAAACCTCTATACCCAAATATATAAGATGCTGTGGAGATAAACACATGAATAAGCAGTGACCCTGCCCTTAAGTAGCATCTGTTCTAGAAAGCAAAAACAGACATGTGCACAAATGTTAAATGTTAAAATTAAAACCTGTAGGATCCCGTAGGAAAGGATGCTTCTGGTAGGGTAATCTGAAAGATCATAGTAGTGGCAGTAGCATTTAAGCTGAGTCCTAAATGCATCCAGCTTTTGGGAGATATAAGGAGACATTTAGAGTTAAGGCTGCAGTATGAGTACCTTACTCATTTTGTATTCCACAGTGCCTAGTACAATGTCTCATTCAAAGTAGGCACTAAAATCTTGGGAGAAATACAGCAGGAGCTCTTGGCTGTGCTTTTTGAACTGAGATTGTGCATTGGGGGTATGTAGAGTTATACTGGGGTTGCTCAGTCCCCTGGACCACCTTCCTGAAGCATCACTTTTACTCAGTAATCAAGCATTTAAAATATTTTTAATGGTAAAATATACATAGTTTATAAGTGTACAGTTTCCTCATTTACTAGAGGAAAAAGCCTCCACCGTGCTTCCTGGCATATAATAGACACATAATGTTTGCTGACTCTGAAGAGACCAGAAAAAAAGAGTTAACATTTGTGATGATAATTAATGGGACAAAATTCAGAAATGGGTGAAGTAAGAGGTCCTGCTTCAGCAAGGTATGTGAAGATGATGGTTTGAAAGTAGCAAGTTTGAGATGGAGAAGAAGGTAAGACAGTGGAAACATTTTTGTGGCTATTGAAGAGAAGAGCCAGAGAACTCGGATCTTTTAAAGGGAAGTAAGAGGTGTAGGTTGTTGCCAAAAGTGAGGGAGGCCTGTATAGAAGTCAGAGCAAGGTTCGAAGCAGTCAGTGACCCAGATTTGATAGAGATCCAAAACGATGAATAAAAGCCTTGTGAGGTGTTCGCTTTGTCTCAGGAAATTATCTCTGCGGAAATTATGTAGCAGTCTTCATTTGTGTAGAAAAGTAACGTTAAATTTCTGTCCAATTCATGATCATCATGGAAGATCGCAAAAATAAAAATTGGATGATAACGCAACTTGCCAAATAAACTTTTAGGTTGTGTGTAAAACCTGTTGAAGGAGAAATATATTTTAAATCAGTCTTCCTCAGGTCTGCTTCCAAGAGAGAATTAAGACTACTGCCCTAAGCCATCATTATATATAATGAGTTAACTTTTCTCCTAGAGAGGTATCCTTGGGAGAATTGAGAAAGTAGTTATTCAGATCATTTTCTTTCTGTGGTTTAGATGAGGAATCCAGGTTGAAAAAGGCTGTTTTAAACTATTAGTATTTTATGACTCGAGAGAGTATTTTAGCTTCGGTTTAAAATTGTAATTTCCGTTTGGTTCTTGTAACTTAAATACATTAAAACATTATAAACATTCCCATTTGGCTCCAAAGCCCTTCATGGACATGGATATAACCCCTATTGATCCCACATTACATTGCCTAGCATTTACTGATACTATTGCCAAAATAAATCTAATACTTTTCTCTGAAGAACTCAATTTTTTAAAAAAATAATTGAGGTATAATTGACATATGACATTATATTAGTTTTAGGTGTCCAATATAATGATTTGATATTTGTGTATATTGTGAAACAATCACCACAATAAGTCTAAACACCTGTCACCATACATAGTTACAAAAATGTGTTTTTTCTTGCAATGAAAACGTTTAAGATCTACTCTCTTAGCAACTGTCAAATATGCAACACTGTATTATTAACTACTGTGCTGTACATTACATCTCCATGACCTACTTATTTTATAACTGGAAGTTTGTACCCTTTGACCCCCTTCACCCATTTCTCCCTCTTCCACACTCCACCTCTGGGAGTTACCAATCTGTTCTCAGTATCTGTGAGCCAGGTTTTTGTGTTTTGTTTTTTTTTTGGTTTTTTTCATATACATCAACCAAAACAATATATCACAACATATTGAGGGCCGAAGCAGATATGGGAAAACAAATGTCCTCTATTAAGTCAGAATTTAAAGAGTTTTGCAAAAATGTGAAACATTGCTACTCTTCTCACTAAATTTCTTTTGAAACTATAGTTAGTTTTCATAACAATATCTTACTTAAGTTAACATGTAATGGGTTTAGTTCATTTTTGAAAATGAATTAATACACAAATATTTTAATGTCTCAATTTTAATTTTTAGCATGGTAAATATTAATAAATATAATCTACCTAAAAAGAAGCTTTTTAGTGTCCTCAAAAATTAAGACTGTAAAGGTGTCCTAAGACCAAAAAGTTTGACAAGTGCTGCTACAAATTAAAAATTCTTAAATACTCATATTTTTTGTATATATTAGTGAATAAGTAGGTGCTTTAGACTTCAAATTGTGTCTGTAATTTAGCAAAGTAAAAACTGAATTGTTTTGTAGGCATGTTAATGCACTGTTTTTAGTTAAGATCTCAAGCATGTTTTATTTGGCATAGCAATTTAATGTTTGTTTTTTATGTTTGTCCTTAGCCTCTGCGACTGGATATCAAGAGAAAGCTAACTGCTCGATCTGATCGAGTTAAGAGTGTGGATTTGCATCCTACAGAGCCGTGGATGTTGGCGAGTCTTTACAATGGCAGTGTCTGTGTTTGGAATCATGAAACACAGGTAGGAATTTTTAAAGACTTTATTAGAAATACCATCTTAATCTGTTTACAATGAAAGAGAAGAAATATAACAGAGTTCAGTAGTATATGCCTACTGCTTTCTTAAATAAAATTAGTACGAAGTATTTTTAATAAACTAACATTTTTGAGGGTAGAGCTTGTGGGAAAAACTGTCTGGGCTCATTATATCCAATATTTAAGTGTTAAGTTCTGAGATAGGTAGTATTAGCTCTACTTTGAAATTAAGGAAACTGACACCAATATAAGATCACTTGCTCTAGATGAAAGTATTTAATGGTACTTAAGTTTCCATTCAGTGAGTATTCTAACCATCTTAAGAATGGGATTTTTACTTTTACTAAATTGTCCCCAAGTGCTCACTGTAATGCATGATGCAGGTAACTTCCAGTCAGCCATACAAATTATAGATTATATCAGAGAGAGATTTGTAGTCAGCTTTTCATTACACATGAGAATGTGCCTTTTACAGATTATTTCCCTTAAATGCTTTCATCTGAGTAAATAATAGGTCTTTCAGCTTCGTTTGTCTTATCTTTTCCAGTCTTTGTTGGCCATCCTTAATCTTTTTCTTTCAAAGTACAGAACATATCATAGTTTTGAGTCTATTTATACAGTAATTATCCCCAACATCCAAGGTTAAGTTCTTAAAATCCAGATAAAATTCACATTTGAGGGACTTAAGATGGCAAAAATAGGCCTTAGGGAACCAAGTTCAGTAGTAAACCTAAAAACACCCTTACAGCTTATATCACTCTAATGAAACAGTAAGGACTACACAGTCAGCCAAGTCCCACCAGTGACATTTTATTCACATTAACACTTTGATCTCTGCTGTATCCCAGTGCCTATGACATTACCTGACACACAGTAAGGGCTCAGTAATTATTTGTTGACCTAGTGAATAATAAACTTTCCTTTTATCAGTATATCACTAATTCAGAATTTCTGTCCAGCGACTTCAAATCTTTATCTTGTGAATTCCTTTTGCCTTGATGCGGAGAGTATGCTTGTTAACTGCTTTTGTGTGGGTGGGGTCGGGGGGAGGATCTACTCTCTCTGTGTGTTTAAAACCTTTCAGATTTTATGCTTAGCAGATACACTGGTACCTGCTCCACCGCCACCTTGCTTCCTGATGCTCCCTGGAGTCCCCTCTGTCAGCTCCATTTAACCATTTCTCAGCTCTGTCATTTCACTATAGTTGTGCTCTAAAGCCCTGGTGTACTTCCCTTATCTTTCTCCAGGCTTTACTGTAACATAACTGCTTTATCTGGGTCATCTACTTTGCTTCGTTTTTCTTTCTGTACCCTTCTGTGCCCTCCTGCAGGGCCACCTACTTCCCCTTTCATAATTCATCTCATTGGTAAGTTTTTGTTTAATTTCCTTCTTTCCTTCAAAAATGGAGGTTTTATGAGGACAGGGATTATCCTAGTGTTAATTCCCATTGTTATTCCAAGTGGGTACCTGGCAGACAGGCTCATAGTAGATACTCAGTAAGTTTTTGTTGAATGGTTGATCTATTTTTGGTTCTACCTGCTTTTCCTCCTCTTTTTATCACCAACAGAAGTTACTTGCCACTCGTGTATTGAGAGCAAAATTTTTGAAAGAGCCAAAAAATGTTTTTGGAAGTAAATTCAAATGTACTTGAATTTCAAATAAGGAGATATTATACTCTTTGAGGTGATGGGTGCAGCAGTTAAAAAATCAGTATGTTATATATACAATGGAATATTTCTCAGTCATGAAAAGGAACGAAACTGAGTTATTTGTAGTGAGGTGGATGGACCTAGAGTCTGTCGTATAGAGTGAAGTAAGTCAGAAAGAGAAAGACAAATACTGTACACTAACATATATATGGAAGCTAAAAAATTGGTACTGAAGAACTTAGTGGCAGGGCAGGAATAAAGACACAGATATGGAGAATGGACTTGAGGACACAGTGGGGGAAGGGGAAGCTGGGACGAAGTGAGAGAGTAGCATTGACATATATACCCCACCAAATGTAAAATAGACAGCTAGTGGGAAACTGCTACATAGTTTCCCTGCTAATTAAATGATGTGGGCAAGCCTTTTAACCACATTGAGGCTCGGTTTACTTACCTAAATGAAGATGATATGTTGCCTTCTTTACTTCGCAGGATTGTCAGAAGGATTAAATCAAATTGATAAAATTGTGTAGGAGACCTATAAGGCCCCATACAAGTGTTTCTTTCTTTTCTTATATTTCGCTGCTGGTTTACATGTTGAGTGTGTAGCGTTTCCTCCTGTTTAGCTTGTTTAGCTTCTGGAGTGGGAAGACCATCCCTTAGGTCATTTGTATCAGCCACAGCACTTAACGTGGACCTGAAACATGACTGTTAGTTCTGTAGCTGCTTTATTTTTTATTGCTCAGCAGATCCCTGAATTTGTTGGCTCCTCACGAGCTTTCGTGGATTTGTCTGTCATCTTATAGGTTGCATGTTCTACCTGTTTGCAGTGTCTGTATCACAGTCAGCTGCTAGTGGTTGTGCAGGTTGGAGCTTATGTCCCCACTCATTCAGCCTTTGACTGAAGAATCTTTGAAGTCTTGCTCAGGAAGCCAGAGTGGGCTCAACAGTTCTTGTGAACCAGTCCCTATTTTTAAATTTGGTGCACATGGTTAATCAATCAGAATATGCTCTTTTCATTATTCTCTCGTACAGAAAGAGAGATTGAAAAGTGATAGTTTGATTGTCAGAATTTTAAAGAACAAAGCATCAAAGTGGGAGGACAAAGAGATGCATTCATCCCTGCTCTTTCTAGCAGGGTCTAGTTTTCCACCTTTATCCTGTGTATATAATTCTATTCTGAGCAGCTTTAAGGGACATCTGAATCACTGTGTTCTCGTACTTCACGAAAAGGAAATGGCATCTGTATGGAAGCATATTGCTGAAGTGTACAAAAGAGTTGTATCTTGTTTATAAATTTATTTTACGAGTTTATGGGTTTAATTTTTAAAAGGAGAAAACTAGGGGCTAATTCATTCAACAAATACTTATTACACATTCATTGTTTTTCAGCAGCTGTTCTAGGCTCTAGGTATACAGTGGTGAACAAGATTCCTGCCCTCAGGGGGCTTAGCAGGAAAGATTGATGTTAAACACGTAATTATGAAGGTGCTATGTTGTGAAAGTGGAGTATAAGGTCCTCTGGGTGGGTTTTCAGGCGGAGGGAACATGAGCAAAGAAGGCACTGGGAGTAGCCAAGGATGAAGCTGGAGCACAGAGGATGGGGAACTTCATCTTGTTGACATTTGCTTTCTTTTGTCATTTATAAGTATTTGCACTTTGAATCTGTTAAAGAAAAGATCTTTGGTCTATTGTTTTCATTTGACTGTTGCACTTTTATATTTTAGCCTGAGAACATTTTATGATTAGTAGTGATACAAAAAATCGGATGTTTTAAATATAACAGGATAGATTTTTTCAGTTATTTTCTCATGACTCAAAGTGTATTCTTGTGAAATTTTTAAGACACTGGTGAAAACATTTGAAGTATGTGATCTTCCTGTTCGAGCTGCCAAGTTTGTTGCGAGGAAGAATTGGGCTGTGACGGGGGCGGTAAGTAATTCCCTGCGCTTCTAACCCATCCATGAACCTGTCAGTGGCTTCTTTGGCGGCGGCAAGTCAAAGAGCTTTGGCTCTTGCTTTGTTTTGTTAATTAGTGCATTGTTTTGGAACCTGGGCTTTATACCCTGAGCCTATAATATACTTTTTTGTGCAATTTACTTCGTAACATAATGATGGTGTTAAACTTTCCATTTCCAGGATGACATGCAGATTAGAGTGTTCAACTACAACACTCTGGAGAGAGTTCATATGTTTGAAGCTCATTCAGACTACATTCGCTGTATTGCTGTTCATCCAACCCAGCCTTTCATTCTAACTAGCAGCGGTAAGAGATGACCCCTTTTGGTCCTGTGCGTCTCTTTGAGTAATTCATTTTCATTCAGTGAGACATGCAATTCTTTTACTGCTGTTACAAGCAGAGTTCTAATTCCAAGCAGCCTTTAAACTATTTAAATCCATTAACGTGCTATCAGTGCTGCTTACTTTTGTATTTTAATGAATATCAGTTCTACTTAGGATTTGTATAGCAGTTGCTCCAATTCCCGTCAGGGAAGACCTGAAGGTCTAGATGCTGAAAAGTCTGCTGAACAGAAAGCTAATTTACATGCTCATTGAGTGAGTTTTTGGCAGATTGCCATATACCCTAGTCAACTTTATCTTTATACTCAGATTAGTTTGCTCCTTGGTATTATGTATAAAACAGTGGCGCTTTTGGAAGGCATTTAAAACCAGTTGCACTGAACTGGTAATAGCTCTTTGAAACATTTTAATTTAGAGATTGAGAAGTAACTCAGAACTTTTTTTTTTTTTTAACCAATCTTGTATTAAAAGAGAAATGCTTATTTCTGAAATAATCATTGCCATCATTATTCATTCATACTTAGACTCTAATCAAACTTGTTCCTCTTTCATCATTCTGTAAAGCCCATTGAGTCTGTCTTAAATTTTTTTCCATGAAATTTGTATATTTGCTATTAGTAATCTCTCTCTTTTATCTCCACTCTTTAGAGAGTTAAATTTATTCTTAGAATAAATAAGCATATTGAAAAATCTGTTCAATTCCGATTCTGTTTCTTTAAGACATGGAATATATGCTTTGTGTTAGATTTGCTGCCTTAAAAGGCACAGAGACTCTGCACCTTAGTTCTGAATGAAAGAAATAGAAATTGCAACTAACTGGAGACTTTCTTTTGGTCTAGATGACATGCTTATTAAACTCTGGGACTGGGATAAAAAATGGTCTTGCTCACAAGTGTTTGAAGGACACACCCATTATGTTATGCAGATTGTGATCAACCCCAAAGATAACAATCAGTTTGCCAGTGCTTCTTTGGACAGGACTATCAAGGTAGGATGTCTACTGTTGGTGTCAGTTATGCTTGTTGGTGATTTTACTACTGGCTGCCCAGAAAGTTATTCCTGAGAAGTTTCTCTCAAAAGCTCATTTTGAAGCAAAATAGGACTTCTCATTTTGAACCAGAAGGGCATATTCTGTTGAGAAGAACAGTGTGGCAGCTCAGTGTTCTTAATGAAGGAGTGTTTTTCCACGTGGAAGCAATATGGTGTAAGACTTAAACCTCTGCACACCCAGAATAAGAAAATGCCTGTATCTTCTCTAGGTCACTGTTTCCTCTCCTTTAGTATATTTGTTGTTGACTTCTGCTGATTATTAATCTGTTTTATATTTAAATGTCATCTGCCTTCATTCTTTTTCTTACTTCATTTCTCCATACTGCTTCCAGTTATCTTTCTAAAGCATGGATTCCATCTTGTCAGTTCCCAGTCTAAGGGTAAAGTCCAAATGCCTTGGTGTGGAATACAAGCGTTTCCAAGACTAGCCTTAGCTAATGTTATGAGATATCTCCAGTAACCCTGGTCTACTCACCATTTTCTAGAGAAGCCCTGAATGTTCACAGAACCTTACCTAATTCAGCTGGTCCTTCTGCCTGCAGTATTCTTTATTCTGCCATTTTGATTTCTTTTCCTCTGGATAATTAATTACTCATCTTTCAAGGCTTATTAGCACAGTTATTTACTCTGAGAAGCTCTCTTCAGACATACATTTCACCTCTAGACAGAGCCAGTCATTTTCATCCCGTTCCTTCCATCGCTTTTTGCCTCTATTATGACCTTCATGTTGAATAATAATGAACGTGTCTCCGGAAATTTTTATCCCTGAAATGTTGATGTTTGGGGCAGGAACTGTGTGTTACCCCCTCCCCCAGGCACACGTTAGCAAGCAGCACAGTGCCTTGCCTATACTAGATGCTTAATACATGTTGCAGTGAGTGTAAATACATTTCTTTTCCCACTGTAGTATTTAAATTATTTCTGTATGCATAGATTTAAAATATACATTACATAAACTTTTGTTTGCATGTATAGGCTTACATCTATATAACATTTTTATTAGCTTTCCTTTAACTTTTATAAAATGTTATATGCTGTTTGTCTGACAATTTATTATTAAATGTTATATGTTGAATATCTTAGGACTTCGGCCTACTTTATTTTTTTTCCTTTCACTGGATTGTCCTTGCTTTTGACATAGGTTGAAACTTTGAAATTAGTTTTAAACTTTCTTCACTAAATTAGGTATATCTTGAAGACAAAAATTATCTTATCTTTGGCTCTAGTAAAATTTGTTTACACATCTTTATACTTCCCACAGGGCCTCCCATGTAGTAGGCATACAAAATAAATATTTGTAAAGGTAAAGCTCAATACCAGTGCTGTAGTAATATTTGACTACTTTTCCATACTTTTAATTTTTTGACTAAGCAGTAGTTTTCTCCTTTTAATATGTCCTACTAAGTCCACTTTCATTAGCTTTATATTAAATCTCTCATGAAGTCATTTCCTGCCCTTAAAGTAGTGTTTCTCAAAGTCAAGACACCTGGGTGTCTGTTAAAAAAAATCTAGATTCCTGGACTTCCTTGTAGATCCATTGAGTCATAATCTCTGGGGATAAAGCCTGGAAATTGGCATTTTTCAGAGAATGCTATAGTGATTCTGCCCCCTGGAAATTCAAGGAAAGTGAGAAAAAACAAAAACAAGTGGGTGAAAAAATGAGCTTTCTTCACCCCCCCCCGCCCCCAGCTTTGGCATTTACATGACCTGTCGGGGGTGTGGTGGAGCTGCCTTCTGAAAAGCAAGGCCCCATATTGACTGGCAGATGCTGTTGCTCTCTGAAGGTGTGGCAGCTGGGCTCCTCATCACCAAACTTCACTCTGGAGGGACATGAAAAAGGTGTGAACTGCATTGATTACTACAGTGGAGGCGACAAACCATACCTCATTTCAGGTGCAGATGACCGTCTTGTGAAAATATGGGACTATCAGGTACAGTTTTTTCATAACTTACTTGCCATATATTAGATATGCTTCTTACTGTTTCTTACAGGACAGTTAAAACTTGGGTTGTTGAACTCTGTTTATAGCATAATAACTTAAGGCATCAGAATTTGCACCTAAAATGTGGTCTCAGACTTTCATTTATATTTGAAAACTAGCAGACAAATGAATAATGTCATGACATCACCATGGTACAATCATTTTGCCACAAAGACTCTTGTAAACCTAGGTATGTAAATATACTTTTTTTTTTTTTGCGGTACGCGGGCCTTTTTTTAATGCGGTACGCGGGCCTCTCACTGTTGTGGCCTCCCCCGTTGCGGAGCACAGGTTCCGAACGCACAGGCTCAGCGGCCATGGCTCACGGGCCCAGCCGCTCCGCGGCATGTGGGATCCTCCCGGACCGGGGCACGAACCCGTGTCCCCTGCATCGGCAGGTGGACTCTCAACCACTGCACCACGAGGGAAGCCCTGTTACTACACTTTTTATCTCTAATAGTATGTTAAATTTTTATTTTTTTGTTTCTCACATCAAAATTTCAATAAACAGTTAATAAAATGAGGCCTAGAAACCAGTTGTACTGAGATACTCAAATTTGTGTTTAAATACAGGATAAAATATTAAAGACATTATCTTCGGAATTTGAGGGAGTGATACTTAGATGAAGACCACATCTTTCAGGGGTGTGTTGTGTTTTCTTCTTTAAATGTGATAGTTACATTTATATTTGCCTGTACTATCAAATAATTAGAGAAAATGTGTACACGGTAAGATGGTTCTATTCCAAAAATCTCTGTATTGAATACTGTTAAGATGTCATAACCACTCTTATTTATTATGTATCTGTGCACTGAGAAAATTAAGGATGAGTTATTGTTTGCCACGAATAAAAGTGTTTTCTGTGTACTGATTACAGAATAAAACATGTGTACAGACACTGGAGGGACACGCCCAGAATGTGTCTTGTGCCAGTTTTCATCCTGAGCTGCCAATTATCATCACAGGTTCAGAAGATGGTAAGTTAGAAATGGATATTTAGTCCTGTGTTTAATAGCATTACTAAGTGGATATTTAAGCAGGCTAGTGCCCTGCATTTTCTTTGGAAGTTTTAAAGGATTTTGATATTTTTATTAGAGTAGACTACTTAAGCTGTAAAAGAGTAAAGGGGCGTTGTTACCAGCATCATTCTAATGTGTTTTGACTCTGTTACTTAAATAAGAGGACACCCAGAAGTGCTAGAGAAAAGCTGAAAAAGCCTGTGCTTTGGAGTCTAAAAGCCCGGGGTCAAATTCAGCCTCTGCCACTTCATAGGTGTGTGGTTTGGGTACATTATGAAATGGGCATAGATACATCTGCCTCATAGGATTACAGTGAAAGGATGTGAAGAAATCATGTATAGAAAGCATCTGGCACATAGTGGGCACTGTACCCAGGAATCCTGTCATTATTTCACACTTAAGATCACATTTCTTAGTTTTAGTTTCTTATAAATGTTCTATTATTTATTTATGTTGCTTTATAAAATCACAGAATATAGATCAAGAAATTAAGCTGTCAGGAAGTGTGTTCTGTTTGAATATAAAGACTTCCATGTGGCTGGTTCACCTGACAGTTCATTCTTGGATGTTCAAATCAAAAGGGCGTATTCACATGGCTCTTTTCAGGAACCGTGCGTATTTGGCATTCAAGCACCTATCGCCTTGAGAGCACGTTGAATTATGGCATGGAGAGGGTATGGTGTGTGGCCAGCCTGCGAGGATCCAACAACGTTGCTTTGGGCTATGATGAAGGGAGCATCATTGTGAAGGTAATCTCTCATTACACTGTCTCTGAATAGATGGACATAGGGGAAGCAGTTATCTTCCAAGTCACCAGTTTTGTTAAACTGGCATTTCTGTCATTAAGCTCAAGAGATTAGCACCGGAGATTTAAAGTGGAAGAAAGGAACCCTCCATTAAATGAAAATAGGAAATGTTTATTTTGTCGTGGTTTTATTTTGTTGTGGTTTTATTTTGTTTTCCTTTTCATTGCTAAGAGTCATTTGTCATTCCTCCAGCTTGGTCGGGAGGAACCTGCCATGTCCATGGATGCCAATGGAAAGATAATTTGGGCCAAACATTCAGAAGTCCAGCAGGCCAACCTAAAAGCAATGGGAGATGCTGAAATTAAAGATGGAGAAAGATTGCCACTGGCAGTAAAGGATATGGGCAGTTGTGAAATATACCCTCAGACTATCCAGCACAATCCTAATGGGCGGTAAGCCACCACCAAAATCTCTCTCTGGGCTTCTGTGTATGTTTGCATATCCACAGCATATCCCACCCCTGCCCTTTGGTGGGCATTCCTCATTGAGCTTTTGCTGTGGCCTCACAGTCCTCAACACAGCAGCAGGCAGCCATGCTTCTGATCGGGTTGGCATGCAAGGTGAAGTATAGTTGCCTTCCTGGCCTTATCCCACCACGCAGTTTTGAACAGTTGAATAGTTTTGTGTTGACTCTTTATTTCAGATGTGTTGGTATGTGTCCTTCCACTCCTTCAAGGCATAGAATCATGTCTTATCCTGAGACTTAGTAGGTGCTCTCTAAATACTTGCTGACTCAGTGCTCTTAAGAAGAAGAGTTGTGAGGTCTTTGTCTTTTGAAAACATTTGGGGACTGCTAATAATTCTGCTTCCTCTCTGTAATTTGAATCGTCAGCTCTGTTTCTCCCTTAAGATTTGTAAAGCACTGAACATCTTGTGAGAGGAGAGTTTCTAGTACAATAAGTTTAAACCTGTGAGTTTTAAAAATTATTTTACAATAGATCTTGGCATTTTATAATGCTGTCCTGAGTATTAAAAAAGACAGAGTATATAAACCAAGTATGCTGCCTAGTTCAGTAAATGGTATCCATAATTACTTGTAATAAAATTTTCTTATGAAGATTAAGAACGCATTGCATTTTTTCCCCTTAATATCATAAAATGTTTCTTGCTGAAGTTTTACATTTCACCTTTGGCAATCTAATAACAGCCAATATGTCTACTGAGAAAATTTTGACTATGCAACATTCTTTTTTTCTTATATTTAAATGTTAAAATATCCTGTTTATTTTGATAAATTTAACAGTCATTAAAAACTGGGGTAAGATATCTTTATTCATTTGCATGATCAGCTTTAAAATGAAGATAGCCTTGCAACAAGGTAGTGCCTCCCTATGGTGTAAATGTAATGAGCAAACTGCCAAGCATCTTGGTGCTCAACAGGTGCTCGTTGAATTAGGGGAATCTTCCCCTGGTGCCTCCACACTTTCTCATCTTCCTGACCCTTTGTTTATAAGAGAGGCCACTGCAGTAACATTTTCAGTAGTAACCCCCTCTTCATAATCTGCTTTTGATTTGTTGGGTGGAATATTTATGTCTAGCTCCATATTCAGAGAAATATATAACTTTAAAAGGTAATAGGTTCATTTGTAACAGTCAACTGAAATAACGTTTGTTATTAGAAATATTTCACCATAAAGATGAATCATTGTTACTTAAATTTTACATGTCATTGGTCCTCTGTACTTCCCTCCCTGGGTTCTATAATTTCTAGGTTTGTTGTGGTGTGTGGTGATGGCGAATATATCATCTACACAGCAATGGCGCTGAGAAACAAGAGCTTTGGGTCTGCCCAGGAGTTTGCGTGGGCCCACGATTCTTCAGAGTAAGTTTTGGCTGTGTCATATCCAGCTTGCCCTGATTGCCAATGTGTGTTCTCTGTGCAGCTGTATTAAAGAGGTTTGCAAGGCTCAATGTAGGCTGTTCTTCACCATGTTAAAGAACAGTTCTCACCAGAGCTGTGTTGGAAGATTGGTCAGGGGCAGCTATGCAGCCTGAGCTGCCTCTGCCTTTTCTGTGTTCAGTATTGAGCGGGCACTCAATCTGATATAATAATCACATTAAACCGGGGACCCAGCACCTATTTCCTTGGTGGAGCCCGTGGCAGGGCCTGGTACTTATGGGCTGAAGGCAAAGTAGGCCCTCAAATCAAGACCATGGCAGGCCCTCCCCAGGACCTGGCATCCTGAGCTGCAGCTGCCCTTTTCTGAGCTACTGGGGAGAGATGCTGAGTTCTGATGTAATCTTGATGAAAACCTCAATGAATCTTTTTTTTTAAAATATCTTTATTGGAGTATAACTGATTTACAATGTTGTGTTGGTTTCTACTGTACAACAAAGTGAATCAGCTATATGTATACATATATCTCCATATCCCCTCCCTCTTGAGCCTCCCTCCCACCCTCCCTGTCACACCCCTCTAGGTGGTCACAAAGCATCAAACTGAATCCCTGTGCTATGCAGCAGCTTCCCACTGGCCATCCATTTTACATTTGGTAGTGTATATATGTCAGTGCTACTCGCTCACTTCATCCCAGCTTCCCCTCCCCGCCGCGTCCTCAAGTGAGTTCTCTACGTCTGCGTCTTTATTCCTGCCCTGCCATTGCAGGTCTGTTTACAATAGCCAGGACATGGAAGCAACCTGAGTGTCCATCAACAGATGAATGGATAAAGAGGATGTGGCACATATATACAATGGAATATTACTCAGCCATAAAAAGAAACGAAATCGAGTTATTTGTAGTGGATGGACCTAGAGTCTGTCATACAGAGTGAAGTAAGTCAGAAAGAGAAAAACAAATACCATATGCTAACACATATATATGGAATCTTTAAAAAAAAAAAAGGTTCTGATGAACCTAGGGGCAGGACAGGAATAAAGACATAGATGTAGAGAGTGGACTTGACACGGGGAGGGGGAAGGGTAAGCTGGGACGAAGTGAGACAGTGGCATGGACATATATACACTACCAAATGTAAAATAGCTAGCTAGTGGGAAGCAGCTGCATAGCACAGGGAGATCAGCTCCGTGCTTTGTGACCACCTAGAGGGGTGGGATAGGGAGGGTGGGAGGGAGATGCAAGAGGGAGGGGATAGGGGGATATACGTATGCATATAGCTGATTCACTTTGTTATACAGCAGAAACTAACACAACATTGTAAAGCAATTATATTCCAATAAAGATGTTAAAAAAAAAACTCATTTTCTGTAATGTTATCTCCCATTCTTTTTTTTTTTTTTTAATAATCTTAGGATCCATTTAATTTTATTTAAATATATCATCACCCTCCTTGAGACTCTAAATCAAGGACTTGGGATCCTAATTTGAAAATGAAACAGAACAACACAGAGGAACCTGTTTCCTCAAAACAGTAATGGGCTTACAGAATGCCTTCTAGGAACTTATACCTAATTAAGTCTGTTCATTCCTTGCATAAACTTTAAGCTTCCTCAAATTTTATACATCTCTAAATAAAGTGGAGAAAAGGGGAAAAACCACATTTAGCTGCGTAATTCAAATAAAAGTATTTCTTTACTCACGTCCCATTCTTAACAAATTCTGTCAGAATTCAAAATGTTCATAAAATAGTCTCATTAAAAACAGGAAAAATTTACGTCTCAATTATTATAGTCACTGATCGGTTCCATTTTGATTCCTGTTTGGTGCATGTAATAAACTTCGGGGCTTACACGTTTTTTTCAGATACTGAATTACATCTTTACAGTTTTCTTAGTTTTGTTTTCCCCATATTTTGTGTTGCCTCTTCTGCCAGCAGTGGGTAACGTAAGCCTCGGTGTTGCATAGTAAGATGCATGCTTTTTATTTTTTAACAAAAAGGTCACTGAAAAGGTAAGATCTTTTCATAAATTTCCTAAATAAACTCATTCATGCACAGTTCCATATACTAAAAGGTACTTTGTAGGTACTTAGTTACCATCTTAAGCATGGTCGCCTTACCTCTCTCAACATACCTCTCTCTCTGTTTTGATAGTTTCCTCTTTTCAGCTTTATCCAGCCCAGACCCTGTTCAGCATCTTTCCCGTCTTGAGCAAAGCACTTGTCAGATCACTTCCTCATATACTCCCAAGTATCCAACCACAGCCCCTTTTCAAGGCAGAGGCCCGAGTATATATGATTTATTAAGTTGTTGCCAAACATGGCTGACTAATGAGCCCTTTATAATAAAAGTTTTATTTTTTAAGTTACTTTTATTGAGGTATCATTTATACCAAATAAAATGCACTGTTTTAAATGTATATTTCAGTGAATTTGGACAAATGGATATAATCCGCAACCACCAGCACAATCAAGAGATATAGAACATTTCTGTCATCTCAAAAACAATCCCCTTGTGTCCCTTAACAGTCAGCACCCCAGCCCCTACTCCCCAGTAGATTAAATTTGTCTTCTTTAGGGTTTCATGTCAGTGGAGTTGTGTGGTATGCACTCTTAGTCTGGCTTGTTTTGCTCAGCATTAATGTTTTTGAGATTCATCCATGTTGTTGCATGGATGGGTAATTGGTTCCCTTTTTTGCAGAGTAGTGTTCCATTGTATGAACAGACCACAGTTGGTTTAGTTATTCATCTGTTGAGGAACATTTGGATCTTTTCAGCTTCTAAAATAGTTTGTAAGCCCTAGTAATTTGTGTAATAGACCTTGTGAAACCCATTCATTATTTGTCCAACTGTAAGCAGGTCACTGATCTCTCAGGAAAAAATATAATATTGAATTTTCAACTATTAATTTTATATTTTTGCATAATTCACTACTCATATATATTTGAAGATATTTGTAACATTCGGTGGAATTGCAGTTTAGTATATACATAATATGCTATTTGCTTTCCTTTTTTTTCCCACCCCCCAGATATGCAATAAGAGAGAGCAACAGTGTTGTAAAGATATTTAAGAACTTTAAGGAAAAAAAATCATTTAAACCAGATTTTGGAGCTGAAAGTGAGTGCTGTTTATATATGATACAATTTTAGAAGCTTTGTAATGGCTCAGAAACATCTGAAGATCTAAAATTTTTTTTGTTCTTTTTAGGTATCTATGGAGGCTTCTTACTGGGAGTCAGATCTGTAAATGGCTTAGCTTTCTATGACTGGGACAATACAGAACTCATACGCAGAATTGAAATTCAGCCCAAACACGTGAGCTCCCTCCATTGCTGTTTTTGGAGTGTACATCTTTGTGACAAGCTCTGAGTTCCTGAGGCCAAAAAACATCCTTGTACCCTGCTGTCCCTGTTCCATTGTGCGGGACACAGTGCCATGTACCTCAGGATTGCTTAGAAAAGGAGAGTCGTGGTATTTGAGTGAGGCAGTAGATGTTGGGCTTTTTGAAAAGTATAAAAAGTTATACAAATGCCAAGTGCTGTTCATATTTTAAATGGCTTTAATGCTTTGAAGATAAGTAGCCAGGGAGTTCTTGACCTGGATGGGCCTACAAGTCTCCCACTCAGTTCAGAAAGCCTTTTCATACCTTACCTGATAATGGCTGTTTAAAATTTAGGTAGCCATTCTCCAGTGACAAAGTTTTCAACCTTTACATCTGCCTGCTTCTTTGACAACTTTAACTGTCAGGAAATTATCTGTGGAGGCAAATCCACCTCCCCAGGGTCCTGGTTCTGTCTTCTAGAGCATGCATTTTCAGCAGGGGGACGTTGTCCCCTAGGGGGAAGAAATTGGTTCCTGAAACCAATTGATGAAAAAAAGTACTCTCTTTATCTATAAAGCATAGGTGCTCATATGTTTATACACATTATGTGTTTGTGTACCTTATGTATATGTTTATGTACTAATATATGTGTAGACATATAGTATCTGTGATACTAAAACCTCAGGGGAAGATGATTGGGAAAAAAATGCCTAAAAAAAGTTTGGGGTGGGGGTCATAATGGGAAAGAAAAAAAAGAGTGAGAAACACTATTCTAGAGCAATAGGGAACAGGCTAGTGCTCCTCTGAATCTCAGCACACCTGGCACTTACTGCCAGCTCTCCTTGCTGCCTCCCTTAGGTCTTTCCATTTCTATGAATGGAACAGTACTGCCCTGTCCACCCTCCCAAATATGTGTGTATATACATGACAAAATTGTTAAGTGTATACTTAGTATCTTAATGTAGGAAGATAAATCTTGTAGGAAACAAAGTGTATGCAGTTTCTCATACCCACTTAGAAATCCGAAATCATTTATCTGTGTTTTTGTTTGTCATGTTGCAGATTTTCTGGTCTGACTCTGGAGAGCTAGTCTGTATTGCCACTGAAGAGTCATTTTTTATCCTTAAATATCTGTCGGAAAAAGTTTTGGCTGCACAGGAAACACATGAGGGAGTTACTGAAGATGGCATTGAAGATGGCTTTGAAGTAATTGCATCAGCACAACTTCAGCTTTGTTTTTAAATGATTTATATTCTTATAGCAGAACTTCACTCATTGTAACATTTTACTATAAAATAGGTTTGGGGAAACTAATAAGCATTTAAGGAGTTACGGTAAAATGTGAAAATTAAAATCTTGGCTCAGAGATCAGGGTCTGAAAGTTTTTGTTCAAAAGAAATTTGTGCTTTGATTTTAGGAAACCTTTAGACTAACTTTGATTATCTTTCAGTAAGGAAATTAGAAGGTGTTTTGGTCTTAAGATAGTTTAGCCAGAGTTATTTGAAATGAGCTCTCAAATGTAAAGATAAATCGTCCATTGTGGAGGTGTCTTGGAAGACATTTTGAAATACTTATTATGCCAGTCTCATGTATGTTAGGAGTTTAGATCAACACATTCTTAGATTACAGCTTTGACGCTACAGTGAGATTTTACAGTACAGATACTCATCCAGGAATCTGTTCTTAAATGAAGAAAGTAGAAATTCCAAGGAAAGATTTTCTGTCTTGAAATAGGATTCTTTCTTTGCATTTCTTATTTTACGTATCACCCCTAATTATATTCAGTTTTTTGTCATTGACAGGATTCCTGTTGCTGAATAAGACAATAATAGACTTTATTCTTTTCCTGCAGGTTCTTGGTGAGATTCAGGAAATCGTGAAAACCGGGCTGTGGGTAGGCGACTGCTTCATTTACACAAGTTCTGTGAACAGATTAAATTATTATGTCGGAGGAGAAATAGTCACCATTGCCCACTTGGACAGGTAGCTGAGTATCGTTTTGCTTTTGTCTTTAGCATCCTAAATTTAAAAGTATACTTTTTAAACATAAAACCAGTTGCTGGCTTTTAACAATGATAGGCCTGATTTTTCAGTGTTATCGTTTTAATAGATGGCAGTTGCTAACCAAAATTGCATCAATCAAATGGAAAGATTTTGAGCAAGAGGCAGAGTGAGTGAGTGACTGCAAGAGAGAGAGTGTGTGTATGTACTGACTTGGGCTTAGTTCTAAATTAGTTTCCGTTTCTCTTACAGGACGATGTATCTCCTGGGCTATATTCCGAAAGACAACAGGCTTTATCTGGGGGATAAGGAACTCAACATCGTTAGCTACTCCCTGCTGGTTTCAGTGCTGGAATACCAGACAGCTGTCATGCGGAGAGACTTCAGCATGGCTGATAAGGTCCTTCCGACCATTCCCAAAGAGCAGAGGACCAGAGTTGCTCACTTCTTGGAAAAGCAGGTAAGGGGGTGGGGGTTGTTTGTTTGTTTTGTGTGTGTTTTTGAAAACCAGCAATTTGAAAGAATGTTAATACAAATTTGAAGAACTTTATTTCTTAACTGCCACTGATTTCCTTATGGCAATGGAATTTCTCTTGTAAATTTAAGTCACTTGTACACTCCTCCTCCTCCTTTCTCATTGCCCTTCGCATCCTCTTTAAATGTTGGAGGTGATTACTAGTCTTCCCTTTTTGTAGACTGCTTTTCCGTTCTATCAATATTTTCATTTCTATGCTGCATTTTTCTCTATCCTAGCTGGCTTCTCTCTCTGTCTCTGTCTCTCTCTCTTTGTAAAATATACATAAAATTTACCATTACTGATAAGCCTTTTCCTTGATGTAGCACTTTTTAGTATAAATTCAAAGTTATATGTGCACAAAGTACTACGTTTTGCAAGGCTTAGGAAAAAAACAGCCCTCCCTCTCTCATTTCTCCTCCCTAGCGGTAATCACTTGTAATTCTTTTAGCTGACTCTGTTGGCATTTATTTTCACATGTCTAACACGCTTATATTGCTGTTTCTCAGCTTTAGGCATTTCTTGGGACTTTCCACTCTATACAAGATGAGGAATTTATCTTTCACTCCACCTGCTTCTACCACATACATGCCACACTCCTATTCCTTATCCTCCCAATATAGTTACATCATAATTTTGATTAAATTGGTATTCATTGTTTATATTGTTGTGGCTGTGTAAACACTGTTCATAGCTGAGCCATGTGATATATTATGGCAATAGCTTTCTCTTCTTGCAGTTGTTTGTTTTCCTTGGAGTTAATAATTGTTTCTTTTTTTAAAACTTTGCTTATTTTTCTATGTGCTTAGGGTTATTCTCCCTACTCTGATGGTTCTCCAGATTTCCTTGAAATCTCCTTTCAGTATGTTCAGTCTGCTTCAGGCTAAACTGGTTTCTGCCCTCATCATGGATATCCCCTCACCATCGTGTTGAGGCTTCCCTTTGGCTCTCTTGAGTTGGATCCGTTGTTTCCTATATTCCCTATCTTTCCTGGTTTACTCCCGCATTTTGCTGGAGTATGTCCTTCAGTAGTTTCCTGAGAAAAGGGTTATTTATTAATAGCAAGTAAATTTTTTTGTGACCTCGATTATCTGAAAGTGCCATTGTTCTACCTTAAAACATATTTGGCTATTTAACTGGATATAGAATTCTAGGTTGGAGATGATTTTCTCTCAGAATTTTGAAGACGAAACTCTTATTTTGCCTTCTGCCTTCTAGCTTCTAGTTGTTGAGGTCTAAAGCCATTTATATGCCTGATTCTTGGTACCTGATCTGTTTATTTCTCTTTGGAAGTTTTTTGGGTCTTGTCCCTATTGTTCTGTGATGTTATCATGATGGTGGGCCTTGGTGTAGGGGTTAATTATTGTTCATTCTGCTGGGTATTAGATGAGCTCTCTTAGTTGGAAACTCATTCCTTCTTTTTTTTTTTCGATACAGTGCCTGTGAAGTTGGCACTATTTTTATTTTTTATTTTTTTAACATCTTTATTGGAGAATAATTGCTTTACAATGGTGTGTTAGTTTCTGCTTTACAACAAAATGAATCAGTTATATATATACATATGTTCCCATATCTCTTTCCTCTTGCGTCTCCCTCCCTCCCACTCTCCCTATCCCACCCCTCCAGGCGGTCACAAAGCACCGAGCTGATCTCCCTGTGCTATGCGGCTGCTTCCCACTAGCTATCTACCTTACGTTTGGTAGTGTATATATGTCCATGCCTCTCTCTCGCTTTGTCACACCTTAACCCTTCCCCCTCCCCATATCCTCAAGTCCATTCTCTAGTAGGTCTGTGTCTTTATTCCTGTCTTACCCCTAGGTTCTTCATGACATTTTTTTTTCTTAAATTCCATATATATGTGTTAGCATACGGTATTTGTCTCTCTCTTTCTGACTTACTTCACTCTGTATGACAGACTCTAGGTCTATCCACCTCATTACAAATAGCTCAATTTCGTTTCTGTTTATGGCTGAGTAATATTCCATTGTATATATGTGCCACATCTTCTTTATCCATTCATCCGATGGTGGACACTTAGGTTGTTTCCATCTCCGGGCTATTGTAAATAGAGCTGCAATGAACATTTTGGTACATGACTCTTTTTGAATTATGGTTTTCTCAGGGTATATGCCCAGTAGTGGGATTGCTGGGTCATATGGTAGTTCTATTTGTAGTTTTTTAAGGAACCCTCATACTGTTCTCCACAGTAGCTGTATCAATTTACATTCCCACCAACAGTGCAAGAGTGTTCCCTTTTCTCCACACCCTCTCCAGCATTTATTGTTTGTAGATTTTTTGATGATGGCCATTCTGACTGGTGTGAGATGATACCTCATTGTAGTTTTGGTTTGCATTTCTCTAATGATTAGTGATGTTGAGCATTCTTTCATGTGTTTGTTGGCAGTCTGTATATCTTCTTTGGAGAAATGTCTATTTAGGTCTTCTGCCCATTTTTGGATTGGGTTTTTTTTTTGTTGTTGTTATTAAGCTGCATGAGCTGCTTATAAATTTTGGAGAGTAATCCTTTGTCAGTTTCTTCATTTGCAAATATTTTCTCCCATTCTGAGGGTTGTCTTTTGGTCTTGTTTATGGTTTCCTTTGCTGTGCAAAAGCTTTAAAGTTTCATTAGGTCCCATTTGTTTATTTTTGTTTTTATTTCCATTTCTCTAGGAGGTGTGTCAAAAAGGATCTTGCTGTGATTTATGTCATAGAGTGTCCTGCCTATGTTTTCCTCTAAGAGTTTGATAGTTTCTGGCCTTACATTTAGGTCTTTAATCCATTTTGAGCTTATTTTTGTGTATGGTGTTAGGGAGTGATCTAATCTCATACTTTTACATGTACCTGTCCAGTTTTCCCAGTACCACTTATTGAAGAGGCTGTCCTTTCTCCACTGTACACTCCTGCCTCCTTTATCAAAGATAAGGTGACCATATGTGCGTGGGTTTATCTCTGGGCTTTCTATCCTGTTTCATTGATCTATATTTCTGTTTTTGTGCCAGTACCATACTGTCTTGATTACTGTAGCTTTGTAGTATAGTTTGAAGTCAGGGAGCCTGATTCCTCCAGCTCCGTTTTTCGTTCTCAAGATTGCTTTGGCTGTTCGGGGTCTTTTGTGTTTCCATACAAATTATGAAATTTTTTGTTCTAGTTCTGTGAAAAATGCCAGTGGTAGTTTGATAGGGATTGCATTGAATCTGTAGATTGCTTTGGGTAGTAGAGTCATTTTCACAATGTTGATTCTTCCAATCCAAGAACATGGTGTATCTCTCCATCTATTTGTATCATCTTTAATTTCTTTCATCAGTGTCTTATAATTTTCTGCATACAGGTCTTTTGTCTCCTTAGGTAGGTTTATTCCTAGATATTTTATTCTTTTTGTTGCAGTGGTAAATGGGAGTGTTCTCTTGATTTCACGTTCAGATTTTTCATCATTACTGTATAGGTCATTCCTTCATTTTTGAGAGATTTTCTTGAATCATTTCTCTGTTGATTTCCTTCCTTTGTTTTCTATATTCTCTCTGTGCAACTGTTATTCAGATGTTGGACCTCTTGCACTGGTTTTCTCATTTTGTTATTCTTGGACTTTTTAAATCTTGTTTATGGATCAGAGTTTGTCTTCATACCTTCTGTAAGGGTATGAATGATAGTTTTTGTTGTTGAGTTTTCTTTTCCCCTTATGTGGTATGCTTTCTTCAGATTGCTGTTATTGGTTCATTTTGATCTCTGTCTTTCCTTTTAAAGATTTTCCTCAGGTATCTGATGATCTTTGGGCACTCATTTAAGAGTGGAGGTCTAAGAAGCAGGTCAAAAGATCTGAGTTTATGGGTGAATTTATTGGCTGGACTAAAAATATGTGATGTGGCTGGGCCTTTTGATTGGGGAGCCTCAATCAGTATCAGTATCTTCATCTAATGAATTTAATGACTCTTCACTTATTCATTTAGTGAATTTAATGAGCACTTAATATTGTACCAGGCACTGTTCAGGCTGGCATATGGCCCTCGTTGACATTTTAGCATTTTTAAGTCTTACCCCTTTGACTTGTTAGTTTACAGAGAAGCTCCCCAATCACCATCCTTGTGTGGGCTGAGCAGAGTGTGACTTGGTGTCTCAGTATTTAGTATTTCAAATATTTCGTGTCAACATCTATTCTTATAATCTCCTGTTTTCCTTTTGCCACTCAGCACTCCTTCTGGGTGTGCAGGGATCCCTTGGTGTGCAGGGATCCCTCAGACTGGAGACCCTCTAGTTTACTCTCTCCAAAGAACAAGATTCCTGTCTTCTGTGTGTGTCGAGAGGTCGGGGCAGGGAGAGGAGTGGGGACCTGGGGTATCTAACGGCTTCTTATATAGACTTTCAGGCAGTTATGTTTATTTGCTGGTTTTAGCACTACCCTTCACAAGACACCTCTGGGGATTCTGAGGTGTGAATCAGGTTGTTTCTATGCTGTCTTCACTCCTGATTTAGGGATTAGTCCTCTCTCGTGTTTTAACTTGAATGTTTGTACTCCTCCACCAGCTTTCAAGCTTCCAAAATTGTTACTCATGTCTCTGCTGCCTTTATGTGTGTCCTTGGGAGTTTATGCTTTTAAAAAAGAACCCCCTAAGTGTCATTTCAGTGGGGATTTGCAGGAAAGCAAAAGTAAGTGTATATAGCCCACCTCATTTCATCTGCTTTGCCCTCACCTATATCTGACTAGTTCTATAGATCTTCCATCCTCCACTCTTGGATTTTATATTGTCTACATCAGTGCTAGGGAAAAAAGGGAGTAATGCAGATTATTCAGAATGCCTTGTTACATTGTACTCCTGGGAGAATGAAGGGAGGGGCAGCTTGTATAGTCTGGGAAGTTATTTTAAACACAGTGATACAGCAATGCTGAATATCTACCCAGACAGAACTCAGACAGCTGTCCAGCTTCTCCCTCCTGACCACCCCCTAACAGAGCATTCACTCTCAGTCTGAGGAAGTCATATACCACATCCCTGGAGCTGAAGAACTTACCCATAGGGCAGACCCCATCAGCCCTGTTTGTCTTGGGGGAGAGGCTAATATAGTAATTACAGTAGTTGGTTTAAAAGCTTGTTGCTGATGACTGGAGCATGGGAAGGCAGTTTTAGACTTCTGTGCTCTGGAATACTTGCTCATGAGTAAACTGGACATGAGACCAACAGTAAAGGCATAGGTAATGACACCAGATCAATATCAGGACCTGAAAGCAAAATGTTTGCTAAATGACCTGCAGATGATAGAAAATTGGAAGGTTTTACATTCGACTTCCTTTTCTCTGAAGCACTGGACTAGATCTCTAAGGCCCAGCTCGGAGATTACGGACAGCTAGGTTTACACCACTGTGTCTGTCTTTCTCTTTTTGAAGTGGCTCTTGTTCAGTCAACTTTCCAAAATCCTTTTCTTTTTGACATTCGTTTACTTTTACATTTCTAAATTTTACTGATTGTTGTTTTACTTGAGTTTATCAAGCATTGGTCAGCTCCCACTGCTTAGAAAACAGTAGATGTTGTGTGACTGAATTTTGTCTGCCCTGTTTTTTACCGGTTAATTTAACAACTCCTTAATTTTTCTGTCTTCTAATTGAAGAGCATTTTTTATTTGTTACTTTGTTTAAGTAATGGGGCTTCCAGTGTCAGCAGCCTGTTTAGTTTGAGAGAGCAATGGATTGTTTGCCATGTGTGTGCACTGTATATGTAGACTACACACACAGGTTTTTCTGTACATAAACACGTATTTTATCTGTTTAGGGCTTCAAGCAGCAAGCTCTTACAGTATCCACAGACCCTGAGCATCGCTTCGAACTTGCTCTTCAGCTTGGAGAACTAAAAATTGCGTACCAATTAGCAGTGGAAGCAGAGGTATGTACTAATTTATGATTTTTTGTAACTGATGGAAGGGTCAGTAGGTACTTACATGTGTTTACTATAAGTTATGTTTTAAAGTTTTCTGAAATGCAAATTAGTGACTCATTTTGGTGAGGTTGTTGCCTTTCTTTGGTCTTCTTAAAAAATGAATTACGTTTATCTTTGCATAAATTAAATGGATTATATTGGAGATATATATTATTATATTCTTATTAATATATTCTTAGCATTCTAATTTAAGAAAAAGTGGGGTTTTTTTAATCTTACATGAGATCTGTTTTGGAAGAGAAGGAAAGCTAGAAGATAGTAGATAAAGGAGTCTGGAACTCTAAAAGGATGCAGACACAGCAGTAATTTGCCAATATTAGTGAGGAAGATGTTGGTTTTAAAGAAGGGTTTTGACATTTTGAGACAGTTTGATGACATTTTTATGGATCGTTGTATATTTTGTGTACTGAGGGCTCCCAGTTGTGGTTTAAGTCTAGCATTTACTGGTAAATTCATTTCAGATGTACTAAATAAATTTTAGCTATGTTAAGATCATCCAAATGAGCAGCATTTTATTTGATTTCTGAGAAGCTACAAATGACAGAAATGTTTATTATTAAATATTTAAGGACATAAAAAGTTTTTTCTGGGGCTTCCCTGGTGGCGCAGTGGTTGAGAGTCCGCCTGCTGATGCAGGGGACACGGGTTCGTGCCCCGGTCCGGGAAGATCCCACATGCTGTGGAGCAGCTGGGCCCGTGAGCCATGGCCGCTGAGCCTGTGCGTCCGGAGCTTGTGCTCCGCAGCGGGAGAGGCCACAACAGTGAGAGGCCCGCGTACCGGAAAAAAAAAAAAAAAAAAAAAGTTTTTTCTGCTTTCAAAAAATGGTATTAAATCGTTCCTTAAAATAATTACAGTCTAATTACCTTAAAACTCGTTAGTTTTAGTTTCACTGTGTAATTACAAAATAAAAATATAATGGGCTGATGATTATTCACATGCAGCATTAAATTTGTGTTTGAATTAATCTTATGTATGTGAATAATTTCAATTTCCTCATTATACATTTTGTCATTCCGTTCTTAATTTGATAGAACCTACTTAAGCACAGCTCAGTATATATAAAATATGTATTTTATAATTATAGAAAATATAAAATTGTCATTACAGTAATGTTCAGACTAACAGAATAACATTGATGTTGGAAATTCAAATGTTTATTTAAAAGATATTTTAATGTGGAATCTCTTTTCTTACAGTCAGAACAGAAGTGGAAACAACTTGCTGAACTTGCCATTAGTAAATGCCAGTTTGGCCTAGCCCAGGAGTGCCTGCACCATGCACAGGATTATGGGGGTCTGTTGCTTTTGGCCACTGCCTCTGGAAATGCTACTATGGTGAACAAGCTAGCAGAGGGTGCGGAGAGAGACGGCAAGAATAATGTGGCATTCATGAGCTACTTTTTACAGGGCAAGTAAGTATTAACCCAAGGTCTAAAAGAGGTGGGCACAGTAATAAAGCACTGACTTCAGGGGTGGTCTTTGGAGAGGAGCATGAAGAAGGAACCCTGGAGAGAGCGCTGATGCCTGGCCAAGTGGTGCCCCTGACGGGAGCAGGCAGGAGGACAGTGCTGCTTTGGAAGAACTCAAAGGATGCTCTTCAGCAAAGGATGCTCTTACCACTAACATTAGGTCTGATGTTCGAGCAAAAGGAGCTGCTCAGGGAGGCTCAACTGGGAGAAATGGTAAACCCCTTTCTCAACAGCCCTGCCACTTACTGGCGAAGGTATTTTATTTAATGAAGGCAGGAGGCTCTTGGGCTGCTTGCTTCATTTGGTACCTGAACGGCAGGTGATTTTACCCAAGTTGAATAATTCTGATCTGCTTACAACAAAAATAAGGCGGATGAGGATGCCAGTTACTTTTAGATTTGATTTCAACTGTAAAGCATAAAAATGTCATGTATTAAAAAGTCTAGCAGTTAGTGCATATCAGATCATTAGTTGACCATATGATGAAATAAAACACAAAAGTATTCATTAACTTTGCCCTACATACTTTTTAAACCTCGCACTTAATCATAGAAACTTTGAATGTGTTTTTTATAACATATGTATGTGTAAATTTATATACCTGTAAGAATAGGTCCACTATTTCTTATCAATAGCTCAAAAACCCAAAAACATTCTGAGAATATTTTATTTGGTGGCAAAACTTGGCCTAAACGCTGAAGTGTTATTATTAGTTGCTTTTATGCCACTTGGTTTGTTTTTATTGCATTTAGTATTCATGTGTTATAGCAGAATACTGATGTGTGTGACTCTGATGCTGAGGGTATTATGGAACGTATGGTATATGTACTTCCTAAAATCCAAAAAATTCTGAGTTCTAAAGCATGTTATCCACTTTATCAAACTTACCCAAGAAAAAGTTAAAAAAAGAAAATGGACACCTGGATATTTTCCTACTGGGCACCACTGGATTGTCCAGCACAGTCCATGTTAGAGATGCTGCCCTCAAAACTGTATTTGTGAAACCGAGTTTCTGCTCTTCATATTCTGAAGCCCTTAAATGTGCTCATCTAAGCTTCCTTGTTTTAAAAAGCCCCTTTAGATTCTTCTTAGGGAAGTTAAGGAGATTGAAAAATCTCTCACACTCCTGGAGTCCGTTATGTAACACACTGGTGATGACAAGTTAGTGGCTCAGTGACAGAAAAGAGGTGTATGCGTGAGAGTTGGAGAGGGAGTGCTGACTTGCCAGCACTAAACCCACATGTCTTTAATGTGTTAAGTGCCATTATTATAGCGTTTATTCTTGGTAACAGTGCCTCTCCTTTTTAATCTTTAGGCTTGATGCTTGCCTGGAGCTCTTGATTAGAACTGGACGACTGCCAGAAGCTGCCTTCCTGGCACGGACTTACTTACCCAGTCAGGTTTCAAGGTACAGACTTTTCATTTTAGGAAGAAATGTTTCAGATAAAAACAGAGCCCCTAACAGTCTCCCAATGGTTCTATGATATCTGTAATAGGGTGGTGAAACTCTGGAGAGAAAATCTCTCAAAAGTCAATCAGAAAGCAGCAGAATCCCTTGCTGATCCAACAGAATATGAAAACCTTTTCCCTGGATTAAAAGAAGCCTTCGTTGTAGAAGAATGGGTGAAGGAAACACATGCTGACCTGTGGCCAGCCAAACAATACCCACTTGTCACGGTGAGTGCCTGGGGTGCCTCATCCCGTGTGACTACGGGGTGGAAAGGCATTCACGACTTAAGGTTTTGAACTGCACCACATACATTATGGTTCGATTAGGAGCTAGTATCTGGGATTTAGGCCAAGTTTATAGATGACTTACGCTTTCAGAATATCTCATTTCATCATTGCTTTATTCTCTGATAGCCAAATGAAGAAAGAAATGTTATGGAAGAGGCAAAAGGCTTTCAGCCCTCAAGATCTGCATCTCAGCAGGTCAGTCAGACATGAGAAAGTCTGGCTGAGATTTGGTGATTTTTAAGTACCATTTCCCACTTCCTAATCCTCGTCTGCCTTCTCTTCGGGAAAAATTTCAAATTCCTAAACAGATTCCTTTGTTTTTATGTGTGTTTCTACTTGGGTTTTCAGGAACTTGATGGGAAACCTGCTTCTCCTACTCCTGTTATTGTGGCCCCCCACACAGACAACAAAGAAGAAAAGGTACGGACATCATACCCAACTTCCTATTGGACCCCAGCCTCACCCTCCCTCCTCGCAAATGTCTGCAGGATGTGCAGGCCTCTGCGTTTTAAGTGATGTAATCAGTTTCAGAGCAGGGGTTCTGAAATGAGAAAATGCCCCCTTTTGACTGTTGTTTTAGTTCTCTTTGGTTCATGAATCACAGATAACTCTTCTTTAATAACTTTGCTTTAACACAGTACTATATAACTATATTACTCACCCTCTTCCTTTTCTTTGCAGAGTTTACTTGAACTGGAAGTAGATTTGGATAATTTGGAATTAGAAGATATTGACACAACAGATATCAACCTGGATGAAGATATTTTGGATGACTGAATAATGTTTCCCATTTACTCAACTAAACAGATCATTATTATGGACAGGTATTGATCATCACCCTGACCACAGTGCTTTGGACTCTGAGAAACTCCTTAGATTTTTATATGCAGATGCTGTGGCCCACTGGGAGCACAATGCCCTCATCTTCGGAGGAGTTTATGTGCAGCATCTAAATCACAATGTTTCCTTGTTAACTAAGACTGCTGTGCGCTTTGATTTTTTTCATACTGTCATTAAGACCATATCTCATAAAATCTTTTGAATTAATGAAGATACTTCAAAGTTTCCTTTCTGCATAATGAAAATAGGATTCTAGTTTTAGAAGGCTGAGCCAAAACTACACCTCACCTAGGGATCAGCCCGCATTCTCTTTTCTTTGAATAAGTATTTTCAAATACCATCAATCACATTTTTCTTAGAACTGAATATCCGTGCTAAACCATTTTCCTTGACCTCATGGCATTATTCCTCTCTATGTAGCTTTCTTATGCCTTGCCCTGACTTTGTCTGGTAGGTACCCGTTTCTGGAATCAGGGTCTGAAACTCCAGCTCCTCTGACCTCATTAAGCTGGGCTCTAGTTAAATTACCGACTGACTGGCCCATTTGGTAACACAGAGAGGCATAGTACTTTTTTTTTCCTTTCTTGTTACACTACTCATCTGACATGATTAGAAAAATTCATAACCAGGCACTAAGATGTACTTCTCAGTTATCCCCTTGTAGCCTAGGAAAGTGAGCAGAGTAACAAGTTTTTCTTTGTATTTCTGATAGAGGCACTACTTGGAACTTAAAAAACAAAAGAAGTAATTTTATAGGGAGGGAACTCCCAATTTTGACATTTTTAAACCGCTCAGTATTAACAGAGAAAACTAGCCAGTATTTAGTAAAATGAAATTTATTTAAAAAGTATTTTTAGGAAGCTGCAGAATTGCTAATGAATGCATCTTGATAAGCTTGCAGTGTTAATTCTATATATGCTCCCTTCTGTGCTTCTGTTTCTG
This sequence comes from Delphinus delphis, assembly GCF_949987515.2. Lineage (NCBI taxonomy): Eukaryota > Metazoa > Chordata > Mammalia > Artiodactyla > Delphinidae > Delphinus > Delphinus delphis. Next base: position 116,366,958 of record NC_082686.1, on the reverse strand, counting down.
CAAAGACCTGTTTAAAAAAAAAAAGTTTGAAAATAATAGAGCATATACTATTGATAGTTTTTAGTTTTGAGACATCACTAACATTTCTGTAGCAGCAAAGGAAAGTCTCAGTTTAAAAAGCCTTCCACATTTCCAGTATTTTTCTGATTACCAAACAATAAGCATACTACATGAACAGAAAACAGTATCACATTTAAAGCAACACTAATTCTAAACACCAGAGGTATCCAAATATGGATGCCATCTTTCAGAAAAAAATTAAGAAACCTGACATTGCTGGATCAAAATAAAAACCATTAGGTTCAAGAGAAATCTGGAGGATAAGAGTTAGCAAACTGATTTTTCACTTTAAAGAATGGGTTTTTTTCTACCCCACCGATGATGTCATCATCACTGGTTGTTTTTATCCTTAGTAAGCTTTGTAACTGCTTTGAAGTATGCATGAAGTAATATTGGGATAGAAGCCAGATCCACAAATACATGTCTAACCTGAGCATTAGAATCTAGAGATGAAAATTATACAATGGTCTCCCCTTCCCTTCCTGAAAAAAATCGTCTCTCAACATTTACAGAGACATCTATGTTAGCCCATAGTTTTGAGAGGTATGCAATTCCAAAATGATAGCACAACTAAGGCTTGGTATTATACAAGCACTACCCTCCCAGCTTCTGGACACCTGAACAGGAATGTGACCGAAGTGGAGGACAGGAAGCTGCACTGGGGACGTGTACTACCCAGCAGTCCTCCACCACGCCCTGCTGGTGACCTGACCACTTAGTTGCCAGTACTGCAAAAAACAAGGGGGCTACTGCCCCACTGTGTGAACTTCTTGGACTCCAGCAGCAGCTCTGTTTCTACTGTCCAGGCTAAAGAAATATGGTAGCTCTGATCACTCTGGTTCAAGGCCACAAATCTATTTAGTTACCATTAAATATGACCCACTTAAAAATTCTTTCCAACTCAGTCACCACACAGTAGCTAATGTGAAAAAAAGTCCCTTTACCTTAACTAAATGTAATCCCTCAGCCGCCTGCTTTTTGGCCTCTTGAGCTGACTGGCCATCTGGATGGAGGATGTGATAGAGCTGGACCAAGCTGGTGGCATCATCGACTCTAGAGGGAAAGGGTTTACTGTTAAAAAGGTTTATTGTTTTCTTCTTTTTTAATTTTTGTTTGTACTGTTTTCTTCTTTTGCTTCACAGTCCTATAAATCTGCCAAACTTTAAATTACATTTCAAACTTCCCCTGGGCCAGAAAAAATTTTTTATGGCCTTCAGTTTCATATTTTCAAAGGCACTTTCAGGAATACTGTCTAATTTAGGCTTCATTTCAACTCTGAGATAGGTAGGGCAGGAGTCAATACAGGCAGGGCCCAATTTCTGACAGTGAATATATTCTAAATGTGGCTGTATCCTTTTTGGAAGCAGAACATCATTTCTTGTAGAGACAGCATTCTAATGGTAGATGATTTCCAAGCCAGCCCACATCATCAGCAGATAACATAATCCAACTCAGGGGGGGTTTGACTGTACCTTCATCCTACATAAGCTGGAGGCTGGTGGTCATGGGGATTGCTCAGTGCCACCACTGCAGTGACATCTGCTAACAAATTTTCATTGAGACAGATGCCTCTGTATGAAGCATTTTACGAGTCCAAGGCAAGACTCCCAGGCCTCCTGTATTCCCAGGAACCCATCAGTTAAAAATCAGCATCCTAGGGAAGCAAATGTGCAATTATGCATACCAAACAAAAGGAAAGTCAGGTTCTACCTCAGCAACCTATGTAGTGTCACACAACTATCTATGATGAAGCCATAACAAAAAAGCTCAATTCTTACAGTTTGTACTTACCTTTTGTGAAACCTATAAACAATTTTCAACCTTAAAACTTACCTAGCCTTTCCCAAACTAAATAATCTCTGTGCTCTCACATAGTCAATACCTTCCTACCATTTGCCACCTCAAAGCTGAGAGGGTACATAAAAATAACCCTTCTAATGGCTTCACAGGCAAATTCTATCAAACATTTAGAGAAGAGCTAACACCTATCCTTCTCAAACTCTTCCAAAATATAGCAGAGGGAGGAACACTCACAAACTCATTCTAAGAGGCCACCATCACCCTGATACCAAAACCAGACAAAGATGTCACAAAGAAAGAAAACTACAGGCCAATATCACTGATGAACATAGATGCAAAAATCCTCAACAAAATACTAGCAAACAGAATCCAACAGCACATTAAACGGATCATACACCATGATCAAGTGGGGTTTATCCCAGGAATGCAAGGATTCTTCAATATAGGCAAGTCAATCAATGTGATACACCATATTAACAAGTTGAAGAATACAAACCATATGATCATCTCAATAGATGCAGAAAAAGCTTTTGACAAAATTTAAACCCATTTATGATAAAAACCTGCAAGAAAGTAGGCATAGAGGGAACTTTCCTCAACATAATAAAGGCCATATATGACAAACCCACAGCCAACATCGTTCTCAGTGGTAAGAAACTGAAACCATTTCTGCTAAGATCAGGAAGAAGACAAGGTTGCCCACTCTCACCACTATTATTCAACATAGGTTGGAAGTTTTAGCCACAGCAATCAGAGAAGAAAAAGAAATAAAAGGAATCCAAATCAGAAAAGTAAAACTGTCACTGTCTGCAGATGACATGATACTATACATAGAGAATTCTAAAGATGCTACCAGAAAACTTCTAGAGCTAATCAAGGAATTTGGTAGAGTAGCAGGATACAAAATGCAGAAATCTCTTGCATTCCTACATGCTAAAGATGAAAAATCTGAAAGAGAAATTAAGGAAACACTCCCATTTACCACTGCAACAGAAAGAATAAAATAGAAACCTACCTAAGGAGACAAAAGACCTGTATGCAGAAAACTGTAAGACACTGATGAAAGAAATTAAAGACACAAACAGATGGAGAGATATACCATGTTCTTGGATTGGAAGAATCAACATTGTGAAAATGACTCTACTACCCAAAGCAATCTACAGATTCAATGCAATCCCTATCAAACTACCACTGGCATTTTTCACAGAACTAGAACAAAAAGTTTCACAATTTGTATGGAAACACAAAAGACCCCAAATAGCCAAAGCAATCTTGAGAAAGAAAAATGGAGCTGGAGGAGTCAGGCTCCCGGACTTTATACTACAAAGCTACAGTAATCAAGACAGTATGGCACTGGCACAAAAACAGAAATATAAATCAATGGAACAGGATAGAAAGCCCAGAGATAAACCCACGCACATATGGTCACCTTATCTTTGATAAAGGAGGCAAGAATATACAATGGAGAAAAGCCAGCCTCTTCAATAAGTGGTGCTGGGAAAACTGGACAGCTACGTGTAAAAGAATGAAATTAGAACACTCCCTAACACCTATGCAAAAATAAACTCAAAATGGATTAAAGACCTAAATGTAAGTCCAGACACTATAAAACTCTTAGAGGAAAACATAGGCAGAACACTGTGACATAAATAAAAGCAACATCTTTTTTGACCCACCTCCTAGAGAAATGGAAATTAAAACAAAAATGAATGGGACCTAATTAAACGTAAAAGCTTTTGCACAGCAAAGGAGACGATAAACAAGATGAAAAAACAACTCGCAGAATGGGAGAAAATATTTGCTAATGAAGCAACTGACAAAGGATTAACCTCCAAAATATACAAGAAGCTCATGCAACTCAATATCAAAAAAACAAACAACCCAATCCAGAAATGGGCAGAAGACCTAAGTAGTCATTTCTCCAAAGAAGAAATAAATATGGCCAAAAAGCACATGAAAAGATGCTCAACATCGCTAATCATTAGAGAAATGCAAATTAAAGCTACAATGAGCTATCACCTCACACCGGTCAGAATGGCCATCATCAAAAAATCTAGAAACAATAAATGCAGGAGAGGGTGTGGAGAAAAGGGAACACTCTTGCACTGTTGGTGGGAAGGTAAACTGATACAGCCACTATGGAGAACAGTATGGAGGTGCCTTAAAAAACTAAAAGTATAACTACCATACAACCCAGCAATCCCACTACTGGGCATATACCCTGAGAAAACCATCATTCAAAAAGAGACATATACCACAATGTTCTTTGCAGCTCTATTTACAATACCCAGGACATGGAAGCAACCTAAGTGTCCGCTGACAGACGAATGGATAAAGAAGATGTGGCACATATATACAATGGAATATTACTCAGCCATAAAAAGAAATTGAGTTATTTGTAGTAAGGTGGATGGACCTAGAGTCAGTCATACAGAGTGAAGTCAGAAAGAGAAAAACAAATACTGTATGCTAACACATATATATGGAATCTAAAAAAAAAAAAAAATTGGTTCTGTAGAACCTAGGGGCAGGACAGGAATAAAGACACACACGTGGAGAATGGTCTTGAGGACACGGGGAGGGGGAATGGTAAGCTGGGACAAAGTGAGAGAGTGGCACTGACATATATACACTACCAAATGTGAAATAGATAGCTAGTGGGAAGCAGCCGCATAGCACGGAGATCAGCTCGGTGCTTTGCGACCACCTTAGAGGGGTGGGATAAGGAGGATGGGAGGGTGATGCCAGAGGAAGGGGATATAGGGATATATGTATCCATATAGCTGATTCACTTTGTTATAGAGCAGAAACTAACACAACATTGTAAAGCAATTATACTCCAATAAAGATGTTAAAAGAAAAATAAAAACCCTTCTAGAGTGGGATAAAGAATTTCTCAAGACATGGTGACCTTTGAGAGATGCTCTGGGCTCATTCCAAGGCCCATCCACCCTAAAGGCCATGTCTTGGTAGAACTGAGAAGCCAGAAGTGAGAAAGTAAAACTTTCCAGAGGAAAAATATTTTTTAAACGTTCAGTATAAATCTGTTGTGTTTGTTGTAATCTAATAGTCCAGTAGACGTGACAACAAAAGATAACAGTAATTCTCTTTAGAGCATAACCATGTGAACCCATCAAGAGCTTAAATGGGTTTCTATATCTTAGTCATGCTTAGGGCTTCTTTACGTTCATGCTACGGTACAATGCCTGTGTCTCACAGAATAATTTAGCTTCACACCCAGCCCATATTTGAAATTAAAAAAAAAATAAATTTACATGCAAAGATTTTAAAGGCATCTCAATTCAAAACCAACAGTGGAACTTCAGTTTGAAATAAATGTGCAGAATCTCAATTCTGGCCTGGGCTCCGTTCACTGAGGACATGCACCCTCTACTGTTTAGCCTGGGATTTGCAGCAAACTGTCCTGTTCAGCATTCCCACAGGAAGTTTTACTTAAGCAGATCAGGAAATTCAGGGAACTCAAAATTCCCTCCCAGTATGCAAATTAACTGCTTCAGAGGTAAAGCGTACGTGTGATGAGTATTATTACTATAATATCGCTTATTAGTACTCCTCGATAAAGAACCTTAATTTTCAAAGAAATACATTTTTTTTTTTTAATTTATTCCTTTTTGGCTGTGTTGGGTCTCCATTGCTGTGCATGTGCTTTCTCCAGTTGTGGTGAATAGGGTCTACTCTTCACAGCGGTGCGCAGGCTTACTGCGGTGGCTTCTCGTTGCAGAGCTCGGGCTCTAGGCAAGTGGGCGCAGTAGTTGTGGCTCGCAGGCTCTAGAGCGCAGGCTTGTGATGCATGGGCTTAGTTGCTCCTCGGCATGTGGGATCTTCCTGGACCAGGGATAGAACCCGTGTCCCCTGAATTGGCAGGTGGATTCTTAACCACTGCGCCACCAGGGAAGTCCAGAAGTACATTTCTCTGTTGCTCTAATTTCTTATAAAAAATGTTAAATTCGGGCTTCCCTGGTGGCGCAGTGGTTAAGAGTCCACCTGCCGATGCAGAGGACGCGGGTTCGTGCCCCGGTCCGGGAAGATCCCACATGCCGCGGAGCGGCTGGGCCCGTGAGCCGTGGCCCCTGAGCCTGCGCCTCCAGAGCCTGTGCTCCGCAACGGGAGAGGCCACAACAGTGAGAGGCCCGCGTAGCGCAAAAAATAAAAAGAAGTTAAATTCTTTTTATAATAAAATAATTTCAGAATATTTACATTTGAGAAGCTTTATAAGAAAATTCATTCACAGGAGATGTCACTGCTAATGCACCTAAAGGCAAGTCATTTTTGAGCATCCTCATGACCAGCAGCAGCCTCTTGCTTATGTGGGATGAAGGTATATTTCTGCCCTCTGAATTGGATTACACTACATATGCTGGAGAAGAGGGCTAGCCTGGAAATCACTTACCATTAGGAATGATGTTTCTATGAGAAATGACACTGTTTCCACATGGGCTGTAATTCTTAGACAATATGGAACCTTCTAGTTCCAAATGCCTTACCTTTGTGTGAACGATTCAGATTACACGGAGGATAGTCTGAGTCAAAACTCCTTACATTCAAGATGGCAATAATCACTAAGCTCTCTGGTGACTTTCTTACTACAGCCGTGTTGGTTTCTTTTCCTTGTTATTTTGGCCTTTCTCTAACTCAACCAATGGAAAGATACTCGAAAATAATCTCCTCAGTTCATCACAAGTTGTAAAGTATTATTTCAGCTAGAAGGCTGGGTGCACACCAGTTGAATGCTAAAATACAACAGACATTCTTTGTTTCACACAACTTTGAAAAAAACCTGTAACCTTTTTAATGCCTTAAAAATCTTGCAAAAACAAGGAGGATCAAAAGCAAGAGTATTTTCATAAATTAAATGACTTTTACTGAAAAGCACCCATCAGAGCTTATGTCTACTTCTTTACATTTCCTATTTAATCCCCTTTAAGTATATGGAAAGTTCACTGGTATCCAGGAGCACCAGTAAGGCCAGGGATAAGTCAATATCCAGGGTATACAGTACAGATCCAAAGCCATTTACTCTTTCAAAGAATCCAGCCCCGTTTACACAACACAGAAGCAAAGACTGAGAAAACTGGATTATACTGGAAAAACAAACCCATAAACAAACTGAGGTAAGTGAAATCTATCACTGGACAGTACATTGTTATCACTGGAAAAATAACATAGATTAAATACAAGTTTAATGATAATTAAGAATTTCTTTACTTACTAAGATCATACTTACAAATCTCTCTGAATCTGGTCAATCAGTAAACCATCAATCTTTTTCTTATTTACAAAATACCAAGCCATTCCACCGAAGTGTCTTGTTGAACGTAAAACGTCATACTTTCCATATTTATCTATATCTTCGTAGGTCTGATGATGAATCTGTCCACACAAAATGCAACTTTTCAGAGATATGAAAATAAATAGAAGTGAGCAGCATTACTGGGTATACATCTACTAGCATGTGAGCTGCCCAAGAAGGTATCAGTAAACGAGGTCTACTTATACCGGCCTCCACTATCACTAACCAGCAGATATGATTTAGACCAGCCTCTACTGTCAAAGTATATAGGGCCTGGAACAAGTCTGCCAAACATTTATAGCCAGATCAATTACTCTTCAGCAGCCACACACTTTTTTTTTTTTTTTTTGCGGTACGCGGGTCTTTCACTGTTGCGGCCTCTTCCCTTGCAGAGCACAGGCTCCAGATGTGCAGGCTCAGCAGCCATGGCCCACGGGCCCAGCCGCTCCGCGGCATGCGGGATCCTCCCAGACCAGGGCACAAACCCGTGTCCCCCACATTTGCAGGCGGACTCTCAACAACTGCGCCACCAGGGAAGCCCAGCCACGCACTATTTATTAAGCTCCTATTACATATATATATATATATGGACCACTGGAAATAATGGGCCACCACTCCCTTTTTTCCCTATCCAATCAGCTACCCCACACTAACTTACTAACGAATGTTCCTTCAGTTCTTCTAGAGTGATCTTCCTAAATGAGGACTTTGATGAGGGCATTCTTGTGTTCAAAAGGCTGCTGACTGAAGTCCAGATTCATCAGCCTAGCATCTGAGGTCACCTGTGATATGGCCCCATCTACCTTTCTAGCTTAATCTTGAACCACTCCCCTACATATACACTGCATGTACAAGCAAACCAGATGACTGGCCATTTCTCAAGTATACTTTGTTTCCTGCCTGTTGTTCATACTTTCCCCTCTACCTGAAACACCTCTCCTCACCCAACTCCACCAGCCATAATGTTCCCTGCCCTTCTAGAACCCTCTTCAAGAACCCTATGACGCCTGAGAGCACGTTGTAACCTTCTCTTAGCACCTAACATCTTAGACCTACAGTGCTAATTATCTGTATACTTAACTAGCACTCTTCCCCACAATCATTTGTGGACTCTGACAGGGCTCCCTATCCTAGTTCATGCCATAACCTACACCTCCACAACAATACCTTATACATGGAAGGTACTATATGATTATTTATTAAACTGAACTGTAAGATACATACACTGCATTCTGGCAAATTTCCGTGAACAACTGTTTTCTTGTGTGATTAACTGAAAAAGGAATAGTCTTTGCCGTCAAGTTTGGGTCTTACCTCTACCACTGACTAGCTGTGCAACTTTCAACAAGTTACTTAACTCTCTTAAATTCTCTCATCCTTCAGTCAAGGGTTGTGAGAATGAAAATATCTATCTGGTGTACATCAGGCACTTGATAGGTGTTCAGGCATTTCCCTTCTTTTCCCCTGTATCAAAGCTTATAACCTAACTCATTGTGCTGGATTAAAAAATCATACTCGTAATCACACTTAAGCCCATACTTTAGAAACTGTAGAATATACTCACTTTGATATATTCAGCAGAATCTGGCTCAAACTGGGCAACGCAGAGATTGAGGACATCAGCATGCCGGTCCTGGCTGTACATGGTCTAAACCAACACACAGAATTAGATGAGAAGAACATGAGAGTGCAACACCTGTCCTGACGCCATGCCGGACCTGCCCATCCACACACAGGCCACATCTGTGCCCAGCAAGAGGGATGCAGAAACAACATAGGCTTCGTAACTGTCACACCTGGATTCAAATCCTACCTAAGCCAATTACAAGATAAATAACCCTCCTTATCGTTAGAAATGTCTGTTTATCAAAGCAAAAGGCCCAGCAGCACCAGAGCCAACTGTTCAACGAAGAAACCATCAGCGCTACCTCTATGAAACCAAAATCACCTTACCTGAAGATTTTCTTCCTTAAAAATTACTGGTGTTAAAACTCTACGACCTTCTTTTGGGAAATAAACTTGAATCATCCGGTCCCTTTCTTCCCAAGTGGCTTTGCGTAGTGTGCCACTTGGTTCTCTGACGACAATAAAACGCTCCTGAAATAGAAAACGTAGTCAAGGATGAGGCCGTGAGGACTTAATTTTTAGTTCCAGTGTCCCACTAAGCACGATTATAAGAATAACCTGCAATCAACAATATAAAATGCAACCGGGAAACATAAGATGCAATCATCTGTATGATTTCAACGATAACTGTAAGCCTCAAAGACCTGGCGAGATTTGATACTCCCTTCACTAATCACTGCAGTGCCTCTGACAAGCAGAAACCTAAATCAAAGTATGTACTAAATGTGATCTATAGCCTTCAAGTGGGTTCAATACATAAAACGGTTCAACAAAAAAAGGTGACCTGAGATTCATCTAAATCCATTTCAAAAGAAAGAAGTGCTATAAAACCTTTCTGAATTATTTCATTTCCCCATCCTAAAGTCTCACACAGACAGACTTTACTACTTTATGATTTATGTTTAAAGTCCCAGGGATTGAAGGAACAAACCCAAAGGTGGGGAGTCTTAATCCCACACCTCTGCGATGCCTCATACTGGAGACAAAAGTGTCAGACTGGCTGGTCCGCCTGCCAAATCCCAGGCCACAGGACTGCTTCCTCCACTGAATTCCACCCACTGTGTGTACCACCCAACTGGCAATTTATCATGTGCAGGATTCTTAACACCTCTCAGATATTGTTAATATTGTTACAGAACTGGAAGAGGTCAGGAACTGTGGATTACAATTCTTTGCAACACCCAGAGTGACTTACACAGAGCCTTGCACATAGCAGATAAATGAGACCCATCTGATTAATGTTTAAATTAACCAGATGGTACTGACACTCAACTCTTCAGAAATGTTAAGAGTCTCTGAATGTGTTCTGAGGATAATATAATTAAAACTTTCATCAAGCACTGCAAATAGAAAAAAAATAGCAGATGGCAAAGTACCACAGTTATTCCTCAAAAGGATTTTGGTAATTTGAATTCCAAGTTCCTTTCTCCCTCTCAGGTTATAGAATGCTCCCACAACCAGCCTGCACAGCACTGCAAACATATATAAAAGCAAAAACTCTATAATTAAAAATGAAAATTCTGATCCCTGTTCATTATGTCAGATATACAGGTGATTGATGTACAGACATGGACATTGCTCAAATCATGTCTTCCAACCAAAATCACATATGATAGAAAGATTAGTACAGGGTGGCCCTTTTCCCAGCCCTATCACTATGCAATATTCTACTGCATTTTGCGGGCTGAACTGTAAATTACTCTTTTGCTCTTTACTTGAAAAGGCTCAAACAACAACTAATATATTTTGTAAGTGCCAGAGTGTTCTTTTGGAACTGGCAATCATAGGAAGAGGAGCTAGACAATAAAAACTACAACAGATGAAGTGGTGCCTGAAAATTATCTGGGGAAACCTGCCATTTTTACTGCAAATTCTGAACAGTGAAAATCCTTCAGGAAGTCTGAGTTTTTTTGGCATCAGCAAGAATTTCCATCTTAAAAAGCTTCAGCTACGGAAATCAGTCTAACTTGAGCAGAATCTCCCTTCTCCTATATTGCCTTGAAGATACTTTCCTATTTGTGGTTTGAGGGTAGGTTTCTGTCTTGTTCTGTCTCAGCACACCTGTCTCTTTTTCTGCAGTCAATCTGGAAATACTGTGTCCATAATCTGTAAGGAAATGGTGACATGATGATGTGGTACTGGTTTGCATTTTTCTTCTTTATGCTGTATCTGCCAGGTCTCACTCAGTCGCAGAAATTCTGGTTTGGAAGATTCAGAGACAGCTGGGTCACACGATGTTGACCCTCGTCCCTCAGGCCCATCTCTACACAGTATTTCAAATAAAAATCATTTTGCAATTAGACATACACTTACCCGGTGTGGTATGCTATATGATATATCAGTAAACACATATTTGGCTGTTTCTGTTCCTTCCAAAATCTTATCTTCAGCTAACACGTCATTTATTGGCGCTCGCTCTTCCAGAACTGGTGGCATTTTTAATCGGACTTTAGCCGCCTCGACTGCCTGTCTTGTAGCCTAATGAAATAAAATATTTCTTGGGAAAGCCGCAAGGTTACAGACCAAAAGGATCACCTGACAAAAGCAGACACTAATGAAAAATGCTAAAGACTTCAAAGAGAAGAGGCTGTAGCCATGAATAAGTGGGCTCCTGGGCCCTGGTCTTTGCCTCTGTGGTGTGGCTGAGAGCACTAGCTACAGGCTTAACCACTCTCAAAACAGCAAAGGGATGCTCTAAGACAGAGCCAGGCCACAAAAGCTGCCTGAAATAGGACAAAGGATTTCACTTATTGGGTGCTTACTATGTGTTTAAATATTTTGTATTAAATTTGGCTCATTTAATGCCCACAACTACCTTATGAGCTAAGTGCTACTGTTATGTCATTTTATGAGACAGAAAATAGAGGCACACAAATGTTAAGTAAATTGCTAAGAAGCTGCAGCACTAGGATTTGAACCCAGGCAACTTAACTCCAGAGCCCCTGCCCTTAACCACTGAGCACACTGCTCCATGCCATACTGTTAACGGTGGTTACCTCTGAGAGGTGAAAGGGGCCCTTCGTGTGATATGCTATTGGGTATTTGAATTTTTTGCTATGACTCTTAATTATTTTTGAATTAGAAAGAAGAGCTATTGCTCTTCACATATTCATACATCAAAGCATTTTCCACAAAGCACTCAATACTCACGACTCCAGGAGGACCCTTGCCTGGAGTTGGACGCTGTCCAGAAGGATCTCATAATCTCACCAAAGCCTCAGCCTCAAAGTACTCACAACAAATGCTCCTCTAGGAAGGAAGCTGGAACAGGCAGCACAAAGGGAGGCTGATCAAGCTGGTTCTGGAGCAGAGGCAGCTCTGCCGGACAGCCAGGCCTGGACCACACGCCCAGTCTGCCTAATTTTGGCCATACCCCCTGCTCCTCTCTGCCTGCCTGCTCACATTTCTTTTCTCACTTCTGTGCCTGCAACTCCCCCTCACTAGCACCTGTGGAAGAGCAGCTACCAGCGTCTGAAGGGGTCCTGGAAATCTTGTTTAATCCTTTAAAGGAAGGTATTATACCAATATTCTTACATTCACATACCTCTTCCAACTGTGCCTGGGTCATTAGCTTATACGTTGGTGGCTTCGCTTCTTGTATAGCTGGCTTAAAAATCTTCTTCAGATCTAAGCCTGTCATCTTGATGAGTATGCTTTGGACTTCCTCATCCATAAAGGTAGGTTTCTTGATCTTTGAGCTACCAGATTCTGTTAAAATGAATTTTTAGTAAATAAGATGTCAAAAATGACAAACCAATAAGACCTCTAAATGGAAAAGTCAACAATAAAAATTATTAACACAAGGTCTACCTCAGTATGCATAATACTAATACCTCCAAGATTCCTTCATTCGTTCATTTAAAATTACTGAGCATTCACTATGATAAAGATACAGTTTCTGTCAAAAAGGCACTGAAAGTCTAGTGAAGAAAGCAACATGAAAAAAGTAGCTAATGCAACATTAACAACAATCATGGTTACTACCATCTACAGAGTTGTCTCCTATATGCCACTCATTACATACATTTTCAGGAATGCTTACAACAACCCACAAAATACTGATATCCCAGTTTTGTAGATGAGGATATCGGATATTGGAGTCTTCCTAAAGACAACTAGCTATTAAATGATAGAGCCAGGATTTAAACTGCAGTTTATCTGATGCCAGAGCCTAGATCAATTCCACTCTTCCATTACATTCCTTAGAGCAAGTGCTACATACAAGGAAGGTACAGGGGGTTGTGTGATTACAGAGGCAGAAACTAAACATAGCCTGGGAGCAGAGAAGGGCATGGTAGGGTCAAAGAAGGCTTCCCAGGTGCCTGAATAGAGCAGAGAAAAAGGGAAGGAAATTCTAGGCTGAGGGGATCCAGCTAGGAAAAAGAGGCCCGGGTCACTGGACATGACACTGAAGAGGTCATGTGGCATCATGGAAGAAAGCTGGACGGAAGAGGAGGAGACTCAGATCTCAGCTCTGCCTTATGCAGCTTGCCTATCCCTTTGCCCAACCTCCATTTCCATTAAAAAAAAAAAGCCATTCCTTCCCAACCACCTCTTCCTCTGCTAGTCCTATAAATGCTGGCGTCCTGGTGTCCCTCAGGATTCTGAACTACACTCTTCTTTCCTCCCTTCTCACAGTCTTGATGGATGATCTCCTAACCTCCTATAATTACTTCTATATGCTGGAGACTCTACAATCTGAATCTCCAGCCAAGATCATCTTCCATCCAACCACCCAATGGATATCTCACACGCAGTTCAATGCTGCCAAAGCAGAACCCATAATTTCTCTCCTGTCACAAACCTGCTTTTCCTATTATCCTTAGCACCATCCAACAGGTCACGTGGGCCAGAAGCCTACAGTCATTCTTGATTTCTCCTTTACCCTCCACATCTAGCCAACAGCAGGAGTACTGTTAGCAGCTGACACTTGTTAGATATTTACTATGTGCCGGTACTAACTACTTTACATACTTGGCACGTTTAATCCTCCTAACAACCCCACAAATACTACGATTATCCCCATTTTACAAAAAAGGATACTGACACAAAACATACTGCCTGTTACACCTCATAAATCGGTCTTTAAGCCTCCATTTCCCACTGCCACTACTCTAGTCAAGGCCATCCTATCTCTTGCCTTAGCCTCCTAACCTATCCCCCTGCCTCCATTCTGACCGTTCTCCACAGAACAATCACAGTCATCTCTTAAAAATGTAATTCAAACAACAGAAAAGATTAACAAAGAGTTCGTTCATTGAAAAGCTAAGCAAAATTGACAAACTTTTAGCTAGACCAAGGAAAAAAGAGGATCCAAACCAACAAAATTGTAACTGAAAAACACATTACAACTGATACTACAGAATTTCAAAGGATCATAAGAGGCACGAACAACTATATGCCAACAAACTGGACAACCTAGAAGAAATGGAAAAATTCTTAGAAATATACAATCTACCGAGACAAAATTGGGAAGAAATAGAAAATCAAAACAGACCAGTTACTAGTAAGAAGACTGAATCAGTAATAAAAAATTCTCCCAATGAAGAAAGGCCCAGGACCAGATGGCTTCACAGATGAATTTTACCAAACATTTAAAGAATTAATGCCCATCCTTCTCAAACTCTTCCAAAAAATCGAAGAGGAGGGAACACTCCCAAACTCATTTTATGAGGCCAGCATTAACCTGATACCAAAGCCAATAAAGGATACTAACAGAAAACTACAGGCCAGGACTTCCCTGGTGGTGCAGTGGTTAAGAATCCGCCTGCCAATGCAGGGGATATGGGTTTGAGCCCTGGTCCAGGAAGATCCCACAAGTCGCGAAGCAACTAAGCCCATGCACCAGGACTACTGAGCCTGTGCTCTAGGGGCTGCGCGTTGCGACTACCGAGCCCACATGCTGCAACTACTGAAGCCCGTGAGCCTAGAGCTCAGGCTCCGCAACAAGAGAAGCCACCACAATGAGAAGCCCGCGCACCACAACGAAAAGCAGCCCCCGCTCAGCAACAAAGACCCAACAATAAATAAATAAATAAATAAAAACTACAGGTCAAACATTCTCAATAAAATACTAGCAAATTGATTCAGCATAACATTAAAAAGATCATTCACCATGATCAAATGGGATTTATTTCTTGGGCTGCGAAGACGATTCAACATACTCAGGTCAATCAATCAATATTCATAGAATGAAAGGAAGAAAACATGATTACTTTGACAGATGCAGAAAAAGCATTTGACAAAATTCACGATTAAAAACTTCTAACAAATTAAGTACAAAAGGATCACACCTCAACATAATAAAGGCCATATATGACAAACCCACAGCTAACAATCTACTCAATGGTGAAAGGCTGAAAGCCTCTCCTCCAAGGTCAGGACCAAGACAGGGCTGTCCAATCTCATCACTCCTATTCAACACAGTACTGGAAGTTCTAGCCAGAGTACTCAGGCAAGAAAAAGAAATAAAATGCAACAGAATTGAAAAGGAAACTGTCTCTATTTGCAGATGACATGATTTTATCTATAAAAATATCCTAAAGACTCCATCAATAAACCATTAGATCTAATCAACAAATTCAGTAAAGTTGCAGGACACAAAATTAATATACCAAAACCAATACCATTTCTGTACACTAACAACAAATTATCTGAAAAAGAAAGCATCAAAAACTATACAATATTTATGGCTTCCCTGGTGGCGCAGTGGTTGAGAGTCAGCCTGCCGATGCAGTGGGACACGGGTTCGTGCCCTGGTCCGGGAAGATCCCACATGCCGCGGAGCGGCTGGGCCCGTGAGCCATGGCCGCTGAGCCTGCGTGTCCGGAGCCTGTGCTCCGCAACGGGAGAGGCCACAACAGTGAGAGGCCCGCGTACCGCCAAAAAAAAAAAAAAAAAAAAAAACCCACAATATTTAGTAATAAATTTAACCAAGGAGGTGAAAGATTGCTATGCTGAAAACCACAAAACACTGCTGAAAAGAAATCAAAGACGACACAAATAAATGGAAAGGTATCCTGTGTTCATGGATTAGAAGAATTAATATTGTTAAAATGTCCATACTACCCAGCATCATCTATAGATTCAATGCAACCCCTATCGAGGGTCCAATGGCATTTTTTTACAGAGGCAGAAGAAACAAACCTAAAATTTGTATGGAACCACAAAAGACCCTGAATAGCCAAAGTAATCCTAAGAAAGAACAACAAAGCAGGAGGCATCACACTTCCTGATTTCAAGCTATATAATCAAAACAGTATGGTACTGGCATAAAAACAGACACAGAGACCAAGGGAACAGAATTGAGAGTGCATAAATAAACTCATGCATATAGAGCCAACTAATATTTGACAAAGAAACCAAGAATACTCAAAGGAGAAAAGACAGTCTCTTCAATAAACGGTGCTGGGAAAACTGGATATTCACATGTAAAAGAATGAAACTAGACCCCTAGCTTACACCATTCACAAAAATTAACTCGAAGTGAATTAAAGACTTAAATGTAAGACCAGAAACCATAAAACTCCCAGAAGAAAACACAGGAAAACAGCTCCTTGACATTCGTCTTGGCAATGATTTTTTGTATATGACACCTAAAGCACAAGCAACAAGATTAAAAATAAACAAGCGGGACTACATCAAACTGAAAAGCTGCTGCACAGCAAAAGAAACAACCAACAAATGGAAAGACAACCTACGAAACGCAAAAAAAATTGCAAACCATATATCTGATGAGGAATTAATATCCAAAATATATAAAGAATTCATACAACTCAATAACAAAAAAACAAATAATCCAGCTAAAAAATGGGCAAAGGGGCTGAACAGACATTTCTCCAAAGAAGATGTATGAAAGGTACATGTAAAGTACTCAACATCACTAGTCATTAAAGAAATGCAAATTAAAACCACAATGAGATATCATCTCATACCTGTTAGAATGGCTATCATCAAAAAGACAAGAGATAACAAATGCTGGTGTGGATGTGCAGAAAAAAGGAACCCCTCTGCACTGTTGGTGAGAATGTAAACTGGTACAGCCACTATGGAAACAGTATGGAGGTTCCTAAAAAAAAAAAAAACTACCATATGACCCAGCAATTCCACTTCTGGGAATATATCTGAAGGAAATGAAAACACTATGTTGAAGAGATACCTGCAACCCCATGTTAATAGCAGTATTATTTACAATAGCCAAGACATAGAAACAACCTAAGTACCGACTGATAAATGATACATATTTACATACATACATATTTACATACATACGTATATGTTTATGTGTACACAAGAGTGAGATGTTATATACCTCACATCTTTATATACACATAAACACATATACATACGCATGTGTATGTAAAATATATATATGTAAAATATAGTGAATAACATACAATTTTGTTACAGATACTTCTGAATTTTTCCAGAAAGATAGTTTAAAAACATGTAAAAGGTGGTTCTGTTAGAGTAGGCACTCCTGATAGCATCCTGTCTTTACAGTTACTAAGAAAGAATATTATTAGTGAGAAGAAAAGCATCCCAAAGATCACGCCCTCGTAGAAAATCATGGCTGTCAGAGAAGTTTAAAATTTAATATGTAAAATAATACACACACACAGAATATTTTTCAGCCACAAAAAATGAGGAAATCCTGCCATTTGTGACAACATGGATGGACCCTGAGGGCATTACACTAAGATAAGTCAGGCAGAGAAAGACAAATACCGTATGACCTTTGTGAAGTGCAAGGTGCTGGGGGGGCGGGGCGGTCAAAAGGTATAAACTTTCAGTTATAAGATAAATAAATTCTAGGAATGCTGTATGGTATACATGAAAGTTGTTGAGAGTAAATCCTAAAAATTCTCATCATGAGAAAAAAAACCTTTTTCTTCCTGTTTTTGGATCTCTATGAGAAGATGGATGAGAAGATGGACGTTAACTTACTGGGGTAACGATTTCACGATATATGTAAATCAAATTATGTTGTACACCTTGAAGTTATACACTGCTGTATATCAAATATATCTCAATAAAACTGGAAAAGAACTTTTATCTTAACAGTGTAATCAAGGTCACTCCCATACTTAAAACTCACCAATGGCTTTCAACACCATTTAGAAAAAAAGTTAAGGTGATCTGCTTACTGCACCGTGTCCCCACTAGACTCTGTGTTCTCCCAAGGCCACAATCCTGTTTTGTACTGGTCTCTGGCACCCAGGGTCTCTTACAGTGCCTGGCACACAGTCGTGCTCAGCACTACTCTCCCCTCAGACAGTCCCTCCCACTCCGCCAGCTTCGGTTAACATTTTTACTCCAGTACTTCTCAATGTCTATGTAACTGCATACCCAACACCTCCACTTGAATCTCAAAGGCACCTCAAATTTAATGCGTCCAAAACAGACGTTTAACTTTGCTTCCCTTCCCATCTCCTTACCTCATCTACTCCTGCCTTTTCTCCCCGATTTCTCCTCCTCTCATTCCCATCTAAAAAACTGCCCTATAATTAATCTTCTCTGTCTTGGTGTAAATGGGACTACTCTCCACTCAACTGCTCAAGCCAGAAACTTGAGAAGTAACATTGATTTCTCCTTTGATATCCAGATTCAAAGTCATAACCAGCCTCATCAATCCTACCTCCAAAGTGGGTTCCCAAACTACCTGTGTTCGGTCTCATTTCTGGACTTTTGTTTATGCTGTTTCCTCCGCGTGGAATGCTTCTTGTTTTCTCCCTGGCACGATTAACCAGGTCTCAGCTTTGGCCATATTTTCCAGGAATCCTTCCTTGCCTTTTCAACCTAGTCTGAGTGCCACTCTTCTCTGCGACCCCTATCACAGTCCGGGTCACAATGTACTGCCATTCCCCACTGGGCCGCCAGTTAGCTCAGGGCAAAACCCATGTCAGTCCTAGTCCACCGTATCCCCTAAACGTAGCTCTGTGCTTTACAAAGAGCGGAGTCCAGGCACTGACGCTTAAGTGAAGGAATTAATGAACAAACGCGGTAGACTACAGACCCCGCGGGTACAGGAGAGAGACGACTGGGTCTAAGGTCGCGCTGCAGGAAGAGCCGGGGCCCCCGTGTGGGTCTCGCCAGCCTGAAGCAGGCTCTAGATCTCCCAGGAGAACGCCCAAGCGGACGCCTCGCAGGTCACTTACCTGCCTCGGAGCCGAGCCCACGGCATGGCGTTCCCGCCCCGCAGACCCCGGGCAGAGGCTGGAACAGGGAACCGGGCCGGGGCCGAGTGCGGGCCCGGAAACAGACCCGCCAGGTGACCCGAGAACCTGCCTGCGGGGTGAACAGGGACACAAACGCTCTCAGGATCGCCATACTTATCCGGGCCACTTACGCCGGAAGCGTCTGAGAGCGATCCCGGGTCTCGCGCGGTTCTTAGGGCATTCTGGGAAATGTAGTGTGGAAGAGGGAGGAGGGAGGAGGCTGCGGGAAGCTACGCAATTTCTATCTATAAAACAATAAATTTCTGCTTATGAAGCAATAGATTGTTTCTTGTAAACCGCTTGTTCACAAGTAGAAGGTGTTTATGTGCTCTTTTTCCTAGACCTTTCCTTCGTTTCCATGGCTCTCAATAACAAATTTCCTGCCCAAACCTTTTCTCCCAGCCCCAGGTTTAAATCCAACTGCCCATTCGACTTCTCCGTTCAAACTTCTCACGGGGCCCCACCCCACCAACCCCGCCAAATAACACCTGATTCCAGGCTCTGATTGCCACCACCATTCCCCATCAACTCATGCACCGTTTGCTGTCTTGGAATCTTAAGTCTCTTCTGTAGTAGCTCTTTTCTCAATTTGTGCCCAATTATTTTGCTCATTTATCTGCTTGCTTATTTTTCTCATGCCATGAAGACAATGACTTTATACACTGTATTATAATATCACCTAGCCTGGTACATATGTACACAGGAAACATTTGTTGAATAAATGACTAACTGAACAATGAAAGGATCCCGTTAAGTTCTTCCCAGCTGTCCAGGATGTGCAGGTTTTGCCCTCCACCAGACTATAGGCTGGTGCCTGTACTAACTTGTCCCAACACCTGGCTAAAGAAGGGTGTTAAGTAAACGATTGTTTGAATTAGCTAGACAGATAGACTCATCTTCTAACCTCACCTCACCCACTGCCCAGTAAGAGCTCTGTTTATGAACTCATTCCCTATTCAGGCAGGGAAGGAGAGACCCCTAGGCTTGGTGATGCATTCAGGCATGACTGCTGCCCAGTGTGTCCCAACACTTCCTCTCACACCTATTGGATAAAAGGTGTCAGGGAGTAGTAGTGGGATGCATGCAAGTGTCTCCCAGCTATGTCCTTTCTCTGAGAATATACCAACTACTTTCCCAGAGGATAGGCCTCTGTGATTGTTCATTTAACATCCCCCCGGATAAAACTAACTGATTGGACAATGAGTGGACACCTAACGCAGGAGAAGTGAATCCATTGGCTGCTGTATTAGTTCCCTGTAGCTTCTGTAGCAAATCATAACAAATTTGGTTACTTTAAACAATAGAAATGTATTCTCCCCCAGTTCTGGTTGCCAGTAATCTAAAATCAGTAGTACTGGACTCAGGTCAAAGTATTAGCAGAGCTGTGCTCCCTTCAGAGGCTGTAGGGGAGAATCTGTCTCTTCCAGATTCTTGTGACTGCAAACATTCCTTGGTTTATGGCTGCATCACTCCAATCTCTGCTTCATATCACCTTCTCTTCTGTCTGTGCCCAATCTCTCTTTGCCTCACTCTGTAAGGTTATACATACGATTGCCTTTAGGGCCCACCCAGATAAACCAGGGTAATTTCTCCATCTTCAAATCCTTAACACTTCTACAAAGACCCTGTTTCCATATAACATTCACAGGTTCCAGGGATTCTTTTCAGGAGGGTGGACATTTTTCAGCTGACCCCAGCTGTCCAGGTACCAAGCAGATTTTATCTCAATATTTCAAACTAAGAAACACAGAAACTATAGTTGATGGTAGAAGCTTGAAGTGAGTAACTATTTAGAGTTAGGTTTGGAACAGCCTTTTTCAGCAATATGCTCACTAATGAGTGAGCAAAGAAAGCCAGTCTACAGAGAAAGGCAGGAAAATGGAGCAGAAGCAGAAATGGCAGAGTAGGAGGTCTGAGAAAGAGAGAGACGGAGGGAGGTGCTATCTTGGCCAGAGATGCTCCCACTTTCCTTCTGTTAACCTCCTTTTCTTGGGCTACACTAAATTTTACTAATGGGATGACCAAGTTTCCTGGTCCCAGCTTTAATCCTCGGCAGATGCCCACATCTTTCAGAGCCTCAGTCTCTCACCTGAAAAATGGGTATGATGATAGTACTTATCTTGCAGACTCTGAGGATAAAGTACTTTCAGGATCTAATGCCTGGTGTTTCCAAAGAGGGTACAAGAAGGTCATGTGGTAGCCAAGTCGGTGGCTTTCTGAAGATCTTCAGAGGGAGAGCTTTACAGAGGTATATGCTTATCAGTTAAGATTCTCTGGTTACAAGCGACTAAAATCTTTCCTATAAAACAGAGATGGAAGTGATGGGAAGGATGCTTAATATCTCACAGAGTTAAAGGGGAAGCTGAACAGCCAAGCCTCAAGAAGGACTTGAAGGATGCAAGCTCCAGGCAAGAACTGAAGAGAAATCTCTCCAGGAGGCTGCTGTCAGAATGACGTGGTTGCAACTACAGTTGGCCCTTTGAATCCACACATGACACATCCACGACGTTTTGTGTTTTTTTTTTGGCTGCATTATGTCTTCGTTGCTGCATGCGGGCTTTTCTCTAGTTGTGATGAGCGGGGGCTACTCTTCGCTGCAGTGTGTGGGCTTCTCACTGGGTGGCTTCTCTTGTTGTGGAGCATGGGCTCTAGGTGCGTGGGCTTCAGTAGTTGTGGCTCGCGGGCTTTAGAGCGCAGGCTCAGTAGTTGTGGCGCAAGGGCTTAGTTGCTCCGCACCACATGGGATCCTCCCGGGCCAGGGCTCGAAACCGTGTCCCCTGCATTGGCAGGCGGATTCTCAACCACTGTGCCACCGGGGAAGTCCCCACATCCACGACTTCTGCATCCATGGGTTCAAACTGTGGATTGAAAATATTCACAGAAACAAAATTCCAGAAAGTTCCAAAAAGCAAAACTTGAATGTGCCAGCAAATATTTACCAAACATTTACATTGTATTTACAACTATTAATATAGCATTTACATTATATTGGGTATTATAAGCAATCTAGAGATGATTTAAAGTGTACGTGAGAATGTGTGTAGGCAATAAGCAAATGCTATGCCATTTTACGTAAGGGATTTGAGCATCCTTGTATTTTGGTATTTAAGGAAGTCCCAGAACCAATCCTCCACGGATTCTGAGGGATGACTTTACATGCTTGCCATCAAATTCAAGTTCTGGTGAAAGAAGCTGATTGGCCTGGGTGGGGTTCTATTTACCCCTGGGAAATGGAGAGAGCTGGTCCTCCGACTGACAGTTTCAAGACAACTTGGCTGCATCTACTGGTAGGATTCATCAGGTCAAATCTGGGAGAGGGATGCCTAGCTCTGTGCAGCAAGAATGAGTCCTATTATTTGTAAAACAAAAGTGATGTTTCAATTACTCAACTGCCAGTGATTTTACAAAGTCTGCACTTTTCATGATTTCCCTAAAGGGACTAGGATTTTAATTCTTCAAGATGAGGGTATGAGGATAGATGTCAGGGAGAGGGACGGAGACAGAAAGAACAGGGACTGAGGGAGAAGGGTGACAGTCTGGACAATCTAAGAACCCTTGCAATTTTCAGCAACACCCTTGCAACTTCCGTAGAGTCTTCAAAACCTTATCGTTGAAGCCTTTCCCAAGGGCCACACCTGCTGCATTTTTGTCCTCACCCAGAGTGTTTCCGCCCTGTTCCTGTTCACGGTCCAAACCCCCAACAGGTTCCTACAGACACAAATTCCTTGGTCAAAGCCCTGTTGCGCGCTGAGAAGGGACCAGTAGCAAGAGAAAGAGTAAAGCGAAAAGGGATACGTGATGAGGGGAGGTCCCCAAGGAAGTATCAGGAAATAAGATTCTAAGTGGGGACGCTGTCCATTGATGGGAAGGGGTCTCTGAACCAGCAGGCAGGGAGTTAAAGATGGGTAGAGTGTGGATAGGTTCTGAGTAGAGAATCAGAGGGCCTTCCTGCCTCTTGGCCTCTCTCTTCTCTGAGCAATGGAAAGCAAAGTCATTGGCTGAGAAAAGGTAGGGTTGTGTTGGGAGCTGCAGGAGTGAGAATTCTGAAGTAGCTGCTGGGGGCTGTGCATGTGGCTGTGATGCTAGAACTTGAATCCACGCAGCCCACCGAGTAGTGGGACGGTCTGTAGCGCTGCAGGGCAGTCCTTCCTGATCACTCAGAGCACAGTCTTCTCATTAGTCCTGTGTGTCCTCATGGCAGACTGGTGAAGTAGACAAGGCAGGCACTGATAGTCCCACCTTCTATATATAAGCTGAGGCTCTGGAATTAAGGGTTTTGACCAAGGCCACCTAATTTATTCAAAGCAGAGACGAGGCTAAACTCTGTGGTCCCTGGCAGCTGTTACGATGGAAAAGCTCTGTTTCACTTGTGTTTCATGGGGCAGGAAAAACACTGAGACTTGTGAAAATAATAGAGACTGCCTTCTGAGCCCAGAATGTGGCCCAAAAGAGAGCAGGCGGGAGACTGTCCTCCACCACGAGATGGTGTGGTGAATGAGTCAGTTCTTCCAACCCTGGAATTATCAGCTTATCCCCAATTTTCCACATGACACTCTGTCTCTTTTCTTCTGACAACACCTACTGAACTACAATTCTACCCCAAACTGAACACTCAAAACAGAAAATAACTGCCCAAGGCTAGGGCTACATCTGTCTGTGATGACAGGCAGACTCTCTGCCCTATAGCACAGGGACATAAATGTCAGAGGCACTTGGGCCGGCTCCTTCCTGCCATCCCGGATGCCCCCACTGTGACGCAGGCCCAGAGCAATCATCCCATGTCACAGCCAACTGTGGACATGATCTATAATAGCTGACACTTGGCTCCCCTCCTCCCCAGAGCAGGCTGCTGTCAGGTTTGGTATGTGGAACATTTTGTCTGAGGGACATGCTGGCCTGGGTTGAAAGTAATTCCCATCAGCTCAGAACCGGGTGGTCCGTCACAAGGTTATTTTTCAGTTTGATCTGGACTCAGGAGGTCTTTGGGACTGAGAGCTGGTATTTTCAAAGGTTAATAAGCACATCAGAAATTTCTTTCATGAGGAAATGTGATGCATCTGACTGCCCTGACTTGCATGCAGTTCCCAGATCAGAGGCCTGGGCGTTATTTCACTTTAGACTCAGGACTGCAGTTTCCTGAAGATTCCTGGGGCCTGGGCTGGGAGAAGCTGGCAGTGGGATGCACTGGCCACTACTAATGGGAAGCCAGAAAGGACAGAATGTATGTTCTTAGGATGCCCTAAGTGTGTGTCTGCGTGTAGGTGCACATGCAGTGCGTGTTTGGCTGTGTGCATCACACAGATGTTTATGTGCATGTTTGTTTGTCTCCGGGGGACATGTGTTTGTGCATATGTGTATGTATGGGTGGTCAATTGGTGTGAGTGTGCATGTGTATTCAAATGTGTGTGTATGTGTGTACACATGTGTATGTGTGTTGAACGTGTGTGTGTGTGTGGTCCTGTGTATGCATAGATGGACATGCATGTGTTCACACATCTATGCTGGCCTGGGAATGGGGAGGTTTAATGGTAAGAGCTTTGGAATCAGACAGATATGGGTTCAAATTCTAACTCTACAATTTATTAGCTATATGAGCCCTTGCTACTCACCACCTTGGCTTCCTCCTCTCCAAGATGGGATGATACCACCTTTCTCATAGGAGCAGGGTGAGGGTTAACAGCCATGAAGTAGATACTGCCCCGGCACATAGTCAGTGCCCAGCAAGTGGTAGATAATATTATTACTATGACTCTCATCACCACCATTATCATCCTTCTTGTCTCATCTTATTTTGTTCCCTGGTTGTGTGGCATCCGTTCTGTCTCTTTAAAACCCATCCAGGGGGCTTCCCTGGTGGCGCGGTGGTTAAGAGTCTGCCTGCTGATGCAGGGGACACGGGTTCGTGCCCCAGTCTGGGAGGATCCCACATGCCGCGGAGCGGCTGGGCCCGTGAGCCATGGCCGCTGAGCCTGCACGTCTGGAGCCTGTGCTCCGCAACGGGAGAGGCCACAACAGTGAGAGGTCCGCGTACCGCAAAAAAAACAAAAAACAAAAAAACAAAAAAAACCATCCAGGGCTGCAAACATTTCAGATGGAAATGAACTAACTTGAACTAGCAGTCCAGAGAAATGGGTGACCACACCAATTCCCCTCACCCACTGTGACTTTGGCTACATCAGTGAATAATAATATCCCCACCAACTAAATGACATGAACTACCATCCCTGCTCAATGAGTTTTATTTCTATGCTGGTACCTCTTGTAGGGATGAAAGTAATCAAATGGTTGTTGGCCACTTTCTGCACACCCAGGCCTGGCATAGCTTCCATGGAACATATGAGAAGAGAATACACATATCCCTGACCTTAACAATTTCCAGTGCAGTTGTCTTGTTGTTTTTAATAAATAAACAAACAGGCTCATTCAGGTATAATTGGCATACGATAAACTACACACATACAAAGCATATGATTTGGTAAGTTTTAACCTATGTACACACCATATAACCATCACCACAATCAAGATAACGAGCATGTCCATCACCCCATCCCTTCCTCCCACTCTTCCTGGCACAGACCTTCCCCCCAGCAACCATGCTTTCTTTCCCTGCAGACTGGTGTGCATTTTCTAGAGTTCTATAATCTTCAGATTATAATCATAAGCATGAATTCTGGGGGGCTTTCTCACTAAGCATAATTATTTTAAGCTTCATCCATGTTGTCATGTCAGTTTAACCCTTTTTATTGCTGAATAATGTTCCATTATATGGATGTACCACAATTTGTTATCCACTCACCTGTTGAGGGACTTTTGGGTTGTTTCCAGCCTTTGACTATTACAAATAAAATTCCTATGAATATTTGTGTACAAGCTTGGATGTATGTTTTCATTTCTCTTGGGAAAACATTTGGGGTGGGATGGTTGAAACATATGACAAGTGTATATTTAACTTTTTGGGCTTCCCTGGTGGCGCAGTGGTTGGGAGTCTGCCTGCCGATGCAGGGGACACGGGTTCGTGCCCCAGTCTGGGAGGATCCCATGTGCTGTGGAGTGGCTGGGCCCGTGAGCCTTGGCCACTGGGCCTGCGCGTCCAGAGCCTGTGCTCTACGGCGCGAGGGGCCACAACAGTGAGAGGCCCACGTACCACAAAAAAAAAAAAAACAAAAAACCAATATCTTTTAAAGAGAAATTTTAAATTTATCACTGTGCTCTTTTATGGGTTGTGCTTTGCCTAATCCAAGGTCACAAAGGTTTTCTCCTATGTTTTCTTCTAGAAAGTTCATAGTTTTATGTGAAATAAATGTGAAATCACATTTAGGTCTATGGTCATTTTGAGTTAATTTTTGAAATATAGGGAAGTCCCTGGAGGTCCAGTGGTTAGGACTCTATGCTTCCACTGCAGGGGGTCCGGGTTCAATCCCTGGTAGGGGAACTAAAATCCCACAAGCCATGTGGCATGGCAAAAAAAAAAAAAAAAAAAAAATATATATATATATATATATATATATATATATAAAATGAGGTACGGATTGAAGTATATTTTTGCATATATATGCCAGTTGTTCCAGAATCATTGTTTAAAAGACTGTCCTTGGGGCTTCCCTGGTGGCGCAGTAGTTGGGGGTCCGCCTGCCAATGCAGGGGACACGGGTTCGAGCCCTGGCCCGGGAAGATCCCACATGCCGCAGGGCAACTAAGCCCGTGCACCACAACTACTGAGCCTGTGCTCTAGAGCCTACGGGCCATAACTACTGAGCCCGTGAACCACAACTACTGAAGCCCACGCGCCTAGAGCCCGTGCTCTGCAACAAGAGAAGCCACCGCAATGAGAAGCCCGCGCACCACCACGAAGAGTAGTTCCCGCTCGCCGCAACTAGAGAAAGGCCACGTGCAACAACGAAGACCCAATGCAGAGAAAAATAAACAAACAAAATTTAAAAAAAAAGAATGTCCTTTCTGCACTGAATTGCCTTTGCAACTTTGTCAAAAGTCAGTTGTCTGTATATGTGTGGGTCTATTTCTGGAAACTGTTCTATTGTGTTGATCTACTTTTATATCTTTATGTCAATACTATGCTGATTGTTACTGTGGTTTTATGATAAATCTTGTAGTGTTAGTTCTCCAATTTTGTTCTCTTTTCTTTCAAAGTTGTTTTGGCTATTTTATGTCCTTTGCATTTCCATATAAAATTTAGAATCAGGTATTCAATTTCTATAAAAATCCTTCCTGGAATTCTGATTCAGATTATATCATATCTCAGATCAAATCTAAGATCTCAGGTCAAATTAAACCTATTCTCTCCAATAAATCAACTTGGAGAGAATTTAGGTCTTAAAAATATTGAGTCTTCCCATCTATGAACAAGGTTTATCTCTCCATTTATGTAGATCTTATTTACTTTCTCTCAGCAATGTTTTGTAGCTTCCAACGTACAGATCATATCTTTTTTAACCCTCATACTAGTCTACACTGAGCCTCCAGCAATTTGTCGATTACAGTTCAAGTTTTCCCACCTCTGTGCTAGTTCCTGCAGAAGTTGTGACTCTATGTATCCACCTATCTGTCTCTCCAATTTGGGGCAGCAGTTTGCCCTGTGATCTCACTTCTCTGACAGACCTAAGAAGGTCTGCCGATTTTCAGTTTGTCCACCCATTTAATTGTTAGGATAGAGTGATGACTTCTAAGCTCCTTACATGCTAAACCAGAAACCTGTTTAGGTTTTATTTGTCCAGACTGTTCATGATCGCTTTTCCTTAATTTTCTGCTTTTTCCCAAAGTGTTCATTTTTTTTTTCATGACCCACTTTATGTCCTTTGTTGGCTTATTGTATTCTTATCTTAGTAATTATTTTAGGATAGTATATATCTATAACACATTTGGTGTGATATTACACACCATAGTATACTTCTGTTTTTTCCCCTCCAGTATTTATGCTATTTTATCATAGCTTTCACATATATATCGACATATATACATATATTTTACATACATATATTCTAGACCCCAGAGTGGGTGGTTACTATTTTTGTTTAAACAGTCAATTACCCTTTACATTTTTAATACTTTAGTTTTTAGAGCAGTTTTAGGTTTACAAAACCTAAAAAGTACAGAGAGTTCCCATATACCCTCTCTCCTGACCTCCACCCCAGTTATTAATATTTTGCATTTGTTGCATTTGTTACCAATGATAAACAATCTTGACACATTTTTTAAAATGCTAATGTTCATAGTTTACTCTAGGGCTCACTCTTTGTGTTATACATTCTATGGGTTTTCACAAATGCATGAGGTCAGGCATCCACCATTACAGTACCATTCAGCATAGTTTCACAGCCATAAAAATGCCCTGTGCTCCAGCTCCTCAACCTTTACTGCTCCCCCAAACCCTTGGCAACCACTGCTTTCTCCAGGATGTCCTATGGTTGGAATCATAAAGTATGTGGCCTTTTTAGACGGGCTTCTTTCACTCAGTAATATGCATTCAACATCACTCCATGTCGTTTTGGGGCTCGATAGCTCATTTCTCTTTGTCACTGAAAAATAATTCCATTGTATGGATGTACCATAGTTTGTTTATCCACTCACGTAATGAGAGACATCTTGACTGCTTCCGATCAAGCATTCCAATATAAACATTCATATCCAGGTTTTTGTGTGGACATAAGTTTCAACTCACTTAGGAAAATACTTAGGAGCATGATTGCTAGATAATATGGTGAGAATATATTTAGTTTCGTAGGAAACAGCCAAACTCTCCCAACGATTACCTTTTAAAGATATTTAAGTAATAAGAATATACACATACATAGATAGAGATAGACAGATACACACATACCCATATATGCCATTTCTAGTGCTCTTCATTCGTGTAGATCCAGATTTTCACCTGGCCGGTAGGACGTGTTCGGGTTCCTGTCCAGCGCCCACCTCTGCAGGGTGAAGGGACGCATGTTATTCTGGGACGACACTAGGTGGTGCTGTGGGACCGCTGTCAGCCCCCAGGCCCCAGGCAATGGGTCCTCCCGGGTGGCTCAGCCCTTGGAAGAGCCCTCTCCCACCTGGTCCTTCGTAAAGCCAGGGTGGCCCCTCTCCCTGTTCTCCTTCTCTCGGAATGATATAGTTGTGTCCTCCCTTTTCATGCAGCTTCTTGGTTCCTTTTCCAACAGCCCTGTGGGCAGAGAGAATCCTCACCCTCCCTCCTTCCCGCAGAGAGAGAGACACTGGATCTCCGAGGATAGAGGAGGAAGTAGGGAGCAGACAGCAGCACCATTCTTGGGGGAGACAGAACCTTGCTACAGAGACCAGTCTACCTCCTAAATGCCCAAAGCCCACATCCAGGCGTGCTAACCCCTCTTTCTAATTTTGGAAGCTTGGTGATAAATCTCTGCAACCCTGTCTTTGGGGAGACTTGCTTTTCTAAACGGGCCTGTTCAGGAGAACCAGAGGACCAACTCTCCTCGCATCTGGCACTGAGGGACCCCCCTTGTGCCCACACGGCTTGGCTGTGGACCTTTCAATGTGGGATAACAGAGAGAGTGTGGGTCAGGAAACGTCAGCCCCGGAAGCAAGCTCAGCCTCACAGACTGGGTGATTTAGAATCAGTCAGCTTCTCTGAGGCTTGTCTGCAGAGTGGGGAGAGGAAGGCCTGCGTTGGAGGGCTGCAGTGAGGAATGAGCGTGTCTTGTGGAGGTGCTTCGTCCACTGGGAAGCTCTGAGCACCTGTGTGAGGTGCTTATCACAAAATGATAACAAACTTGGACAGCCTTGGGACACGTACAGGATGGCTGGTGTGGGCAGCAAGGGCCAGGGAGGCCGGAGGAGGGTGGAAGGGAGAGACGGGCCTTGAGCCAGGCGGTTGGGACGAAGGATGGGGGTTGGGTTCCCAGCAGCACGGGGATTGCAGAGTGCGGGGTGAGTGGGGCTTGGTCCACAGGCTGGAAGGAGAGGATGCAGTCTGAGACGGGGACCTGAGTGCCTGACTGCTGAAGCTGAACCAGTCCTCCAGCCATCAGAGAACTTCTACCCAAGAGGGGCAGCCCTTGCAAAGATCCCTCTGGCAGCAGTGGGATGAGAGGATGGGAAGGCATCCTGGAGGCTACTGAAATCAGCGTGCTTTCACCCTGTTCTTAATTGTGATTTTGGAAGCACTGTTCCTCCTCTAACTTTTCCTGACTACAGTATTGAAATGGGCTTGAGAGCCGAGGTTTGCCCAAGGACGGGACTGGCCGGGTCGAGGCAGGCAGCACTTGACGGATGACACAGGGCTGTTCACACACGTGTTCCCGTCTGCACTGACACCACGGAGAGTGTCCCTAAGGCTTCCCCTCCTTCTTCCCAGCGAGGCAGGGAGCCCAGCTGAGGCCTATCTGGGTTGTCTCAAAGAGAGAGGCTGGGGCTTCCCTGGTGGCGCAGTGGTTGAGAGTCTGCCTGCCGATGCAGGGGACGCGGGTTCGTGCCCCGGTCCGGGAAGATCCCACATGCCGCGGAGCGTCTGGGCCCGTGAGCCATGGCCGCTGAGCCTGCGTGTCCGGAGCCTGTGCTCTGCAACGGGAGAGGCCACAGCAGTGAGATGCCCGCGTACCGCCACAAAAAAAAAAAAAGAGAGAGAGAGAGAGAGGCTGGTCACAGAACCCATGGCAGCACCATCCCAGCACGCGCGCACACACACACACACACACACACACACACACACACACACACACACAGCGGTGGGGCGGGGGATGAAATGTATGACGGACAGGGCTATCTCTGCTCTGAGGGAAAGCCAAAAACCCACAGGGCCATGAGATGTGCCCACACCTCTGGGCTTCATCTCCTCTGCTACCCACCAGAAGGAGAAGGCGCTGCAGGACCTACTTCCTTGGTATCTCCTCCACAGCAACCTTATCGCCGAGCCGTGGAACTGTGGGTCAGGAGGCCTTGGCTGGCCAGAGGTCTGGGGCAGTGGGCTCTTCTGTTGGGGAGGAGAGGGGGCACCTGAAGTCGCTTGCCTTTCCCAGCCTGTGGCTGATAATCTTTCTGAAATCCCAGCACTCTCATCACTGCTGGTGACTCTGGGTGAAATGTCCCTTGAATGTTAACTCTGAACCCCCAGCAACACAAGGACTTCAGAAAGGGAAGGAGCTGGGCTGGCCTGAGGATGCATTTGAGGACTCCGTCCTTAGGGGGAAGCTCGAATCTCATTTCCCTCCATGCATTCATGGAGAAGGCAGAGGAAGGCGGTGGAATGTGGGACAATGGGAGACTTGGTTTGCTGGGTCCCGCCTTAGTGAGATTTCTGTTCTGAGCTCTGGGAGCAACTCCCCATGGCACATGGCTTCCCCACCCCCCCGCCCCCGCCCAGGGTAGCCAGGAAGACCTCTGATCCAGAAAAGAGGCAGAGAAGCCTTCTATGTGCTCTGGACAGCCCCCTACGAGCTTTGCGCTCAATTTTTCCATCTGTAATATGGGGACAACAGTACACAAAGGCACTTCATGGGGTCACTGTGGAGATTAATGGATGTAAAATAATTTGGAAAAGGGCCTGGCACCATTTAGTGAAGGTGGTATTTTTCCCCCCAGTGTGAAAAAGAAGCAATATCTTCTCACTACATAGAAGTAAAACCTTAGTCCCCAGAGCCAAGCGAGTCCAAGAAATGAAGCCAAGAGCAAAACTGGAAGGCTGTGGCTGGAATTCTCAGCGAGGAGGCCTTTGAAGTGAGGCCTCTCCCTCCCTCCAAGGGCTCCGGCAGCTCCCCACTCCGCTCTTGATAAAAGGGAAGACAGGCTCTGTTGTGGTTTGACACATGCCCCAGATGTCAGGTTGCAGCTCCACTTGGCAATTAGCTCTCAGAGGTGGCAGCTGTGTGGAGTGGAAGGGACCCGGTCTTGGAATCAGGGTGCGCGGTGCCAGTGCCAGCTGTGCCTCTATCCTTTGTGAATAAAATGGGGGTGACACCAGCCCACGCCACCTCCTCTGAAATTCAGATCAATCTGAATTTCAGATAATGAACATATGATCTTTTAGTACAAGTATAGCCCATGCAATATTTGAGACATACTTACACTAAAAAAAAAACATTATTTGATGTTTACCTGAAATTCAAATTTTCCTGTATTTTATTTGGCAACTGTATTCCCTCGGAAGGCTTTACAGGGGTCATCTGGGTGAAAGGGCTTCAAACTGTAAATGCTTTGAAAGTACAGGCTGGGGGGTATTCTGGAAAGATGGTGGACGGTAACTTTGGCAACCAAAAAGGCCTTTTATCTTGAAACGCCCAAGGCCCTCCCCGCCCCCCCGCATCCATACCCACTCCCACTGCAGTGGAATCTCTTCATCTCTAAAGGACTCCCCTGCTCTTCTAAGCCCTGCTCCCCTCTGGCTCGCACACCTCCTCCACCCCCAGGTCCTGGAGAGGCTCCCTGGGTTCTTGGAAGCTGAAATCATCCTCTGCTCTGGGTCCTGCGCACTGGGCTTAATCCACCTTGGGTTCAACGTGACTTTGGCCTTCATGGAGTGTGTGATGCAGTGGGGAGGCTCCCGGGTCCGGGCAACAGCCCTGGCTGGAGCGCATGCTCTGCTGTGGAAGCAGAGACCTTGGACAAGCTACTTCTGTCTCTGAGCGTCAGTCCTCACCTGCACGATGGGAAGATGCTAACCCTAGCTCATCTTTAAGACAAGAAAAGAAGACGATGCTGGCAAAGCACCTAATATGGAGCCAGGCGCACAGAGGACACACAGTGGGCCAGTTCCAGTTCCACCTGTTCACCCCGCCCTCCGCCACACCAGGCTGGGCTGCTGGCAGTCCCCCAAGTGTTGTCTAAAGGAAGGCTCTCCCTCACCGTTGCCTCCCCCTATATGTTCCCACACTCTCAGGATTCCAAGCTACTAGCTTTGCCAGCTTCTATCTCCCATCTGTCTGCCCCTCCCCAAACCGCACTGGATACCCTCTCTTATGATGGGAATCTGGTCACTGTCATTGTCCCCCAAGTGCCGCAGAAAAACAGACAGACTTAGCTCACACTGCCTCAATCACACCACCAGCCTATTCCCTTCCCTGCCCAACCAAGACATCCCAGAAATCCAGCCACTTGAGGGAAGCAGGGCAGGTGCCCAAGGTGGGGCTGTCTGCTGCTTCCCTGTTGGGACCCCAAGTGGCTTTCAGGACAAAGTATATTGGGGGATGGGGGTGAGCCGAGGACAATTACAAGAAGCAGGGTTTGGGGGGCTTCTGCTTTTTTTTAATTTTTTTTTAACATCTTTATTGGGGTACAATTGCTTTACAATGGTGTGTTAGTTTCTGCTCCATAACAAAGTGAATCAGTCATACATAAACATATGTTCCCATATGTCTTCCCTCTTGCGTCTCCCTCCCTCCCACCCTCCCTATCCCACCCCTCCAGGCTGTCACAAAGCACCGAGCCAATATCCCTGTGCCATGCGGCTGCTTCCCACTAGCTATCTACCTTACTGCGTTTGTTAGTGTGTATATGGGGGGCTTCTGCTTTTGTTCCCTCAGCCCCAAGTGCAGCTGGGGCCAAGTGTCCCACCGGGAGGGGCAGGGTTAAAGGGTGGGGAGCCTCTGCCTTCCTCCACGGAGCCCTGGCCCATTCTTTTTTTTTTTTTTTTTTTTTGCGGTATGCGGGCCTCTCACTGTTGTGGCCTCTCCCGTTGCGGAGCACAGGCTCTGGACGTGCAGGCTCAGCGGCCATGGCTCACGGGCCTAGCCGCTCCGCAGCATGTGGGATCTTCCCAGACCGGAGCACGAACCCGTGTCCCCTGCATCAGCAGGTGGACTCTCAACCACTGCGCCACCAGGGAAGCCCCCCTGGCCCATCCTTTATCTCCACTGGGCTGCAGCGTCTCCAAACGCATGGACAACCCCCCCCCCCGAATTATTCATTCATTCACCCAACACACAGACTTCTCGTGGGACCGGGGGACACGGCGATGAAGACACATCCCTGCTTTTGTGGGGCTTCCAGGCCTGAGAGAGGGAGGGCCTGAAATGAGGCAGATGCAATGCAGGTAGGAAGAGCTAAGACAGAGGGAGGCTCGGGTCACTCAGGATAGCATGGGGGGCAGGCTCCCAATGGTGTGCAGACCAGTGGGTGTGCAGGATAACAGAGGAGGCACACATGCATCAACAGGTCGGCAAAAATGTTAAAGTTGGCCATCGCAAACGTCGGCAAAGACGTGGAGCAACAGGAATGTTCACACCCTGCCAGAGGGAAGCTGATTTAGTACAACTACTCAAAAACCACTGGAGATGCCCATTCCCTGTGACCGTAGGAGAAAGTCTATGCCCAGGTCTGTGCACCAGGAGGGCTGCTCGAGCCCACTCCCAGTCTCCCTGCTCGCCATAGCCTGAGACCCAAACAGCCCCCAGGGCCACCAGTGCTAGGATGTGGGTGAGTAACGTGTGGCAGGGTCACACGATGGAAGGCTGCACAGCTACGAAAATGCACGGGTGGCAACAACTACAAGCAGTAGCAGGGACGAATCTCACAAACACAGACACAAAACAGCACAGGCATGATTCCATTTTGACCAAGTTTTAGAACAAGCAAAACAAAACCATGTTGCTTTAAGGATGTGCACGTGGGTGTTACAACTCTACACATCAAAGCCGTGACTGTCACCAGTCAGAGTAGTGGCTTCCTCCACGGCAGAGGTCCTGTACTGGGGTGATTCTGCCCCCATGTGCTTGGAGAAGTATTTGATTGCCACAACTGTGGGGGACAGGGGAGTGTGCTACTGGCCAGGGGTGCTGCTAAGGCCCCTCCCCCCATACACACCCCCCATAGTATTATCCTGTCCCAATCTCACAGTGCTGCCCTTGAGACACCTTGATCTAGGGGACAAGGAGGCTGGCTCACACAGGGCTTCTAAAACCTTGGCAATGTACAAAGGGGGTCATTTTATATATATCCTGTAAACCCTATATGGTGTTTTATACGTGCCAAAAATAATTCCAGAGCATGCAATTGGGCTCTGGGGGATGAGGACAGAGGCGCGTGAGATGAGGTCAGCCTTGGCCTCCAGCTGCAAGGGGAGGCCAGGGACCAGTACTGTTGCTGGGACAACGCTCAGAAGGCATTTCAGAGACCTGGGCAGCCCGACATGTGTCCTCAACACTCCTCCAAGAAACTAGAACACAGAGGGGCTCCCCATGCCAAGGACAAGTGCCCTGCCCAGGGAGGTGAGTTCTCTGGGCTCTGCGGCACTGTGTGGCACGGCAGGGTCCATGGAGGGCCAGGTGGACCGATGGCCTGGCAGCCACCTCCCCTCCTCTCTGCTCAGGAGGGCCTGGGTCTCCTGGGCTTCATCAAGGCATTTGGTGGGGGGGGGGGGGGGGGCCGGTCAGGAGGTAGATCCTTTTGGTCCTTGGATTCCACAGGTGGGGGCACCATCCAGACAAGGTCTGAGTGTTTATAACCCAAGATTAGTAAGGAAGGGCAGCAGTAAAGAGTACTGGGATTCAGACTGAGACCTGGGTTCGAATCTGGACGTGCAAGTTATAAGCGGTATGACCTTGGACAAGCTACTTGATTTCGTTGAACCTCAGCTTCATTATGTGTAAAAAATGGAAATAGAGATGCCTCGGTCATAGTGTTCGCAGAGGAAAAGATGTGCTAATGTAGGTAAGACGGCCAGACGAGCTTCAAGGGCACAGTGGCGGCTGTTACTGTGGCAGCTGGGAACCACTGCTGCCACACTGAGTAACACAAAGGTGAGGGCTGCTGTGGGCTCTCAACCTGCTCTGTGCCACCCGCCGTGGTTCAGGCCTCTTGCGTCCTGTTTCCCTGCTAATGTCCCTTGGTATTGACTCATTTAAAAACTAACAGCCCCTTTAGGGAAGGAAGGAAGGAATCTGGTTCCAGGCCTGGGCCAAGGCTTTGGAAGAAGACTGGGGGTCAACCCCAGTGGGCGATGACATGAGAACTCACACATTAGCAGGAAATTTAGGGCCCCTTGGCTCTGCCTTCACCACCTCCACCTGCTCCCCAGACGCTCTTGCCAGTGTCAGAGCCTCTGATTTGTTTTACCAAAGAGATCATGTGCTCTATGAGTCAGGATCCCAGCAGGCAAGGTATGGCACACTCGAATTAGGATGATTTGAAGGGGTTTAACCAATGGACCGTTCAAACGTTGTGCACAAGTGTAGGGCCTCCTCAGGGACAGTGCAGACGCTGAAAGAGTGGGAGTATGGAAGGGTCACCAGAACCTGGAAGGGAGAGTGGTCCAGACAGGACTGCCTTGAGGGGCCTGTGACCTACAGTCCAGGAGCACCGGTGGCCTGCAGCAACCCTACAGGATCTGCTAGAGGAAGAGATACTCCTACTAACCTTCCTCTTCCTTCGAACCTGCTGGTGCCTGTCATTGGCTGAATTTAATAGGAAGACAACTGGCAAGGGGCTGTCCATGCAGCCCATTCTCGTCAGCCTGCCGGAGTGGGGAGAGGGTACCCAGAGATACCCAGCACAGGGGTGTGAGGAGTACGTGAGGGGTGCTACTTAGGGGCTCTCTCTGGTGATGGGTTCCTGCCTGAGTGATATCTTTAAAATCAACTTTCTATGGGACTTCCCTGGCAGTCCAGTGGTTAAGACTCTGCGCTTCCAATGCAGGGAAGATCTAACACAGGTTAGATTCCTGGTCAGGGAACTAGATCCCACATGCCTCGCGGTGCGGCCAAAAAAAAAAAAAAAAAAAATCAGTATTAAAATCAACTTTCTTAAGGTATAATTGAGACACAATAAAATGCACCCATGTTAAGTGTACATTGTGATGAGTCTTGATAAATTTATACACCCACGTAACCATTGCCATAATCAACGTACAGAACATTCTCATCACGCTAAAGTACTCCGTGCCCCTTCCCAGTCAATGCTCCCTTCCCTTTTGGCTCTAAGCAACCGCCGGTCTGCTTTCTATCATTAGAGACTCCATTAATCTTTTCTAGAGGTTCATATAAATGGAAGAATACAGTGTGTAATCTTCTGTGTCTGATTTCTTTCCCTCTGCATGATTTTGAGATGTATCCGTGTTCCTGTGTTCAGTTGTTCGTTGATTTCATTGCTGACTTGGTATTCCATTCTACTAATATGTCACAATTTATTCCTTCACTTGTTGATGGACATTGGGGTTGTTTTTAGGTTTTTGCTGTTGTGAGTAAAGCTTCTACAAACATTTGCATACAAGGCTTTGTAGAGACAGATATTTTCATTTCTCTCAGGCAAATGCCTGGAGTGGGATGGCTGGATCATTTTGTAAGTGTTGTTTAACTTTATGAGAAACTGTCGGAACTTCCCTGGCAGTCCAGTGGTTAAGACTCTGCGCTTCCTCTGAAGGGGTTCAATCCCTGTTCTGGGAACTAAGATCCCACGTCCCACATGCTGTGCAGCATGGCCAAAAAAAAAAAAAAAAACCAAAAAAATAAAAACCTGTCAAACTGTTTTCTAAAGTGGCTGTATCTTTTTGCATCCCATCAGCAAAGGAGGAGCATTCCAGTTGCTCCATATCCTTACCAACACTTGGTATCGTCAGTCTTTTTAACTGTAGCCATCCTCGTGGGGGACGCAGTGATATCTCACTGTGGTTTCATTTGAATGTCTCTATGGCTGATATCCAGCATCTTTTCATGTGCCTGCTGGCTATTCAGATGCATTCTTTTGTGAGGTAGCTATTCAAATCTTTTGCCCATTTTTTTAGGTTGTTTGTATACTTATTAGTGAGTTCGTTGTTCCCTGTCTATAGTTTGCTTTTTTGCTTCTTATCAGTGTATTTGAAGGTCAGAAGTTTTTGATTTCTCATTGAGGCCCTTCTTAAACGTGGCTTCGGTCTGGGTAAGAAGGCGGGTTTCCCTCGGCCCCCGCCCCACTCCATGGTGGAGAGACACGCAGGTCCGGGTCTCTCTTTTATTCCATCAGTTCTCACAAGAGCTCCTGGCTGGAAAGAACTGCCTCTTTATCAGATGAGAGGAACCCAAGAGAGCACTCTCCTTCTTCCTTCAGCTTAAAACAGACACAGGGCGCTGCACTGGGGCCCTCGGCTGCTGAGGCTTCAGGCACCCAAACCAAGTCCTCCCTGGGCGCCAGACCTCGGTCCGTGATGCCCTTCACAGGCATCTCGTCACTGAGCCCTCATGACCACCTGTGTGCGTGGAGTCCCCATTGGACGGATGCAGAATCTGAAGAATGAACAGGTGTGTCCATCAGAAGATGGAAAATGTCTTTTTGACAGAGCTAATTTCACGTAAGCATTGCTAACCAGGAACTGCAGAACTAAAAAGACAAAAGGGAACACAGAGATATCACAGAAGTAGTAACAGCAGGGATGTGGAAAGGACTCCTGTAACTCAACAACAAGAAAGCAATCCAGTTTTTCAAAATAGAAGATTTCAACAGATACCTTAAAGAGAATATAGGAATGGCAATTAAGCACATGAAAAGATGCTCAATAGTGGTAATAGCTCCCAGGGCTGGGGGAACAAAGGTGAGACTCGGGGGTTATAAAGACCTAGACACTTGGAGGAGGGGCCTTTGAGGCTGGGACCCAGACCCTGAAGGTACACGGAGGCCTGTGGAGGACACGGACAACTGGAACCAGCAGCTGCTGCTGGAGTGCAAGGCGACTGCTGGTGGGAACAGGGAGCAGGTCCCTTCTTCCTTCTCCAGGCTGGCGGGCTCCCTCTGGTGTCCCCTCTTGGCGGAGCCTAGAGAGTCCCTGGCAGGGCATAAACCTGACTTGTAGCATCCCACAGGGCGGGTTTGGAGCTGAGAGATAAGAACTCAATAACCAGTAGCACAGATAAAGTCTCTTGCCCAGGGAATACAGCTAGTAAGTGATGCAATGTTGATCCAGGAGCGTGTGGCTCTGAGGCCAACGCCCAGCTGGAGGTTGGCCAAGTGCCAGCCCTGGAGATCAGAAGAGACCCTGAAAAGTCTGATGTGTTGGGCACAGGGGCCGGGGCAGAGGGCTGGGCAGGCACTCCACAGAGGTGCCAGTGGGTACCAGCGACCGGCCCTGAGTCCTGAAGCACAGAGCCGGGGCTGTCGGGGAAGCCAAGCTGGAGCTCAGTTACGGGGCTGGGGTACGTGAGTTACATGCTCCTGAGCTAGCCCCCATTGCAGCCCAGAGGAGGCAGCAAGGCAGCCAGGGTGACCGCATGCCCTGGCTCTGGGCTCTGCATCCATGAGTCGTGGATGGCCCTGCCCAGGATGTCCTGGTGGCCTGAGCCAGGGCCTCCCACCAGGGAGCACAGTGCACAGAGCTGGACACCAGTGCCTCTCCCCTAGACACGGCACCCTCTTCTTCAGCTGAAGTCTTCCCGAGGCAAGGCCATTAGGATCCCATTTGGAACATCTCCCGTCTTTTTTTTTTTTTTGCCGTACGCGGGCCTCTCACTGCTGTGGCCTCTCCCGTTGCGGAGCACAGCCTCCGGACGCGCAGGCTCAGCGGCCATGGCTCACGGGCCCAGACGCTCCGCGGCATGTGGGATCTTCCCAGACCGGGGCACGAACCCATGTCCCCTGCATCGGCAGGCGGATTCTCAACCACTGCGCCACCAGGGAAGCCCCATCTCCCGTCTTTATTTGCAATCTTCTCCTGAGACTAGCCTCCTTGTCGTAATGACCACGAGCCAGCCACCACTCCCTCCACCTCTGTGAGTCCCTTTTTCTCAGAAGTTTCTAGCGGGTGGGGCCACTCCCCAGACTCCAGGGTGCTGGGCAGAGCTGTGAGCTGGGGAGTGTGGGCTGCCCTCCCCAGGCATCTCTGGGCAGGGCCAGCCCGGGCGGTCACCAGCAGGACACACCACACACGCATTTGCTCTGCTCCTCCCCTTGCAGTCTTCCCGGGCGGCGCAGCTGCAGAGCTGCACACGTGGCGGTGCTCAGAGCCAGCCTCCCACTGCAGAGCCCTGCACCCCAAGCTCTCAGGCCCTCTGACACCACCTCTCCTTTCTGGGATGAAGCCACGTCCAGTCTGATCTCTGAACACCCAGGGGTTAGGGGCCCCAACTTTGGGCTCAGCGGCCACGGGTTCCAATCCTAACTCTGCCGCAAGCCAGCCGCGTGACGGTGGGCACGGCACTCGGTCTCTCTGTGCGTCGTTGCGGTATTTGTCAAACCGGGTGACACGAGGATGCCCAGCCTTGCAGCCTGGTGGGTGGACTGCCCGAGGCCAGGTGCGAGAGCGCTGGTGCGGTGCTGGGCGTACGGCTGGGTGCTCACGCAAGGGCGCTGTGGTAGGTGGAGCTAGCTTCAGATTTGGGGCTTCCGGGGCCTCCTTTGGCCCTCCGCCCACCGCTGGGGTATAAATGCTTTCCAATTTCCCACCCAGCCCTGCTCATCAGAGAACCAGATTAATTCCCCAGCCCGGCCCGAGCTGCTGTGGTCAGCTTCGGACAAGAGGAGTCACTGACCCGACACAGACACCTTGGGCGCAGGGTCCATCCAGGTGCCTAACTGGTCAGCAGCGGCTGGCCATCCCCGCTCCCCTCCACAACTAGCGGGGCTGTCGGCCTGCAGTCCCAGCTGGCTCCTCCCCCGTTCCGCTCCAGCACTACCCATGGGCAGCGGACGTCTGCTGCCTCCACTTTGATCAGGACGGGGGGGTGTGCAGCGGTTGGTGTGGGACCATCTCTGTGATGCATTCTGACAGCCTTGGCCAAGCATGTGCTTTAAATCCTCAAGAGAAAGGGTCTTTTTAAGTGGAGAGGAAGCCCACTG
Source organism: Delphinus delphis (assembly GCF_949987515.2). NCBI lineage: Eukaryota > Metazoa > Chordata > Mammalia > Artiodactyla > Delphinidae > Delphinus > Delphinus delphis. The sequence goes on along the minus strand of NC_082686.1, from coordinate 116,326,233 downwards.
CATGCAGCCTTCAAAGGGCTCTCTGGACAAATCGGGGTGCATGGAAAAGACCCCCGGCTCTGGATCACCCTGCGGCCCACGTGCAAGATCAAGGTGGCCTGAGAGAGAAGACTCCTGGCCTGTCCTCAAGTCCAAACGGCAACAGTAGAGTCGAGTCATGGCCTCGCTCAGTCTCCCCCCCCCACCCAGGGTTCGTCCTCCTGCAACTTTTCCCACGTTTTCCATGCCCAGCTTTTTTACAGTCCCTCTAAGCAGGTCTCCCTTTGCTCTCCTTCATCAGCCGCCTTAAGCAGAACCTGCATTCCTTCTAATGGCTTCAGAAGGAGTTAGAGGATTTGTCACTGACACACCTGGAAAAACGTAATGAGATTTCAACTCAGTCCTTTTCAAAAATCAGTGATATCCAGCCACAAGAACTTGGGCAGCAGAAAGAATATTGCCAACAAAAAGATTTCACCTTTTTCTTCTTTTTTTTGTTATTAGTCCCCCTGTTCCAGTCGATATGAACATATCACCTAGATGCAATGCCACCTGGGGGTCACAGCTCCCCAGCTGACAGCAGGGTCAGCCTCTCCCCCGACGGTGCTCAGAGCCAGGCTGGGCCTCCAGGAAGGCAGGGAAGGAACCTCCCTGGAACTGGTGTGTTCTTCTGTGTTTAATTTTCCCACAAGTCAGCTCTGATTAAGGGGGATGGCCTCATGTTTCGCGTATTCAGAGCTGGGTTCTGAGAGCACCTTGCAAGGGCGGGGGAAGCCCCCTGGCTGGCGGGTGGGGGCAGAGGGGTAGCTGCTCGCCCGGTCACCCCCCGCTCCCCCCCCCCCCCCCCGCCAGCACACACGTCTGCTACCTATCAGGTCTCATTGGAGGAATGATCCTCTGGACGCTGAGATCATCTGACAGCCTCCTGCTAATGAGACCCAGGGCTGCTCCCAAGCTTGTGTGGGAGGCCAGATGGAGAGGAAGCCCCACCAATCAGGAGAAACATCTCCAGGGAAGGCGAGATGTTCTCCTCTGAACTTGTTTTCTGTGTGAAATGGTGGACCCAGCACTTCAGAAGCAGATGCCTTCGTGCTCCACTTTCTTCCAGGGACCACGGCTTCTCAGGTCCCTCCAGGTCAAGATAGAACTTTCGATATTTCCTCCTGACATTTCGCATCTCTGTCGCTGGTTCTGTCCTGATGGCTTCAGACGGCTGCAAGAGGAGATGAGTTCAGTTCTCACCTCCAAGAACTTGCAGTCCTCCTGGGGAGACACGGTGGATGCCCACGGAACAAGAAGGGTCAATGTCACCATGGAAAGGGGAGTTCTGTGCATAGGGGCACCCATCTAAAAGCATAGATCAGGTCATGCATCCCGCCGCTGAAGATGCTCTACTGTATCTCACAGCACTTGGGAAAAAATCCAGACTCTTCTCCAAGACACTCCAGTCCCTGCCCAGCTGGGTTCCTGCCAGGGTGGTTTTCTTTCATTTTTCAAATGCAAACTACAACCCTCAGGGCCTGCGCCCTTGCTGTTCTATTGCCTGGAATTCCCTTCCCCCAGATCATCACAAGGCTATGCCATCTCGTCCTTAAAGTTTCGGCCCAAATGCCATCTCCTCAGAGGGCCCTTCCCAGACCAACCCGTATAAACAAGGCTCTCTCCCCAGTCACTCGCAGTAGCACCAGCTCATCAGAATGGCCTACTTAGCCTTTACCATGATATATTTCCTACTGATTGCTTTCTGAATGATCTCCCACACTTCCCACTAGAACGTAGCTCCGTGAGAGCAGGGACCTCATCCATCTTGTTCTCCACTGTATCCTAGAATGTGAGGATGTTTGATGAGTCTAACAGAGGAGACTCATTAAATATCTGTTGAATATGTGATGGAAGAGGGAAGAAGGAATCTACAGACAGCAGCTGTTTCGAAATGCTCCCAACAACCGACATCAGTACCCAGAGTGGTGCAAAAATGACCTCAGTTCCACCACCTGCCAGCACATGGGAATGAGCCTCAATTCCCTTGTAAGTAAATGGGACTGTTTCAGGATTCAGCATGGACCACTTGGTAGGGATCAAGCGTGGCACACAGTAAGTGTTCCATAACTTGGAGTTTCGTCCCCACCACCACCATTGTCATCATCCCCAGCATGCCTGTCATCCCACCACCATCATCATCACCATCATCTACACTGCAGTTCAGCATCGATCCACTTTAAATTCTCTTTGTTGTCTCCTCTTAGCTTTCGCTACATGTCTTCCTGTCCTGGCTCCCTCTCCTTGCCTGGTCTCACTTGAACCATTGGCAAATACTGTTGGTTTCCTGGCCCAAAGTCATCCCAACCTTTATCCCTGCTAATAGAACCCTGATTATCTCATAATAGATGTCTTGATCTTAGGGTAGGTGGGTGCAGAACCTGGTCTGAGGAATGGGCACATGAGCCATCCCTGGTCAAGCTTCTGGAAGAAGTTTTCCTACCAGAAAAGAGAGGTACATGAGCTAGACTTGAATAAAGTTGAATGTGATGTCTGGAGTTGTGGCAGCTATACTGTAATTATGAGGCAACACACATGGGAACAAAAATGCTAACAGGCTGAGGATAGGGAAATAGACAGCTAGAAAGAGCCTTGCTACTAGATGACAGCCTCGAGCTACTGATCTGACTCTGGATACACCTTTCTTCAGTCCTCCTGTAAAGCATCTACATTTTCTAAGTCACCCTTAGTTAAGTTGTTACTTGCAGCCAGAAGCTAAGACAGCGAATGCGGTTTCAGGCCATCTACAAAGCTCTGATCTAGCGGTCCTTGCAGCAGTCTATACTCCAGTGGCCACACACCCTCCCTATGAGACACCAACTAAGCTGGGCCTGCTGGAGAACACACCCCTGCCCTCCCTCCTCTCTCTCCCACCGAAGAAGGGGAGCATACTGGAGAGTAAACAGGAATCGGAATGGGAGAATAGGGAGTACAGCAAGAAGCTTCCCACTTGAAGAGAGGAGGATGTGGGGTATAATGGTCTTCAAAGACCTCTGTTTCTGGGTACTTAAAATGATAAAATGATTTAAAATAATAAATGGTCAATTCTCTGAGAGAGAAAAGAAAAACAACTTCACATGTGAGATACTGTGTCTTAAGCATACACTTATGGCCAAACCTGAGATCAATCTTGTTTCATGTTTAAGAATTTAACACGTTACACACTGAACTATGCCCAAAGTGAGGCTTTCTTTTATATTTTCTGTAATATATCTCCTCTATCAGGATAGTGGAGGGAAACAGGGGCGATTGAGTTTAACAATGAAAGGAATTAGTCCTCTCAGTCTTTCCCCCTCTTTCTTCTTTCTTCCTAAAACAGCCTCCAAGAGTAGGAGAAAGCGTGTGTCCTCTTTTGGTGGAGGAAGAGTCCTCAGGAAAGTGAGAGATAAGCCCCGGAACTGTTCTCTCCACCTACTCCTGCCCTCCTCTGATGGCACTGAGCCTGAGAACTCATGGTCTTTCTTTCAGCATGATCAGTGCCCCCTGGGCTCCCCCAGCTCAGCCCCTGGTTCCATCCTCAGTGATGCTGTGAGCCCTGTGTCTTAGCCACATGCATCACGTGGCCCAGCTCAGTCTCACCATCCTGGTCTCTCCTCTGGGGTCACCTTGGCCCTCATCACAGTGGTCCCCTGGCTGCCCCACTCCCAGCCTCCCACATCTCTCAGCGGGAGCTTGTGAACAACTCCAGATTCCTCCGGAGGAGCCAAAGGAGACCGTCCGCTATTTGTGTAGTCCCCCGTCCAGCCGCTGCCGGCTCTGTCTTCTGGGCAGTGACGCCATGTTGGATGCAGTGCTTCTCTAAGAGGGATCAAAGTTCTCTCAGTCTACCTCCATGGGAACTATAAACAAGCCCTGAAATCAGAAATACCCTCAAATTTATCTGTATCTTCTCACACCACATCTCTCTTAGGTTTCACAGGAGGGAGCCAGATGACATAGTCCGACCACTTCCCCAGCCTTCCTCCCAACACTGGCGGAGACTTGTCCTCCTTTGAAGCCTGACAGGACTCCTCTACTCATTTCCCCTTCCTTGCCCCAGGGATCTCCACCTTCTAGGCTACACCTGCTCTCTTCTCTCCTGGAGCACCAACCTCATGGCTTTGCCTCAGTGGGTAGGTGGGATTTCAGAGGGAAAAAAAGCCAACTTGCCCATTTTAGAATATATGTTGAAAGGCATTTTAACAACAGTATCAGGCTTTCCTGGTGGTGCAATGGTTAAGAATCGCCTGCCAATTCAGGGCACACGGGTTCGAGCCCTGGTCTGGGAGGATCCCACAGGTCGCGGAGCAACTAAGCCCGTGCGCCACAACTACTGAGCCTGCGCTCTAGAGCCTGTGAGCCACAACTACTGAGCCCATGCACCACAACTACTGAAGCTCGTGTGCCTAGAGCCTGTGCTCCGCAACCAGAGAAGCCACCGCAATGAGAAGCCCGCGCACCGCAACGAAGAGTAGCCTCTGCTCGCTGCAACTAGAGAAAGCCCGCGCGCAGCAACGAAGACCCAACGTGGCCAAAAATAAATAAATAAATAAATAAATATTTTAAAAAATAAAAATCAGTATCCTGGTTATATTCACCTCTGTACACTCTTCAAGGAACTGCTTAGTTGCAACTCTTTGAGTAGAATTTATTTCCAAATGAGAACCCATTGAAAGCTCCCTCCCACTGGGTTTGTTCAGCAGATGACAACGGCTCTTTCCCTCCCCTCCCTCTCCATTTCAGGGGGCCCCAGTTTTCTGCAGGACCTCCAGGTGGTGGTGTTTCCACCCAGTGGAGTGCTGGGGTTGGGTCACAATTATCCTGCACACAGGCCAGGGCAGGCCACCCTGAGGGTACCATCAACGTGACTGAACTAGACAAGAAAGGCTTCCTGGGAGAGGTGGGCTTGGAGCTCAGCCCTGAAGGGTGGGTAAGCCTTGGCTTTGCTCAAGGACTGCGAGGCGGGATGAGCCTGGTGAGAACATGCCCTTGCCCTGGAGTCTCCCTGATGAGCCTCTACCTGACCTCTAAGACTCAGATCCAAAGGTCTCTGACATCCTGTCAACACTGCTGACACGAACTCTGTGCCAATCGTGGGAAAACACGAGCCCTCCTTGATCAGAGGCACTGGGCTCCCCGACCAGCTTAGGCCTGGCAGCCCCTCATGTCCATGCTGCGGTGGCCGTAATGCCTTGTAGTGGAGGCCTGATCCCTTAGTCCTGAGTAAGGAAGACCTCCCCGTGGCCCTTTAAGACCCGTTCCCTGGGCTTTAGATTGGTTGCCCTTGCACCACTCAGGAGGGCTGTCGGCTCCAGTCGCTGGAAGTCACGCCCATCCTTGTCCTGATTCATGTTCATCTCTCTGCTGTGCGGCCTAGGCAAGCCTCTTCACCTCTCTCAAGCCTCATTCCTCACTCATGATGTATCCCTTGCAAGGGTCTGAGGACTACAAATGTTCATGCGTTTCACACACACAGCACATAGTAAGTGCTCAGCTAACGACAGTTATTACTGTATCTTTTCATACCTCATCATTGAGACGGGTCCTTGTCCTTTTTTTCCTATGGGTCCACACAAGCCTGTGCCAGGCTGCCCAGCGTCCATGACAGGAGAGTGTCTCCCTCACAGAGGCCTCACCATCTCTGGGCCTCCAGACCCTCTGCACCCCTGTTGGGCCTCCCCTGGCTTGCTCCACCTTTGTCCCTTGTGGGGAGCAGCAGGGCGCTCTGGGAACCCTCGGCCCGTCTTGTCGCCCAGAAATCTGTTCTGCCCAGCACCCTAAGGTCCTTCTGACTTGCCTCCCAGCTCTCATCTCCCATCTCTCCCCACCAACATGGGCACACGACCGCATGCACACCTGCTCTCGTACATGTACACAGATGCACATGACTACTGGCTCCCTTGTGCGTGGAACGACCTTCCAGAAACCACGTGCTGAGGTCTGGCCACACTAAGATGCCTCAAACACACAGGGAAAAACGGGTTTAAGTGGCACCTGGAGATGAAGAGGCCAGTCCCCTCACACCTGGGGGTTTGGCATTAACTAGGAGGCAGGGCGGGAGAACGAGAGCTGGCCTTGTGGGTCGCCTGCACACAGAGAGCGCAGAGGTGAGGGACGCGGGCTCTTCACCATACAGAGGAGGGGTTCAAATCGCAGCTCCGTCATCTCCCAGTCGTGTGGCCTCCAGCAAGTGACTTAACCTCCCTGAGTTTCCGCTGCCTCATCTGAGCAAGGAAGACAAGAGGACCCACCTCTGAGCAGGGCTGGGAGACTTAATGCAAATAATGTGTACAAAACGCTGAGCAGAGCAGGCATATGGCAAGCAATCAATAAGCGGGACAGCTTTTTATTATCAGCATCAGGCCCTCGGAGAACAGGAAATAAACGAGGGCCAGAGGAGCCCAAGGGGGCTGGGCGGAGGGCGTGGACGCTGACCCGCCTTGCAGAGGGGTCAGGGAGCTGGTGGAAACAGTGCGCGTCCAGGAAACGCAGTTTACACATGCGCGGTCCAGGTTGGCAGAGGGTCTGTCCAGTGGGTTGAAGGGCATTCAGAGGACGCTCTGAGCCTGGAGCGAATCTTATTTAAAATCCTCTTACCCCAAACGCCTTTGGAACTGGTGCGAGGCCTCGGTATCAGTCAGCATCCCTGGGTGTGTGACAAGGAACAGCGATCTGCAGCGAGAGGCAGCTCAGGCCCAGGCCTCAGGTCACGGTCCCGCTGAAAGGCCCAACACTGCCCACATCACAGGGCAATCCAGGACAACCCACCCTGGAACCCACAAACCCAGCCTGGATCCCAGCTCCCCACTCACTGGCCACGTGCGCTTAGACAAGGCAATTCACCTCCTTTATGGGACAGGCAAACAGCAGGTGCTCAATGACGGTGCTCAGCAAACACCACTCCAGTACCAGCCTGCCTCCCAGTTCTGCTTCCTGCCCGAGATTTAACCCCCTCTCTGAGGATCCAGGCCACGTGGTCACTGTCCGTGGTGCGCCCCCCCTCCACATGAATGCTATAACGTTCCTCTCCTCTCCGGAAGAATTCAAAGGGCCCTGGAAACTTGTTTATTAGGAAAAGCTGTGGGAGTCTGTCCTGCTTGGTGGATTTGCTGACCTCTCCCATCCTTCCCTGCATATTTCTCCCCAGCGACATCTTTTCATGTTCCCTGGCTCACTTGGGTGAGTCACAGATCTGTAAATCCTGACCACAGAAAGCTTGGCAAAGTATGTTAGGTGTTTATTGGAAGGGGGAAGGAGGCAAACGATCAAAACACTGGCTGTGGCTCTCGTCTCTGATATTTGCAAGAGCAAGTTTTAAAATCTGTGTTTGAAGCATCGAAACAGACTCATGGAGCATTTTTTTTAAAGCCAAAATGAGGATAAGACTGTATCTACTCCTTAGTTATAATCAGATCTTTAAGCTGCCTTTGTATAGTACCAGATATATGAGTGAAAACCAAGAAATACAATTCCGTTTTCAGTTTCCCTATTTAGACAGCCTGTGTTTGCATCAGCTCTGCTGATGCAAACACAGGCTGTAGTTCTCTGTACACTCCACCCCCATGCTGAGTCGTGCCTGCCTCCACGCCTTTGCACATGCTGTTCCCACTGTCTACAACTCTCTTCCACTCATACCCGAGTGGAGTGTTTTTACTCCGTTTGTTGTTACTCTGTGCCAGGCCCTGGGCTGGGCCCTGGGACACAAAAATGAACCAGACACAGTTTCTGACCTCAAGAATTAGTGAGGAAAAGAGGCTAACAGAGGAGGAGGCCCAAGCTCGGTCTTGAGGGATGAGCAGAAGTTCTCCAAACCAACGAAGAAGGGAAGACCCTTCTCATGCAAGCACATCTGCTCATCCTCGAAGACCCTGGTTCTGTCTCCTCTGGGAAGTGTCCCCGTTTGTTAAGTTGGTGACTCCTCTCTGTGTCCACACTGTACCTGGTACACTCCCTCTCCTGCCCACCCTTTCCTGGGTTATTTATCTGCCTGGTGATCTAGTCTGGGGGTTTGGAGAGTAGACATTATCTCCCCTCTGGAGCTGATGGCGGCTAGGTGTTTGGTGGTGTTTGGTGGTGTTTCTAAGCTGAGCTTCACCATTATTATCAGGGGGCAAGAACTGACATGGCCACAGGGTATTATGAGAGTGCTGAGTGCTGTTCTGTCAAAGAATCCACACCTGAACCTCACCCACTGAACCCCCATTGCTCCAGGCATCTGAGCCCTGAAGGGGTCTGGGTGGGATTAACCCCTGGATCCCAGCCTCATTCCAGCATCCGTGGTTTGGTGGTGGTAGTGGGAAGGGGGAGCTATTCAATCAAGGAAGAAATATGCTTTGAAATGAAAACACTTCTCTTTCTGATCTGCCTGGCTCTCCTTTCTCCTGCCTCCTTAGTATGCATGAATTCAGCCCCCATTTCAAGATGTACTCTCAGCATCTTCTCCATGCGGATGGGGCTGGAGTGGGCTCCCTCCCCTCGCCCCTCTCCAGTCCTCTCCAAAGACAAATTGCTTACATCTGTCAAGGCTTTTCTGATTAATAGAGGAATACGCCATGGGATGTCATCAGGGGTTCAGAGGCTTTTGATCAAAGAGGGAGGGGAGCCCAGCCACACATCCCCGTTGGTTCATTTATCAGGTCAGTCTGGCACCTTCTCTCCTGAGTGCCCCCGGCAAAGGCCTGCCCACCAGGCCACCATCAGCTCCCACACCCCTTCTGGAGCAGAGAGGGAAGCAGAGAGGAAACAGTGCTCCAGTGAGGGGGCAGCGGGGGGCCAGATGCAGGGAGAGAGGAAGAAGAGCGAGTTCGGGGCAGCCGGGGTGCTGACTGGGCAGCAGGTCCCAAGTTCTTCCTCGTTTCTGGGCAGCCACTGGGATGAGCATGATTCCCCAAAGCAAGGGATGAAAGGGAGGGAGGGAGGGGCCAGTGGATGAATGAATAAATCAGCGAGAGAATGCGGGATCTAAGAAAAGAACAAATAAAGGAGGGGACGGGGGCGGGGGCGGGGGGGGGGTTGAATTAATGAGTCACTAAGCATCTGAACAGGCGCAGGAATTTACAGTCCTTACAAAAGTTGAGTTTTAGAACACAGATGAGCTCTCGTTCTTTCTTCCATTCACCCGTTGGGTGTTGTCAACAAGACCCAGCTTGGAGGAGCCACACAATGTTGAAGGCAACTCTGGAGGAGTTCAGGCCTCCTCTCCACCCAGCTGCTCCCAGATGACGGGGGAGGAGGGGGCGGTTGGGTGACTCGTGCCCAGGCAGGGGCAGCACGAGACCCGGGCCCGCCTCTTGGCTCAGTTCCCTCCCGCGTGGCCCGGTCCCCGAAGAGCGGCTGGTGTCCATCCCAGGCTCCGAGCGGCCTCAGCTGCAAGGCCACTGCCCACCGTTCCCCCAAAGCTCACTCCTGCTGAGACGCGGCAATGGCAACTGCAGAGAGCCATGTAGGGTAAGGCTTCGGTTGGCCTCGGAGGCTGCTAAATTAGGCTCTGAGGGTTTACATTAGCCTAATTCAATGACACGGATGAGTGGCTGGATTGCAGTGCTCGCTACAATTTTTTTCTTTCAACTTGCTCAACAATTATTTCCCTCAAGTTGGTTGCAGATGCAGCCTGCCCAGGAATTATAATCCATTCCTTACTGAACAGCAAGGAGACCCGAGATGCTGGCCACGTCCACACGCACACCACCCGGGCAGGGGGCCGTGGCTGGAGGGAGGGCAGTGCCACCGTCTGTGTCTGTGCCACGACAAAGAACTTGGAATGGAGAGCCCAGAGCATCTTGCTGGGCTGGGCTGGCTATCCTGGAGGCTGGTAGGCAAGAGGCGTAGCTGCCTGGCTCCTGACTGGGTGGTGACTGTCTCTACCCCCTGCTCTCAGCCCAGAAGGAGCACCCCCTACAGACACGCAACACACACAGGCGCACAGTCACAAAAGACACATATGGACACAGCCAGGAAGAGACAGCCACGGACACTCAGTCACACACACAAGCACGCAAACCTGCATGACACAGACCCAAACCACAAGGTATGACATATACACAGAGACACACCAAACTCCCTACCCTGATATCCCTCCTGTCTTAAGCCTAGTCAGCGAGGCACACAGGTGAACAGGCTAGAGCATCACCACATGTCAGGGCTGTGACGGAGGGGACTGTGGAGTCCTGAGGAGCCCGGGGTGTCTCCAGGTTCTTCCCAGAAGAGGGGATGCCTAAGGCCAGGGATTAGGTGAAAATGGTAGGACGGACATTCCTGGCGTAAGGAGGAGCCCAGGCCAGGACCCAGGGACACCAGGGAGAAACTATGTTCAGAGAAGGGTGGCTCACACAGTGCGGCCTGGCCACAAGGAGGGGCCGGGAGCATCTGAAGAGAGTCAGACCCCGGTCCTGCTGCCCCAGCAAGTCAGCCGCAACCTAGAGGCACTGACACTGCTGTGATTCACATTAAAAACACCTTTTCCCTCTGAGCAGGGGGTCATCTGGGGACTTCCCAGGGCTGGCCAAGTGCACTGGCCACGGCGGCCGACCCTCCTCACCACCACTGGTCTCCAGTCCCTTTAGAGGCTGGTCCAGCCTGAGCAGGAAGGGTGCTCTCTGGAACCACTCACTGCTGTCTGTGGGGCCACTGCCTGGGCCCAGGGCCTGGCTGCAGACCAGGTTTCAGAGTCTGCCGTCTTGATTTCGTCTGTCCTGGGCAGATGCAAGGGGCTCTGCCAGCTGTGAGGCCCTGTATGACAGCCAGTTTTAGAGAGACCTGTCACACACATGCAAAGCGAGCAAAGCCAGGTAACTCCCTGACAGCCACGTCCCGGGGTTCGGCCCCTGATCCAGGTTCTCCGTGGAGTGTCCCATCCCCACACTCTTTCCTATTTTCCGTCTTCCCCCTAGATAACTCTCAGTTGCCCTTCCAGACCAAGCCGAAGTGTCATCTCTTCCAAAATGCCTTTCTGAACCCCCCACCCCCGCGTCCTCACTGTCCCAGGGGAGTTCGATACATTTCCTCAGTGCTTCCCTCTGACCGGCCTTATCAAACAACAGACTCATTGTATGGTTCCTTGGAGATCTCCCCAGAGACCCTGAGAGCTCTCCCTCTCTGTGGGGTCAGCTTCCCCCATAGGACCTACGTATTAGCTATCTAGGGCCACATCACAAACCCTCCCAAAACTTAGTGACTCAAAACAACAACAGTTATTTATCACCTCCCAGATTTCCGGAAGTCAGGAATTCAGCACAGCAGGGACATCTTATCCACAGCATACGAGGCCTCAGCTAGGGTCTGGAACTGTCAAAGTATCATTCACCATGACCAGTGGTTGATGCTGTCTATTGACGGAGGACCAGCTGGGTGTGTCTCCATGTGGCCTGGGCTTCCTCTCAACAGGGTGGCTGGCGCATCCCAGGAGGGAGAGACAGAGACAGACAGGAAGAAGCTGTATCGTTTTTATGACCTAAAATTGGAAGTCATATAGCATCGCTTCTGCCGTACTCTGTTGACTGAGGTGCCCACACACACCCATCCAGATTCAAGGGGAATAAACATAGGTGCCCACTTCTTGGTGGAAGGAGTAACAGTCACCCTGTAGGAAAGGCATGTGGGTGGGATAAATATTGAGGCGTAGCTGTGCTTGGAAAAGGCAATCTGCGGCAAGCAGTTGCCACCAGGTGCTAAACGAAGGGGTGATGAGTGAACGAATGAGTGAAATGAATGAATGCGTGAATGACTCTTGTTCTGCACTGTTCATCTCTCCTCTGTCCTCACACAATTCTCAGTTAAGACTCTAACCCACTGTGACAAGCCCCAGGGCAAGTCACAGCCCCTCCTTCCACTCTGGAAGCTAAGAGGCCATGAAATCCCTTCCAGGTTCCGAGTTCTCAGAGTTGTCCCCTGAGTCTGAGTGGTTCTCACTGTGGTTTCAGGGCACGGGGGCATGCTGAAGGGAGCTAGAGAGGCCGACGGGGGAGGCAGTTTCCTTGCTGATTCACAGACAGGGCTTCAGGAAGCAGATCTACGGAACTAAAATATTAGAGGAAAGTCTCCTTTAAAAGGTTCTCAAGGTTTAAATAACTGTCTTCAGTTCCTTAATATTCTTAGGAGAAAAAGTGCTACTTGTACAAGCTGATTATATTTTACTCCAACTTTTGAACAATTACTATGTGCTTCCACAGCTTTTCTTATTAATAACAGAATGCACTGAACTCTTAAAGGGCCAGGCTCTACGTGCTTCATAAGCACTATTTCTGTAACAGGGCAACGTGATTCTTGTATGAGCATTGAGAGGCTCCCTCCACTTGCCATCTTATGATGGTAACCAGTAGGGAGACAACAGAAAAGCCCTTTGCTGAGGGAGATTTTTTGGAGCAGGTTACGGGAGGACTGAGGGGAAGAGGAAAGCGACCTTGAGAATCATTCTGGTGAGCTACGGACTGGATCTCCGGTGACATTCTGCAAGAAACGCAGTGGAGACTGAAATACTTTTTAAAGTTGCTTTTAGCTCTTGGGACGAGCTTCTGTGAATGTGACTGCAGAGTCTGAGCCACAGGGACGCTGGAACGTATAAGGGCGGCATCTCGCTTGGTCCACACGATGATGAATGAAATAGAAACGCCCATCCTCTCTTTTCAACAGCTGAGAAAAATCAGATGCAGACCTTAAACAACATGCCTGAGGTCACAGCACTAAGGGGTGGCCGAGCAAGGGCTGCAACCCAAATCTCTCTGACCTGGAGGATGATCTCTTAGTGACATGACCACTGTGTGATACCACCTCAATCTTCACAGAGAGGAATTGGAAGAGCACAGGCATTTCACCAGAAAGCAAGGCCAGGTATGATTCCCCAGGTGGGAGAGGGTGGGCAATCCAGCTCCTACCCTACTCGGGTGCCACTCCTCCAGGGGGTCACCTGTGAGCACCCCAGCCCACAGTATATGGAAACGGGTGCCAGTCTTCTCAGCTCCGCCTAGACTGTAAGTCCCTGTGCGCAGGGACCACACCTGCTCCCCTGTCCCGCTCAGGAGCAGCTAGCTCAGGCTAAGTGTCCACTAGAACTCTGGCCTGAATTGGGCAGTGGGGGCAGGGATTAACCGGAGTCTTAGAGGGTGCTTTTTAGAAAGTCAAATCTAGTAAGACAAATCTCACGATCGCAAATTCAGTCTCAGCTGCTCCTATGTTCTCGGTTCTTCCTTTTGTGTTTACTCTGTTGAATGAAAGTCTGGGGAACCTGCAAAATGGACTAGGGTCATCTGATAGACCCAGGGTTCCTGCCTCTTCCAGACCCAGGCCCCCTCTCAAACAACAAATCATCACACACACACAGACACACACACAGACACACACACACACCCCACTTGTTCTAAATCGTGTTTCCGAGGGCCCCATTCTCAGTAGCAATCCCCAGAGTTGCTGGCCTGATACACACACAGCCGTCCCTGGATCCGGACCCACTTCCACCTGTCTTCCCTCCCCTCTCATCACTCCTTGCCTTGAGCCCTCAGTCAGTTGCTTAACCTCTCTGAGTCTCTGTGACTGCAACTTAGAACAGGGGTGATGAGAACGCCTGGCATATGGTAATAACTCATTCAAGAGTCGAGGAACGAATGAAAAATATCTACTTTGTAGGGCCATTGAAGGGGCAGAGTACACAGTAAGCACTCAATAAATAGTAGTTACTATTATACAAGAGGTGGAAGGACCAAAACATTGCACTGAGAGTTTGCATCGCCTCGTGAGCCTTCACGCCATTCACAGCCAACACTCCTTACTTTTTTTGCATAACCACATCTCCGTCTGATCTAAGCATTATGAAGAAACAGTAACAAACAAACAGAACACAAAACCAAAACAACCAGCACCGAGTAACTCCATAACTGTCCCCTGTGACCACACACAAGCCAAGCATCACTTAGCGAGGCCAGTCCAGCCACCATGGAGAGGGAGAAGTCGTGATGAGATCCAGCAAAGGAAACCTGAGACCACTCCTGGGGGTGAGTCAGACTCCGGAGTGGAGACCGAGGCAGCCAGGGCAAGCGGGGTGCCAGTGAGGCCCGTGTGCACATCTGTCCAGCTCCGGTGCCATGGACAACTGTGCCCCACACACTGTGGGTGGGCGGGGAGGCAGCTTGGGAGTGAGCTGAACACGGAACCCCTGGAACAGAGGAGGACCATGCGGAGCTCAGCTTTCCACCCAGTGGAGCCTCACCGTCAACCCGCTACACAGAGGCTGTCGCTCCGCTGGCTCCTCAGGGGCCTTTCTCAGCACCTGTGGCTCTCCTGGAGGCCAGCCCTTCCTGCCCACCCTGCCCCACTGCTCACGTTCAATTCCCCCAGGCGACAGGCCTAGGGCTAGGGCAGGTCCCAGGCAGGGTCCTGCTGACATCTGTATCCACATCTGAGCAGTTCTTGGGGCAGGGCCCACCATGGCAAGACAAGTGCTCAATAGATGGGTGCTACCATTATTGCTGATACAGCCCGGCCTCTCCGGAGCCCACTCAGCTGCGGGCCACAACCTCCGGTGTGCTGCAAGCTCGGTCCACTCACTCCCCGAGCCAGTGGCCTTCCCGGGGTACAAGCATTTGGACCCTCAGCCCCATAGGAGGTGGGCATCTAGTGGGGGCTTTGGCCTGGATTTGATGGACCCGCCAAAGCCTGGAGCTCTAGGCCCCGCCCAGTGTCCTGGACCTGCGTGCAGGAGGCTTCTCCCGACCCTCCAGCCGTCCCAGTGGATATCAACCCCGAACCTGAACTCAGGCCGCTTCTAGCCTGGAGGCTCTGCTTTTTCCTACCTACTCAGCACAGCACTTTGCAGGCAGCACAGACTTTGTCTGGCGCTGCAGAGGGGACAAAGGGAAGTATAACTCTTGGCCGGCAGGGTCACCCTCCTGGTGGGCCTGCTTCTTCCCTGGGCATCAACTAGGAGGCCTGGAAGGGCTGGGCCCTCTCTCTGAGCAACAGGCAAAGTCGGCTCAGCTGGCTGTGTGGAAGAGTACCCATCAGAGAAGTAGCGCCCCATCACCGCCCATTCGCACACTCCTCCCTCCAGGGAGGGCGGGCTCCGAGCCCCACTGCACCCCAGCAGAGGGCTTTCAAGGTCAATTCGGGCACATGGGTCCCCCTGACAGTCCCTGAGCCCCATGGGAGCGGAGAGGGCTGAGGCTGCCCCTGTCCTCCCAGGCTAGAGAGGCACCAACCCCAGGAACGTTCACTTGTATTTATTGTTGTGGCTGGTTAGTTGGGTTTTTTTCCCCAACTACACAAGTAGAGCTAAATCTGCAGAAATTTGTGCAAACAGAAAAGTGCAGAGAGAGGCAACCAACATTATGGGATTTTTCCTTCCAGTCTTTTTTCTCCCCGTTCATTTATTAAAATGCAATAGAAATCCTAGCTCCCCCTACCCACCCTCGGCCTTAATCTTGTATCAGCAGGATTTTCCCCACCTCACCAAACTCTCTTTGTAAACACCATTTTTAGAGTCTGCATAGCCTTCCACCACTGGGCTGAGTCAGGGTTTGTATGAACATTCCCCGAGCGTAAGCTTTGTTCGTTTGTTTTGCGGTATTGCAAAAGTAATGACACGAAAAGCTTTGCCTGAATTCCAAAATATTTCCTTGGGATAGATTCCTAGAAGTGGCATTGTTGGGTAAGGTGTAAGAACATTTTTAGGGTTCTTGGTCTCTGTTGCCCAATCGCCTCTGGGAGGACTGAACCAGTTTACCCTTGATAAACAGAGCCTTCGACACACTGTGCTCGGTGCTAGTGACAACGGGCCCCCAGCCACAGACCTTGCTGCTCTGAACCCGTCATCTTGCCACCACTATCAATTCTGGGATTTCTAAGCCCCAAACAGTCTCCCTTCTCCCATACCCCCAAAAGCCACCTTCCCCACAAAATGAAAAACTTTAAACATCTTTGGAAAGAGTTCTGGGCCCAGGAGATAAGGACAGCAGGTTCCAGACCTCTCCGTCACCGGTGAGCTGGGGAACTCAGGCCTTAGGTCTTCATTGGCCAAGCAGGGCACCTGAACTGGATGGTCCCCAAGGCCCCAGGCCAGGGGCACAGGCTGGCAGTATAGGAGTCAGGGGTCCCAACTGGGGTGTCAAAGGGCCTTGGCTCATGTCCCAGCTTTCACCACTTACCAGCAGCACGACCTTGGGTAAGTTGTTTGACTAGTTTAAGCTTCAATCCTATAATCTTTAAAATGGGAAGGAAGAAAATTAAATTACCTATCAAGGTATCATGATGATTGAATGTAATTATATATTGAAAAATTATACGTTGGCGAAAAAAAAAAGGCAGTGCCTGGCACAAAGTAAACACTACGTAAAGGGCTTGATGCTATTGCATTTGCAAACATCAGTACAACTGAAGGGGGTCCTCTGAGGTTGATATAACCAGTTGGGAAAGAGGCAGTGTTCCCAGCCCACAGCGGCATGGTAACCTGGCAGCTGCCTTACCCATCTCGCTCTGACTAGGTCTGGCTGTGCTGCACCCCTCAGGCTCTGAAACATGATGCTTCCCAGGGAAGGGAGTTGAAGGCCGCTACACCAGGTGGTTATCAAGGCCCAGGCTGCCAGGAGGCTTGGGAACCTAATCTCCAGAAAGAGATTGAACTCAGCCACTGGGGAACGAGGACACTGGGCTCTCATAAGCCTGTGGAGCAGATGAGAGGAATTATACCTGGGGACTTGGGGAGGACCCAAGGCTGACTCAGCCTGCAGACACTTCCTCCGGGCTTCACTGAGCTGGAAGCCAGATCCTTAGACCTAGGTGATAGAGGGCGGCAGAGAGATGGGGACAGAATCCTCTCTGTGGGCTGAGGATGGAGAGAAAGAGCCATGATCAGAAACATGTCTGTCTTATCGCCAGGGGCCAGGCCCCAGCCCGGCATCCAGCCACAGGGCGCGGCCAGGGCCTCTGGGGTGACTGGGGGCTGTCCAGGCTCTCGGGAGGAAGGGGTCACAGCTCTAGGCAATGGGTGTCCTTAGCAGTTTGCTCAGCAGCAACAGGAATGAACCTCTGCTTCCGGGACAGGATGTCCTCACGGTGGAGCCTCGGTGACAGTGACCCTCGGCATTTTACAGATCCCAACCAGACGCTGAGGTTGAGAGCAGTCAGAAAGGTGCCTGACCTGACAAAGTGAATCAGGGGCCAAGCGGCACATGGACACAAGTCTCCTGGGCCTCCTTTCCCTGAGAAGGGCTCATAGGCTTCACCAGCCTTGCAGAAGATGTCAAGAACCCCTGAAGCACATTTCGAGGTGTCGCAGTCACTGACAGAAACTAAGTGAAATGATTCTAGGTACTAGGAATTAAGTTTCTGCAGCAAACTCTGTTCCTTAGTCATTAATGTCCACTTCAGTAGACCCTGTTACCTATGCAGCTGCCACTCTCTTTCTCTCTCTCCCCCAACAGGACCCTAATTTTGCTCAGGTCTCTATGGCACTCATGCCTGGCTCCATAGAGGCACAATCATTACTCTAAGCCAGTGGTTCCCAAATCATGTACCAAAGCACCACAAGGAGGGCCAGTGGATTCACTGTAGCACCAAGTGATAGCTTACATTTCGAGGGAAACGCAGTGACGTCTGTCAGAATCACGAGGACTGCTAGCTCAAGGCACTTCACAGTTTTCACATCAATAACACCATATCTTTGTAAAGCCAGGTTTTCAGTGGTTGCCATCATAAAAAGCAAGTACTGCCTCTTCTTTAACCATATATACAGTGGAATATTACTCGACCATAAAAAAGAATGAAATATTGTCATTTGCAGCAACATGGACGGACCTAGAGATTATCATACTAAGTGAAGTAAATCAGACAGAGAAAGACAAATATCATATGTTATCACTTATATGTGTGGAATCTAAACCAAAATGTTACAAATGAACTCATTCACAAAACAGAAACAGACTCACAGACTTCAAAAACAAACTTATGGTGACCAAAGGGGAAAGGCTGGGGGGGGGGATAAATTAGGAGTTTGGGGTTAACATATACACACTACTATATGTAAAATAGACAACTAACAAGGGCCTACAGTAGAGCACAGGGGACTCTACTCAATACTCTGTAATAACCTATATGGGAAAAAAATCTGAAAAAGAATAGATTATGTATATGTATAACCAAATCACTTTGCTGTACACCTGAAACTAACACAACATTGTAAATCAACTAATATGCCAACGTAAAATAAAAGTTAGAAAAAAAGAGGAAATACCACACAGAAATCCAGGTAAATAGGAAAAAAGGGTGTGGCATCCAGTCTAGCTTCAGGTTTGAGAAGTTGTGCAGTGCCCATCAGGCACACACCTCCCATTAGTAAATAGTTGTGGTTAATTAGGAATAACATAAAAAGATTTTTTTTCAATTTATTTTTCAAACAGCCACTAAGTTGTTAGGACATAAACTCTTATTAAATTGTTTGTACCTAACTAATTAATAAGGAGAACTGTTAGGTATTTCTTTTGCCTTAAGATGCCATGAAAAACTACTGAGATACTTAGGGTGCTATAATTGAGAAAGTTTGGAAACCTCTGCCCTAAGCTAATAAGAACAGGGCATTTCCCTGGCACCTGTCCATGGTCCCTAGTGGGCCACTGTCCCTATCAGACTGAGGATAAGGACACATGCGGCATGGCTGCAGAACTGATTCTCTCACTCTCTCGTGGGGTGAGAACAGAGTGGCACACAGACCCAGGTGCCACTGGTGTCCACCTTGTGATCTCAGGGAACCGCCCTTAGCACGGCACCAATACTGAGGACGGCAGAGGGACAGGAGACCTGGGTCCCCGATACTGTCACTGAGCTACTGGATCTATCGCCCCTGCCTCCGGGCTTCCTGTAGTGGGTAACAGGACACTTCCTATTGACTGAAGTCGTGTGAGTCGGCCTGTGCTGCTTGCAGCCCAAAGCATTCCACGGTATAAACGAACTCACTGTGATTCAGGCTGTGTTAGGAGGAGCTGGGTATGGAGAGGCGCCCTTGAGGACTCATGGGGCAGGGGAGTCACCAGGACTCCCTGCGGCCGAGGTCTGTACAAAGCTCTCCTGGTACGGGGCCTGGAGGACTGGCTTTCCCCGGGGTGAGGGTGAGGGCAGTGGGTGCAGGAGACTTCTGGGGGGCGCTCTCCCCACAACACATCACCCAGGCAGCATGCATGCACTTGTCACACTGCGCCAGAGCTCACTGTTCCCACGTGTCTCCTTCACTCGCCTGAGCTCCTTGAGGGCAAGAACTGAGGACCCACCTAGTCCAGCCGTGGCCAGTAGGCATGAAACCAGGCGCGTTCCCACTCCCCAGACTGCTCGGGCTTCTCCGGGTAGGCAGAGCAAAGCTGCCCTGCCCTTCTGATGGCCGGTGGGATGGAGGCGGTCCCTCACAGAGGCAGGGGGCCCTGGCTAGCTGAAGGGTGGCCTCTGCTCTCCAGCGGCCTCCATACTTTCCTACAGAGGGAGGACTCAGCTCCGGGAGCTCCCATCTCCACAGATCAAAATGGGCTCTAAATGCAAATCAAGAAGGAAATTACAACAATGTGAAGCAGAATTGCCTTCTATTTCTGGCACCTCGGTAACTTTAGAAAGTCCTGAAAGATTTACATGGTTTTTCATTTAAGGAGAACTCCATCCCCCTTCCAGAGCGAGGCCACGCCTGCCAAGCTCCTGCCCAAACAGTCAGGCATTTCAGACATGCATTGTTGCCAAAGAGGGTGCAGATGGGAAACCACAACTCACTGCTTACTGCTGAGCCTCAGAGCCAGGGGTCCCTGGGCCGGGCCAGTCCAGCCCCTCTCCTCTCCCTGTGGGTCAGGGCTCACGGCTGGACTCCAGCTGCAGCAGCAGTTGCAGACTCTGATCTAGGATCCAACAGGGGGCACCAGAGACTGCTCAGGACAGTGAACACAGAACAGCCAGGAAACTGGTGAGACCCAGAGTCTTATCCCAGGAGCAGCAAAGGTGAAGATCCCTGTACATTCACAGTGGGCCCTTTCTCCCTTTCTGTCTTACGATAAAGAGCAGAAATATATTCAATACATGCTCTCAGATGACTGTGAACAAACTCAGCCGGCACACATCTTCATCCCCACATACACAGAATATTATAACAGCTTCCAACTTGTCACCTGACTGAGATTGATTAGCAATGTCTGCTATGGGCACAGGAAAAGGGGGAATGTGCCAGGTTTTACCCATTCATGGACTGCACAAATCTTCTTGGAATACATATAAGTGTTCACTAGTTCAAAGAGCTACAGTGGTCCCTGCTGCCTCCAGAGAAAGCTAAGCTAGGTATTGAAGACCCTTCACAATCTGTACCCCACCTCCCTGGAGACCTTGATTCCCACCACTTACCCACTGGCCTGGCGGCCTCACTGTGGGCCTCCAACATGCCCTCAATAGGCCCAATGTACTTTTGCTCACTAGGATCCACCTGACGGGAATGTACTCTCTTTGCCTTTCCAAAGTCCACTGGTCTCAACTCAAGGCCAGGGACCCATCTGTGATCAGAAGGTCTAAGCAACCCACTTTCTGCTCGGCTTCTGTAGCATCTAAGCCTTTGTGGCTTTTGTTAGCCACCACTTTGTTAAGGCCTGGAAGAATCAACTGTCTTTTGTGCACATGGAGTTTGCCCATCTAGACTATAAGTTCCCTGAAGACAGGGATGTTGCCTCGTTCGTCCCTTAAGAAAGGAGGCAAAACACTTACTCTGTGCCAGGAACCATCCTGGAGAGTTTCACTCATTCTTTCACTCAATAACAATCTCGTGATGTATGACCACCTTCATTTTGCAAATGGGGAAATAAAGGCACAGAGAGGTTAAGTGACTTGTCCAGGGTCGTACAGCTAAGAAATGCCAAGGGCATGGATTCAGACTCTGATCTGCCTGATTTCAAATCCAGGCCTCTTTTGCCCTGTTCTAGGATTCCTCCCACAGAGAACCACATTTTCCACAGAGGACCCTGAAGAGGGCAGTGCTGACCCCCTACAGAGGTGCCTGACACTCCAAAAATAGTTATGGTCTGACTGATAAAGGTCTAATGGTTGAGTGTGACGTGTGGTGGCAGATGGTGGAGGGGCTGATCAGGCAGTGGGATGTGCCCAGCTCTCCACCCATCTCACCTCCCAGGTGACTGCTGATTCTACCTGTCGAAGCCTAGCACAGCCGGTAAGCCACACAGACCATGCCTTCCCTGCCTTTTTACTTTATGCCCGCCCCTCCCTCTACCCCCAAGATTCAGTCTTCCACCATCCCCAGTGATTCAGCCTTGAACTGCTGAGGCTGCCACACCGACTGCTTCAACCACATAGAGAAGTCAGAAATTGCCGTCACTTGTGCCCTCGGTTTATCTTTAGAAGAATGGCTGAAAGGACCTCCACTGCCCAGGATGATTGTTTTGACAGTTTTTTTATTGTGCATAAAATTGCATCATTGTTTTGTTTAACATTGAAAGGAGTTAAACTGCTATGAACTTAATGTGCCACCCCCCGGTAAACCATTAGGTCCCTTCTGTGTTCCTGACTTTATAAGTCTGTTTCCCTCAGAGGAACATCTGTTGTATACTTAAATGACCTTAGTTCAAAGGCACGATCAACAAAAAACTCTCAACTCCACTAGGAAGCATTCGAGGGTATCCGTTACTCTGCGCTGGTTGCGGTATTAGGGGCTTCTCCGCCAACAGCTGTGCACATCTGCCCGCGCGGGCCGAGGCCCCTCTCTTTCTGCACATCATTAAAGATGCTCAGGCCTGCTTTTCGGCCTCATTCCCGCTCTGACCCATGCAAGTGAGTCTCGCCAAAGTCTCCATTTTATGGGCATCAATAGCCAGGGTTCCACTCAAATATAATTTCTACCCTGCGTGCGGAGGGAGTGTGATGAAAGACGAGCAAGGGGTGTTCTGCTAATCCTTGGAAAGAACATGAATGAGCATCAGGAATTTCGAGCAACTTGACAAATGCAGGAAAAACAGATTGTCCTGAGCCAAACGCAGAGGAATTTGAGGAGAAAAACGAGCCCGTTGCCGAGAAAGATTACAAGGAGACACCATCTTGGAGGCCATAAAAATCATATTGGAAACAGAAATGGCCAGGCAGCAGGCTTTCTGGCTTTCACCTTGATTAGCTCATCCAGATGTTATCCCCATTTTCCAGATGAGCCGACAGACACTGAGAGCTCCTGACTTGACCAGAGGAGGGCCCAGGCGTCCGCCTCCTGCCATCCTGTTTACGGGTGGCTGCTGCAGAGGTTAAAGGGAACCCGACCAGTCTGGAGAGAGGAAGACAACGACAGCAGGGACAGTCAAGGGGAGGTGCCTGAAATGTCTCTTTCCCCAGCTCCTCTGCTCTGCGCTTGGTTCTCAGTGGGTCTCCATGAAGTTAGCCGACGGTTGCTTTTTTTTCTTAGTGTTTGGTCAGATTTTCCAGGGGATGTGACTTTTTGAGGACGCTCTGATGTCCGCTGCACCGAACATCGGGGAAATGCAGAACTGAATTTCTCCAGGAGGTTGAGGACAGGTGGGCTTCCCTAGAGCAGCAGAGCCGAGCTCGCTCTGGGGCTGTACCATCCAGCCTGGCTGGCGAGTCGTCCTGGGGATGGGGCAACCAGCTCGGGTTTCGGGCTTTGTCTGGGGGCCCCTCCCTAAAAGGGGTCATTGGGTTTTCACGCACATGGGAATCTTTATGAGCTGTTGAGACATTTCTGGAAGATGGTGGGTTTCTGCAAGGCTGGTTCACGGAATTGTGCCTTCTTGCAGTTGGGAAAATCACTACTAAAAATAAAGGAAAGTTGGGTTTTGCCTTATTTGGAGAGGACTGGCCTGCACTGTCTCCCCCTTCCTATGTTATCTTTTAGAGAAAGTGGAAGATACACACACAGAGTGTTTTTTTAAAAAGTGTAGGTCAAATTCCATTGCCAAGAGTTTCAGAGACTGCTAGAATCTCTTTGTTGGACCACAGGGTTGCAGCATTTATTCGATGGTGCTGGTAACGTGTGGACCCATCTGGGTCTGAGGAACCTCAAGGGGTTTGTCTGGTTTGGTCATTAAAATTCTAGTTGAAAGGGGATGTGACCCACAGCTCTGCTATTCTTTCATTTGTCCATTCAGTCAGTCAGCCGGCCAGCCAAAGATGATCGAAGCCAATCTGTGTCAGGCCTCATGATGGGCTTTAAAGATGCAGAGAGGAACCGAGTCCGCGTTCTGCTCTGAAGGAGCCCTTGGCAACAGTGACTGGCAGAGGCGGGTGGAGCAGGGAGGGGGTGGGGAACACGGAAGGGCTCCTAAACTGGCCTGGGGATGAGGGAGGGGCTGCCACAGCTGAGTTTCACAACGATTTTAAAGGATCCTGGTGAGAACAGAGACAGAAGACAGGACAGAATTCCAGGAAGAGGGAAGAGCCCAGCAAAGGCCTGAGGTGCTCAGCGGACTGTAAGCAGCTCCTTGGGCTCAGCTGGCTGATGCAGGATGCGGTGGGCACATCCAGGTACATGGCCAGCACCAGGGTGAGGGAGTGAAGGCCAGATAAAGACGGGCTCTGACCCTGCGCTTGCACGATTCACCTCACTTCCCTCACTCGAATCCTGGCCCTGTCTACATCTTCGTTCAACGTTTTATTTATCATGGATTTTTTTTTTGCATTAATTTTGATTCTAAAAAAGATGGCACTAAAACATTATTTATCTTGATCACTGAGCTTTGGGGCGTCTCCTTAAATTTTGTTCCAAAGGTGAGCATCTTTCTTTCCTCTCTCTACTCCTGGTTCATTCAAGAGAAGAGGCTTGGGAAGTGGGCAGGACAGGGGGCCCGGGGGTGGCCTTCTCAGCTCAGAACTTTGCCTTTCACCCTGAAGACAGCAGGGAGCCACAAAGGATGGTACAGCAGGGAAGGAATGCCATCGGATGTGATGTAGAAAATCTCCCAGCAGGAGCAGCAGGGTGGAGGCGGGCCCGGGGTGGAGGGATTAGAAGCAAGAAGATCTGTGAGGAGTGAGTCCTAGAATCCTAGGTGAGAGCTGATACGGGCCCAAGTGAAGGCTGGGAAAATGGGGTTCTAGAGGAGGACCTGGAGGGGGGCAACATACACTGCGGACTCTCTACAGCAGTCCCAGTGCCCAGCCTCCCTGGGTTCCCTTTGGCAAAGAACAGGAAGAGAACTCCCGGACTCTCTGGTGGGCAGAGGAAGACGCGGGGGGTTGGAGAGGTCAGACGACCTGGCTGCAGCTGCCTAGGGCACGCTGAGCCCTGCCATGCCCACCCCGCAGGGGGGCTGCCCTGCCTCCTGCAGAGTACGGGCCCCCCGCAGGGCTCGCACCCCTCCCTGGACCCCACCCCCCAGCCTACCCAGCAGGAGACAGTGGGCCTGGGGCCTGCAGGCAGTACAGGGGTCCCAGGGGCAGGGCTCTGAGCCCCGCACACAGGCATGCAGACACACAGGGCGGGCAGGTGGGAGGCTGGGAGGAGGTCTGGTCCCCATTAGGGGCCATTTGCCTGTGGTATCAGGCCAGTGGGGCTGCGGGCTGGTTAACAGGCATGGCCACTGGCTGCCTTGAAATTGCACTGATTGGCTCTAATTTCCCCTGCTCCACGCAGGGGGCCTGAGGACAGCCTAATGTAGGGTGGCAGCCGTGGCAGCCCAAGACTAGACATCTCTGCTCACTAAAAACACACGGAGTTTCTTCCCTCCAACCATTTCTTACAGATAATGCAATTTACTGTCCCTGACGTCTGATCGAATTCCACCTCCTCCAAGAAGCCTTCCTGCCCTACCCTGACCCCTGGGCTCGGGCATCAGACACATCTGGGTCCCTTCCTTCTTCGTCTCTGCCCCCTCCGCCACCACAAACCTCTTAGCCTCTCTCAGAGTCAGTTTCTTTAGCAGGAGAGGACCCCCAGGGCAGACAGGGGTGACAATGATGGGGTGACACAATGGTGCGGCACCTTGCTCGGGACAGCCCTTCCCTTCCAAAAGCAAGCACAGCCTTCACATCCAGACGGTCACTCCACTCCACACCCATCCCCACCCTCGCCCTGCCAGGTCTGAAGTATTTCTCTGAAGCTACAAAGGAGGAAGTTCCTCCTCCCCCTACAAAGAGACCAGCCTCATAGTTCCCACCATGCCCACTGCAGAGGAGCATGGAGATAAAGCCCGCCGGACTGGGGATGACCTCGACGGTGCTGGTACTTGGGTGGCGGTGATGGTGGCCCGCGTTTCCAAGGTGCCTGTCTGTAGCTGGAACACTTGGGGGCAAATCTCCCCACCCTCCGCCGGCTTCCCTGCCTCCTGGCTCTCTTCGCCCTCTTCCTCCCCATCTCCACTGACCTCCTGGGTAGAACCTCACAGCCTGCTGGCCTCCCCTCTTCGCCCTTTGGCATTTTTCTGGCCGCTGCTGCTTTATCTTTTTTTCTCCACCAACCCTTACCCCCCAAGCTTCTAGCTCTTTCCCTCTTCATTCAACAATACTTATTAAATAGTCAAAATACATTTTTTTAAGTGCCTGCTGTGTGTCATGGGCTCTGCTAGGCACTGGGCATGGAAGGGTGGGCTGATATAGGAGACGTTCCCGGGGGTGACTTCCCGCCCTCTGTCAGTTTCCATCTTCCCTTAGGGGTCTTTCCTGAGCTAAGAGGGAGGTCGGGGCTGCCCTGTAACCACAGAGGGGGGCAGGCCCTTGGAAGACCATCCTTTCCTCTCTCCCACGCCTGCCCCGGGATGCAGAGGCCCCGCCTGTCCTCCTCCCCCTCTCCATCCTCCAGGGGCTATTCCTGCCCCCATAAGACTGGGGAGTGAATGGGGAGGAAGGGACCTCCTTTCTCAGGCAGCTGCTTCGTTGGGCTAGGATGCTGAATCGCCACAGAGGGACAGAAGGAACGAGAGGCCAGGTCACCGCTGAGTCAGGTCCACAAAGCACTGCTTCCCCCACTGGCCTGGCCGCCAGCCCCCGACCATTTCAAAGGGCTTGATAAACAGCTTGGCGGCCTTGTCTCCCCCACGTGCTGCTCAGGAGCACGGCTGGGAGAGGCAGCACCAAGGGTAAGGTGTTCCTCTGCTGGGTCAAGGTGCTCCAGGCTCCTTTCTGGGCCCCCAGAACCGGCGCCTTCTAGCAGCCAAACAGCTGCGAGCCCCGCCTGGCCCTGCGAGGCACATCTGTTCACAGTTAGGGGTCAGTGCCCATCTGGGAAGCACGGCCAGGCAGCACATGCATGCGTACCCGGGCCTGGGTACATCAGGGTACACACGTGACACCACAGTCACCCACATGTGCCCACGGGTCCCTGTGCACATGCAGAAACACATATATATGCTCACATCATTGAGAACACGTTCAGTCCAGGAATTATACAGCCAAGTAGATTGGAGGAGGCAGGAGAAGCGCTTTCAACTGAAAAATAAAATATAGGCTAAGGAGGTTCAGAAACAGCTTTGAAAGAAAAAAAAAAAAAATGGAAGGAGCTAAGCCAACATCTTAGCACTCCTGATGCTATCGGATAGAACTGAGTCAACACGCGCTCAGCCCCGCTCCCCGGAGAGATGTTCCCTCAGGGGCACACCGGCCATCTACCATACAGGGCCCAGCAGTGTGTTCTGTGCAAGTCAAGGCCTGGCCTCAGTCCCCACTTCCTTCTAAGGCCTGTGCCCCTGACCATGCATGGAGTGGATGTGGCTCCAGGGAGAGGCCCAGGGCTGTCATGAGCCTGCCCAGCCCAAGGTGGCTAGTGCAGCCCCTCTAGGTATTAGGGCATGATGGGGCCCGCTCCAGCCCCCGCCAGCCCCTCATTTCCCAAATGCAGAGGCTGGCCCAGAGAGGGGCAGAGACTGCCAGCGTAGCCCAGCAAGCCAGCGGCAGTTAGGATGGTAACCAGGGCCTCCTCACTCCTCACTTTCCTCCCGCTACTTGTCTGCCCCATAATTCAGGCCAGTTCAGCTGGACTTGGGGAGACCCTGGTCTGTGTCAGCAGCATCATGGGGCAGAGGCAGTCCTGCCACGGACATGCCCAGGCCTTCCCTGTCTCTTCCACGAGAAGGCTCTGAACTGATCCCACGGTCGGTGGCCATTTACCTGTGCGTCCTGAGGGGCCCGGGTAAATGGCAGCCCAGCAAACGGCCTCTGGGGCCAGACTGCCTGCATTCAAGTCCTAGTTCTGCTACTGGCCAGGGTGTGACCTCCACCCTGTCTCAGTTTATCCTTCTCTAAAATGGGAGTGATCATTCCATGTGGCAAAGTCCGTGTAAGAATTCAAGAGGGAGTTCCCTGGTGGCCTAGTGGTTAGGATTCCCAGGCTTTCACTGCCGTGGCCCGGGTTCAGATTCAATAAGATAATGTAGGTAAAGTGACTGGGACCCAATAAAAGCTCAAACGTTACTACGTTACTACTCCTGCAGTCAACCCTGATTCAGTCAATTTCGAGGCCCCCTTCACTTCCTTTAGTGCACGCAGCCTGGCTCTTCCTGCTTCCCAGGGGGTGGGGATGAAGGGGACTTCAGGCAGTGGTTTTAAAGTGCGATCCCCAGACGCGCGGCAGCAGCATCACCTGGGAACTACTCAGAAATGCAGATTCTGGGCCCGACCCCAGACCTACTAAGTCAGAGGCTCTGGCATGGGGCCCAGCACTGCGTGTTTTAAGAAGCCCTCCAGGTGACTCTGGTGACTCAAGGTGGAGAACCCCTGGTGAAGGCTGGTGCACGCCACTTAGGCAGTAGGTCCGACACCTGCTTTCTGTTAGCTTTCTACGGCCGTTGCCCAGAAATGCTCACCCCTGGACTCTGGGGTTAGGACCTGAGCACTATAGCACCTGGGCTCCACAGCCAGTGGCGGTCTGGGCCCCTCCTGGTTACCACACCTGCTCCCAACCTGCTTGCCCCAGGCCGGCCCCTCAATCTCCACAGCCCATATGCCGGCGCCCTCCCTGCTCCCGCCTCCAGCCATGTGCACCCTAACCTCTGCCCTGCACTCAGCCCGTGTCCAGCTGGGCCTGGCCCAGCCCCGGAGGGGGAGATCCAGGCACTTGACTTCAAAGCCTTGTCAGAGGGAGCCTGGTTTGCAATGGAGGTCAAAGATAAACCAAGGAACAATTCGGCCAGAAAATGTGTGTCGGGGGAGGCTGCCCAGAGCTCCAGCGGAGGAAGGGGGAAGGGGGAAGGGGGCTGGGCTTGTCCTGCAGCCCTTCCTGCAGGAGCCCCACCTTCCAGCAGCCTGGGGCCACGCTGGGCACCCTTCTGCGAGGCAACCTGAGGGGGAGGCTGGCCCCAGCCGACCCACTCCCACCCAACCCCTGCCTGAGTCTGAACTGCATTTGTTCTGGCCTGATCTCTTGCGTCTCCACTCAGTAGAAACATGTGCTCAGAGCTGGGACCGACACTTGCCCGGACCCATGAGCAACGTGGAGGAGGGGGAACACAGCCAGGTGGGAGTAGAGCACAGCCAGATGGGACCCGGGTGTCCAGTGAGGGTGCTGCTGTTTAGACCGCATGGAGCTGCTCACGCCACCACGTGCCCTCCCGGGATTCAGGCGAGGTCTGCAATCCCCCTTCTCCAGCGGCCACAATGCCCTGTGTTGCCATGGCCAGGCCCCAGGCCCCCCATCTATGCGCATCTATGTTACAGGGGTGCCCCTCAGGAGCACGTGAGCGGGGTGAAGGCCTGTGAACTCCATCCTACACTGGAGCAGGGGCACGGCAGGTAGTGTGGGAGAACAACATGCTAGGGTTAACCCTCCAAATCCAGCTCACTTGACGATGGCCGGTGGGCATGCTGGGGGCTGACCAGGACTCGGGGCCTGGTGGGGTCACCGTGAGAAACAGGGCGGGCCCCCAAGCATCCGTGGGGAGGGACGGGGGCCCAACCACGTTGGGACACCACCGTGTGCTAAGCACGTCCACGTAGATTATCTTCCTTAACCCTCGGGGTCCCTTGTCAAGGTAGGGGCTGCCGTCCCCGTCACAAGGAGGAAAGTGAAGCTGCATGGGGCCCCATGTGGCAGGGTCAGAGAGCGGCCAGAAGTGGAAGCCTCAGTGCTCCCACCAGCCTCTGCTGTGGTCAGGGGGCCCCTGTCCTGCCCCTGCGGGACACCCGCTTGGCCTGCGTCCTCAGCGTGCGGGGAGCTGGCCCTGTCCTTGGCAGCCACGTGGAAGCACTGGATCTTTGGTTGCCCACAAAGCCCACATGTGACCATCACGTCCAAGGTGAGCCAGAGGTTATCACCATCACTGTTCCCACTTTCAAATGGGAAAGCGGGTTCAGGGAGGCACCCTGCCCAGGTCTGCCCCACTGGCAAGTGGGGAAGCTAAAATGGGATCCCAGCTCAGATGGACAGATGCCCTGAGTTCAGATGAGCTGAGATGTGAGTAGAGCCAGGGGTCCTGAGGTGGCGGGGAGTATGCTTTTTGTCCTGAGGGTGTTAACCAACATTATTTTAAATAAACTACAAACCGTGCAGTGTAGCATAGAGCATGAGACACACATGCCCCTGGCCAAGTCTTCTCCCCTCTCCAGAGGTGACCCCCGTCATCAGAGGCCGTGGCTCTTTCCAGAGCTTTTCTATGCACTTACAGACATCTACAAGCACCTGGACACTAGGTTTGGGGTTCTGTTGCTTCTTAACAGAAATGTTTCACATATATATATATTCGTATGTATATGTTGTTGGTCTATGGCTTGCTTTTTTCACTTAACATTTCTTTTTTTTTTTTTTTTTTTTTTTTTTTGCGGTACGCGGGCCTCTCACTGTTGTGGCCTCTCCCGTTGCGGAGCACAGGCTCCGGACGTGCAGGCTCAGTGGCCATGTTTCACGGGCCAGCCGCTCCGCGGCATGTGGGATCTTCCCAGACCGGGGCACGAACCCGTGTCCCCTGCATCGGCAGGCGGACTCTGAACCACTGCGCCACCAGGGAAGCCCCTCACTTAACATTTCTTACAAAGGGTTCTACATCAGTACCTAAAGCTCCCACCACGTTCCTTTTCAGGGGTGCAGAGGCTATCCATTAATGCGAGTCCTGTGGTCAGTTTACTCTCAGAGACCAGCCCTGGGCAGCGGCCATGGCCCATGTAGCTGTGGGCTAATGGAGTGACAGCTGTCCCACACTTCAGGCAAGACCTGAGGCCCAGGCTTCCCTCGTGGCCACGCTAGCCCTGGTGTCCTCCTGCCTGGCCCGCCTCACCCCCTTCCCAGCCTCCCAGGACCTTCAAGCCGGCTTGAGTGTCCGCAGCCCAGTCCCACTGACCCCCATGGAGGTATGTGAGGCCTGATGCACTACCCCTTCTGGGAGCGCTGGCATCGCGAGAGGAGTCAGTGCCTTAAGGCAAAGGAACACTGCCTGCGTGGGAGCCCAAGGCACCATGACGGGGGAGTGGCAGAGACATGTGGGGCGCAGGGGCCTTCCAAAGTTCACGTGGCCCTGCACAGGAGACCCAAGCCCCCTGCCTTCACGCTTGTGCGGCCAGACTCCTGCCCTGTGTGAAGATCCCTGATGCCCCCCGGGTAGGCTTCAGCAGGTGGGATGGGGATGCTCAAAGCCCCCCAGTCTGGGCCAGGCTCCTGGCAGGTGTGCAGAGGAGGGCTTGGATGCAAGGGGCCCTCAGGCCCGGGCAGCTGCAGATGCCAACCTCACCTCTTCATCCTTCTCCCACGCCTTGCTCTGGGATTGTGGAAGCTGGGCTCCCATACAGCTTCTCTGACCCTGAAGTGCTCTACAGACTCCTGCTTCCCTGCCTTTGTCCGTGCTGTTCCCTCTACCTGGAACACCCTTCCCGCTCATCAAGCCCGTTGAAACTCTACTAGTGCCCCCTCCCCTGGAACACAGGCCCCAAAGCCACCACCAGCTCTCCCCACTCAGGCCGTTCTGACGTTTAGAGCCATCTGCGATGGTCGTCACACACCGCCTGGGGGGATCCTGTCAGCCCAGCTGCTCTCCACCCCACCAGACTGCATGTTCCCCAAAGACGGGGACTGGGCCATACTTGCTTCCCACCCCCAAGGCCCAGGCGGGTCTGGCACAGAACAGGCTCCCTGTAGTTTCTTGGCCAGGTGACCTCAGCCACGGGGTCACCCCTGCTCCTTCACCAGCAGGAAGTCCTTCCTTGAATCACAGGAACCCCTCCTGTTACAGTTCAAGACTGTCCTGATCACAGTGGGGAAAGGACAGTGTAGCCACTCGCTGGTGATTCCCTCATCAGCTCCCCGATATCTACTCGGTCGACGTTTACTGAGTGTCTATGTGTCACAGACATCACGCTGGTCAAACGTCACTCCCTTCAAGGGGCTCACAGTCTAGCTGGGAGACAGATGGCCTGACCCGACACAGGGAAACCGGCGTACGTGTGTGCGTGGGCGCCTGCCAAGAAGGGGCTCTGAGGGCATAGCAGAGAGAGAGGTGAGGAAGGCTTCCTGGAGGAGGCGAAGGTGAAGCTGAGTTCTGTAGGCTGAGTAGAAGCTCTCCAGGGAGGCATGGGAACAACACACGTGAAGTCACCCAAAGCGGAACTACACGAGGTGCCTGCTCTGCTGTGACGGCCTCCCCTGCCAGGTCACAGTCCCCTGAGGACACAGACGGCCTATGACATGCCCAGTCCTGGCCCAGGCTCGTCGCTCAGGAACATGTGCCGAGCCAATGAGCTGAACCGAGGAGGCCTGGCTGCTGGGCGTTGCTAGCTCCCCTCAGCAAGGGAGCAGGCCACGTCTCCAGGCCAGGAGGGCCCCCGGTGGGGCCCCACTGGAGACGCAGGCCCTCAGAGAAGAGGGGGAACAGTCAGGGGGACCAGTGGAAACAGCCCAGGGCTGCACGTTTCAAGCCCCTTGTTCTATGTTCAGCTCTTCCTCTACTTTTCTGGGTGGCAGTGTGTACGTCACTTTCCCGCCTCTGAACCCTAGTTCCCCCAAACTGCAATGAAGTCCTTTCTGATTGAAGACTGTCACAGATATAACTGGTACAACCACCTGCTGCCTTGAGAGAACCTTTCTGGTTCCAACATTCTGCGCTTCTGATCTCAGGGACCACGCTTAGCAGCCTGAACCCCCTGCTTCTCTGCAAGACATTCTGCCCCCTCCCTGCATGGTCTCCCCAAGGCAGGGCTGGGCAGGCAGGCGCCAAGCTAAAGGGCCCCAAGTCAGGAGCCGAGGCCCTTTTTCTCTCTCCTCTTCGACGCCTGCTCAGTCACTGACTTGGATCTCGCCCCTTCTGGCTGTGCGCCTCCCAAGCACGCACTTGCACGCCTAGCACTTCATCATGAGTCAGGCGCCCTCTGAGGACTCTGCCATCTCTCACTCCTCAGAACGGACCAGCGGACAGAACAGGGAGACCAGCTAATTGGCTCAGAGGCCCCGCCCAAAGTCCCAGACCAACTGTGTCCAGGTCCCCAGCTGAGAGCCTGTCCCAGACCTGTCTGCATTGGGCACTTCCCTTAAAAGGCCCACAAGCCAGGGGAGAGATGGGCCCTCAGGCCCATCTCCCGTCCTGGCTGCCAGAGCTCCTGGCAGGAAAGCCATCCAGAGCGGATGCCGTACACTCAGAGCGGCGGCATCTGCCGGTGACGTGACCTGGCCCACGTTCCCCCAGTGAAGAAAAGAGAAACAGCCCCCATCCTCACCCGCTCTAGCTGCTTTCCTGCGGCCCCGGAGAGGGAAACTGCCACGTTCTGCCAGGATACTGCCTCCGGGAGGCTCCCAGGATCTTCCTCCAGGGGGGATGGCTTCGTCTGGCAGGGCCCGCGGGGCAAGGGTGTGTGATGCACGTCGCAGACAGAGCGGCTGCCGCGGGGCTGGGGGTGGTGAGGGGACACAGCTGCCGCCCCTCTGCTGCGGTGCTGGCGGTGCAGAGCAGGCGTGCAGATAATTGGGGTGACGTCCTGGTACACTGACGAGACCCACTTCCAGATGGCGCTGAGGGCCCACTTAGAACAATTAGCCAGGGGAGATGACTCCACCTGCTATTTTTAGAGGGTACCACATCTGAAGGTGGTATCTTTTGGCTGGCGATGTCCTCACCAAAGGCCGGGGGATTTGCATCATCTTCCGTGATCAACTCATCAAGACTTCTCCACCATGTTTTCAGGCCTTCAGATGACAAGTCATTCTGGTGTTTTATGCACGGGGCCTGGATCTTGAGCAGACTCCAGAAATATCTTCCGATCAGTGCTCAGTGTTGTGTTGGGTGGAGAGAAAAGGGCCCAGGCAGACTTGCTTCCTGTAGCCATGATTTCCAGCTCTGTCCGCAGGCTGTGGTGCTGAGCAGCTTGGGAACCAGGCCTCAGGCATGGGCTAGGGGTGCTTCTCTGGGTTCGTGGGTCCGTTCACCGGGGACGCAGCTGATATGTGGTCCCAGGATCCTCAGGGAGCAGGCCACAGACAATGAGATTCCCACCTGTAATAGGGGAGGAGACCTGCCTCGGAGTAGAACTAAGAACTAAACACACTGCAGGGGAAAGTGTGAATTTACACGCCCGGACCCCAGGGGACAAAGTTGTGCCTTTCTTGATCTCACAATCCAACGTAGCTCTTGACGCCTGTGTCCACAGCTGGCAGGCAACCATCCAGCCATTTCACAGGAGACCCAGTCTCTGCAGGACTTTCTTAATCAACTGTCCATCGACGTAGCACTCCTTCCTTCTTTCTCCCTTCTTTGGCCCCAGGGGAGATGAAAGCTGCAGGCATTAGAGGGAGGGACTCTTGCCTCTCCCCCTGGCTGCCTCTGCCCGATGCTGGTACTGGTCCTGGACGTTCCTTGTCTGGTTTTTGTCCACTGGCTTCTGGCCATGCTGTGACTGCTGTTGCCACTGGTCTCAGCTCACCAAGTACACGTGGTCACTCAGTGTCCTTCCTGTTCTGATGCGGGATGTTCTGATGCCCACCCTGCTCTCAGCCACTCCCTCACCCCTGCGGGGCCCAGCATGTTCGCAGATGCTTCCTCGTACCACGCCTGGAGTCTTTTGGTGTTTCTTGCCCCACATCTCTTCCCTGTCCCCTCATCACCCTGCCAACCCTCACCCCTCAGAGCCTTGCTCCTGGAGGCCTGCCCTGACTACCAGTCTACTCCAGACAGCATCCCTTCTCCGCAGCAGCCCAGCAGCAGGCCCCACTTGGACAGCCCACCAAGCATAGGACTCTGGGCGTCTGTGGGTGTCCTCTCATGTTTCACACTGCTGGGAAGTGACCACAGTCCTCTCCTCCAACTTTCTAGGACTGGGCCCCCAGCTGGGCCTCCCCACGCCGGGCTGCGTTCCCCTGTGGTGGGCGGGGGGGTCTGTTTCTATGACCTTCTTCACACCCTCTGGTATTCTCTAAGGTTTATAAATCAACACATAACTCAATTTTAATAAAAGTCTTTCTGATTTTTATTAAATAAATTAGTCTTTGATGAATAGCTATCCCCTCATCCCCTGGCCAGAAAGGTAGGACGGAACAGTGACTAAAAGTGGGGGATTTTTACCAAAGTTAGGAGAAGAAAGGAAAAACAAAGATCAGAGCAGAAATAAATGAAATAGAGATGCAAAAGGCAATACAAAATATCAGTGAAACTATGAGCTGGTTTTGTGAAAAGACAAACAAAATAAACAGAACTTTAACTTGACTCACCAAGAAAAAAAGATGATAGGACTCAAATAAATAAAATCAACAATTTAAAAGGAGAGATTACAACTGATACACAGAAAAACGGAGGATAAGAGACTACTATAAACAATTATATGACAACAAATTGGACAACGTAGAAGAAACTGATAAATTCCTAGAAACATACAAACTACCAAGACAGAATCATGAAGAAATAGAAAATCTGAACAGACCAATTACTAGCAAGAGATTAAATCAGTAATCAAAAACCTTCCAACAAACAAAAGTCCAGGACCAGATGGTTTCACTGATGAATTCTACCAAACATTTAAAGAACAATTAATACCAATCCTTCTCAAACTCTTCCAAAAAATAGAAAAGGAGGGAATATTTCCAAACTCATTTTACGAGGCCAACATCACCCTGATACCAAAACCAGACAAGGACACCACAAGAAAAGAAAATTACAGGCCAACGTCCCTGATGAAGATAGATGAAATAATCCTCAATAAAATATTAGCAAACTGAATTCAATAACACATTAAAAGGATCATACCTCATGATCAAATGGGATGTATTCCAGGGTTGCAAGGATGGTCCACATCTGCAAATCAATCAATGTGATATACCACACTGAAAAACATGAAGGCTGAAAATCACATGATCATTTCAACAGATGCAGAAAAAGCACCGGACAAAATTCAACATCCATTCATGATTAAAAACTCTCAACAAACTGTGTCTAGAGGGAAC
Source organism: Delphinus delphis (assembly GCF_949987515.2). NCBI lineage: Eukaryota > Metazoa > Chordata > Mammalia > Artiodactyla > Delphinidae > Delphinus > Delphinus delphis. Next base: position 116,290,955 of record NC_082686.1, on the reverse strand, counting down.
GTACCACAACTTAATAAAGGCCATGTATGACAAGCCCACAGCTAAAATCATACTCAATGGTGACAAGCTGAGCGCCTTTCCTTTGAGATCAGGAACGAGACAAGGATGGCCACTCTCACCTCTTTTATTAGCCATAGTCTGGAAGTCCTAGCAAGAATAATTAGGCAAGAAAAATAAATAAATAAAAGGTATCCAAATTGGAAAGGAAGAAGTAAAACTGTCTCTATTTGCAGATGACATATTATATATAGAAAACTCCAAAGACACCACCAAAAAAATGTTAGAACTAATAAATGAATTCAGTGACATTGCAGAATACAAAATCAATATACAAACATCAGCTGTACTCCTACTCATTAACAATGAACCAACAGAAAGAGCAATTAAGAAAACAATCCCATTTAAAATTTCATAAAAAGAATCAAATACCTAGGAATAAATTTAACCAAGGAGGTAAAAGATAGGTACAGTAAAAACTATAAGACAGTGATGAAAGAAACTAAAGAAGACACAAATAAATGAAAAAATATTGCATGCTCATGGAATGGAAGAATTAATAATTAAAATTTCCATACTACCCAAAACAATCTACAGATGCAATGCAATCCCTATCAAAATTCCCATGGCATTTTTCACAGAAACAGAACAGACAATCCAAAACTTTGTATGGAACCACAAAAGACCCCCAAATAGCCAAAATAATCTTGAGAAAGATGAATAAAGCCTTTCCTGATTTCAAACTATATTACAAAGCTATAGGAATCAAAACAGGATGGGATTGACATAAAAACAGACACATAGATCAATGGAATAGAATAAAGATCTGAGAAATAAACCCATGCATATATGGTCAGTTAATTTACAAAAAAGGCAGCAGGAATGTACATTGGGGAAAGGATACTCCCTTCAAAAACTGGTGCTGGGAAAACTGGACAGCTACATGCAAAAGAATAAAACCAGACCCCTATCTTACACCATACACAAAAATCAACTCCAACTGGTTTAAAGACTTGAATGTAAGGCCTGAAACCACAAAACTCATAAAAGAAAACAGGGGGTAAGGTCCTGAATGTTGGTCTTGGTGATGATTTTTTAAATTTGACACCAAAAGAAAAGGCAACAAAAGCAAAATTAAACGAGTGGACCTACATCAAACTAAAAAGCTTCTGCACGGCAAAGGAAACCACGAACAAAATGAAAAGATAACCTACTGAATGGGAGAAGATATTTTCAAATCATATATCTGATAAAGAATTAATATCCAAAATATAAAAAGCTTATACAACTCAATAGCAAAAAAATAAAAATAAAAATCCTGCAAAACAAAAAACAAATGAATTGATGAAAAAATGGGCAAAGGAACAGAATAGACATGTTTCCAAAGAAGACATACAGGTGGACAAGAAGTACATGCAAAGGTGCTCAATATCACTAATCATCAGAGAAATCCACATCAAAACCACAATGAGATATCACCTTACACCTGCCAGAATGGTTGTTATCAAAAAGACAGGAGATAACAAAGTCCTGGGGAGGGTGTGGAGAAAAGGGAACCCTTGTGCACTGTTGGAAGGAAGGTAAATTAGTGCAGCCACTATGGAAAACAGTGTGAAGGTGCCTCAAAAAACAAACAAGCAAACAAACAAAAAGCTATCATATGATCCAGCAATTCTATTTCTAGGTATATATCCAAAGAAAACGAAATCATTATCTCAAAGAGATATCTGCACCTATGTTCACTACAGCATTATTTACAATAGCCAAGACACTGAAACAACCTAAGTGTCCATCAACAGATGAATGGATAAAGAAAATGTGGTACACACACAATGGAATATTACTCGGCAATAAAAAGGAGGAAATCCTGCCATTTGCGACAAAACAGATGGACCTTGAGGGCGTTATGCTAGGTGAAATAAGTTAGACAGAGAAAGCCGAATACTATATGATCTCATTTATGTGGAATCTAAAAAATAAAATAAAATAAAAAACTGAATTCACAGAAGAAGAAAACAGAAGCAGTTAGTTGCCAGAGGCAGGGGTCAGGGGAAATGTGGGTAAAAGTGAACAAAAGATACAAACTTCCAGTTACGAGATTAAGTTCTAGGGATGTAATGTACAGCGTGGTGACCTTGGTTAACAATGCTGTATTGTATAGTTGAAGGCCATTAAGAGAGTAAATATTAAAAGTTCTCATTATAAGAAAAAAAGTGTGTAACTCTGTGAGATGATGGATATTTACTAAACTTATTGTGGTGATCATTTTGATCATATATGTATCAAATCATTATGTTGTATACCTTAAACTAATGCAATGTTACATGTCAATTATATCTCAAAACTGGGGGAATCAAACAGGTTATTCAATAATCTCACTTTTACGGAAGGAAAAAAAGAATATATTAATTACACTGAATCTGAGGTATCATTGATGATTAAATGCACCATTCTTTTTCACCATGAAGAAACACACCAAAAAAATGCCCCCAATGAAACCGTAATGAGCCACAGATTATAGGATACATCATGATTTCAGAGATGTTACAATGACATAGGTATCCTCAAACTGCTAAAATACTACATTGTGTCATTTTCCTTTCATTGTAAAATAAACTACCCACCACCACCACCTGCAAAAAAAGTGGGGGCTTCTGGTTCAAAGGGTGGGTTCTTACCCCTCTTTAGCTTCAGTGTATCGAGTTTAAATGGGAATAATAACCATGCCTCCCTCCCAGGACTGTTGGGAGGGTTAACTGCCCTCAGCACAGCACCCTGCACAGAGCTAAGGGCTCAGCAGAGGACAAGAGTCGCTGTCACTACTATCGTTGTCGTCTTTGTCCCACTGACAGAGCCAAGTTGGATGGACTCATTCCCAGGAGAATACGGCCTCTCACACTCCCCCAAGCTGGGCCCCTGGGCACTCTCCATCCATTTCTCTGTGAAAAATGCCATTGTCCCCCAGATGAAATGGGCTACTTTAGGCCAGGGGTTTGTCTTTGCAGGAGTTAAAAGGGAGACATGAGTCCAGAAGTACCTGCTTCCCAGGCCACCAACGTGGGAGCTGCTCTGGGGGCACATGACCAGGTTGTCAGAAGCAGCCTCCTGGGGCCTCAAGACCAGAGGCCTTGGGCCTCCAGGGTGGCAAGAGGGAGTGTCAGGCAGGCAGCAGTGGGATGTGTGCCCCACCAGGCTGCCACCCATGGTGGGTGCACAGCTGAGCCATCTCTGGGAGTCTGGCATCACCCAAGCCAGGGCCTGGCCCAAGACAGGAGGAAATAAAGAGCTACGTTCTCACGCGAAGCAACTGGAGCTGTCAAACTTGGGAAAGAGAAACCCAGAAGTGAGCAGCACAAAGTGAAAGGAATTTCCACACCAGCTCACACTCGCCAATCACACCTGATCTAATATCATCCACTCGGGGGTAGGTAGGGGCTTGTGAACCCTGTAATCAGATGAAAAATTGGAAGCTCAGAGACACTCAGTGATTCGCCTGTCACACCACAAGTGGGGGAGGGAACTGGAGCCAGAGCCCATGGGCACACTGGCCTTCGGGTCTAGAATTTTCTCACTGAAAAGCCAGTCAGTAATGTGTCAGCAAGAAGGTGGGCGTTTACTAAGTGGAACATATGAGATGGCCATTTTTGCCAGGCAAAAGTTGAAAACTACCCAGTGGTTTTCTTATGTTTCAGCCAATATTTAAGGTGATGTGCACACTCTGGGAAGGTTCCCTGCCTCCCCGCAAATCTCTCCCTGCCCTGGGACCTGCTACTCTACCATGAGTGGTATGCTCTTTGGCACCCATCTTTTACAAAGTGCAGGCCCCTCCGAGGAGTAAACAGAAAGGCAAGGAGGGTCATTCACACTCTAGTGTCAATTAGTTCATCAGGCCAGTCAGGAGGAACAGAGCTGAGAAACAGAACACTGCGGGAATGGAAGCTGCTAAGGAGAGGGTGAAAGTGGTGATTTGAAAGGGAAGAAAGAAGGCAGGAGTGACCATGAAGAAAGGGTCCAAGAAGGCTGTTGAGTCTGACTGTTTCACCATTATACCCACAATCCTTAGCGATAAAGATTTGCCGCACGCCTCTGAGAAGCCACCTAGCCTCTCTGAGGCTGAGTTTCTCCTCTTCTGGTGGGGACTAATGCCCCTGCCCACTTAGCTCAGACAGGACAGTGTACAGGCGGCCTTGGGAAGCCTGTATTCCAAGATTCCTCCCAGCTGGGACCTTGTCCTTGTGGCAGTTGGGATGTTTTACCCCAAGGGGAGGCAGCAGGCCATCCAGGACCCTGAAGTTTTCATGAGTGTCTCTGCTCTCCTCCAGGGGGCTTCCTAACCTTCAACAATCAAAGCTCCCACTGACTGCACTTACTGTATACCAGGATCTGGCATGGAGATCACTCTCCCCAGTTGACAATGAGGAACGAGGGCACAGAGGAGGGAAGAGGCCCGCCTGGGGTCACACAGCCTGGGCAGAGTTAGAGCCGAATTCTAACCCTCATGTGGCTGATTCCAAAGCTCCCGCTCCTACTCTTGGTTCTGCCAGCCAAGGCACTGTGGCTGGGGTCCCTGGGGGGTGAGAAGTGGACTAGGGACTCCTTCAGGCCTCTGGGTATACCCAGCTCTGACCCCCTGGGTGAGGCTCCCTGGGCACCCAACAGCACAGAGGGTAGGCTTTGAATTCTCACAGACCACAGTCTCACAGAACAAGCTGGGTCACATGACGTGGGGCAAGGGCCCCGGAACATGCCTCAGACCTAAGCTTCTGGGCAAGGCCTTCTGAGAAATGGCAGGATGGAGTCCAAATTCTGAATGATCGCAGACCTGGGCTGGAATTCTCACTCTGTAGCTGCACAGTTTGGGGGGAAGTGGCTTAGCCTCTCTGGCCTCCAGCTTCTCCATTTCAAGTCCTCCTTTGCAAAGCTCTTATGAGGAAAAGTGAGGACATATGCAGACAATGTTTAGCATTGGGCCTGGTTCCTAGCAGGCACTAAGTGGACAGTAATAATTTTTACAGAGCTTCAGGGCAGGTATAATTTGGCTTGGCTGAGAAGAGAAACAAGGGCATGGAGGCCTCCCGAGAGGGCAGAGGAGGCAGGGCTCCTGGTCCCTTTTGTGAGAAAGGACTTTGGCTACACGTCACTAAGGTCTCCCTGCCCAAGAATTCTTTGAATCTATAGCATCTCCTAAACACATCAAAAAGTGAATGTTATTATCCTAATCTTATAGATGAGGAAATATACTAAGAGAGGCAAAGTACCTTGCTAAGTATCATACAGTTGAGAAGTAATAGAACTGAGCTTTGAAATGAGGTCTTCTGACTTCAAATTTAAGTCCTTCCCAGTACACCACACTGCCCTGGGTGCTCTAAAACTGAATTTAGAGATACTTCTAGCCACCTCAGTTGAGCCACATCTTTCCAGAAGCTCAAAGGCACGGGAAATTCTTTATTGTGAAATATACATACAAAAGAGCATATTAACATAAGTATTTAACAAAAGGAATAATAATGAAATGTATATACTTAAAAGTATTGTCTTTGATGTTCTGCAGTTTCATCAAAATTTATGTGGCTGTGAATTTCTACTTAACTTGTCTGAAATTTGTTGTGCTTTTTCGATCTGAGTTTTGGTGTCTTTTAACAATTCTTGGAAAATGTTTCCAAGCCATTATTTCTTTGAAGACTGCCACTGCCCCATTATGTCTACAATTACCTCCTTTTGGAACTCCACGTAAATACGTTAGATCTTCACACTCTACCCCTCATGTCTCTTAACCTTGCCTCTTGTTCATATCTTTGTCTGGACTTCATACTAGACAGTTTCTTAAGAATTCTCTTAGTACATTCATTTTCTCTTCAGCTGCATCTAATCCTATTGTATCTACTTCTGTGTCTATTGTATATGCATCCACTGAATTTTCCATTTCAATTATTATTTTTTCCTAGAAGTTCTTTCTGGTCTTTTATAAATCTGCATTAAAAAAAAAAAGTGTCCTGGGAATTCCCTGGCTGTTCAGTGGTTAGACTCTGTGTTCTCAATGCCAAGGGCCCGGGTTCAATCCCTGATCGGGGAATTAAGATCCCACGTGCCACACGGTACAGCTAAAGATAAAAAAAACTAAAAGAATTAAATAAAATAAAATAACCATTCTTCTCAGAAAAAAAAAATAGTGTCCTGTGCTGTTTTAATATTTCCAAACCTTTCTTCTATTTCTTAAAAGACATTAGGCATAGTTATTTTTCATGTCTGCTCATTTTAATATCTTTAGTTTTTGTAGGTCTGCTTCTGCAGCCTGTTGTTTCTGCTGATTCTTATTCATGGTGCCTTGTTTCCTGGTATGATTTCGTGACTTTTTGACTTGAACTGAAATGTTCCTTGGAACTATACATCTATAAGAAATCTTTGAGTCTGGGTTGAATTCGGCTTCCTGCAGAGATAATCTGCCTTTGTTTCTGCTGGTCACCTATGGGAAGCATTAACTCAGGACCATCTTAAACTAGATTCTCTACTTAAGGATTTCAGACTACACATTACTTTGGACCACATATCCATGTGAGAGCCAGCTTTTGATTACCACAGGAGGTATTTTTGCCCATCCACACAGGGCCAAGTTGTCTTTGCTCTCTCTTCTATGGAGTGGAATTTATTTCTTGGTTACTCTTATACTGATGGTGTAGCCTCTGGGGCACCAGCTTTATGCAGGGCTCCTTTAAACTGCCCACTTGGGCAGGCCCCAGGATTTACCTATTTTCTCCCATTCCCAGCACAGCATCAACAGGGAGGCTTAAGGTCACCACCAGGTTTGGAAGATCCTGGAACAAAAGCCAGCACTGTGCTCCATCCCCATGTCCACACTCTCCATTCAGTTTCAGTCTCTGTGATTCCCTACTTTCTTGCCAACTCAGTAGTATATTATAATTTTTAAAACATTTTACCTGATATATCATTGTTTTCATTTGAAAAGTTGTTCAGGGTATTTAAAGCATCATTGGGAATTCCCTGGCAATGCAGTGGTTAGGACTGCGCACTTCCACTGCATGGGGCGTGGGTTTGATCCCTGGTCGGGAAACTAAGATCCCACATGCCGCAGTGTGGCCAAAAAACTATTTTGTAATTAGAAAAAAAAGGCATCATTGTTTCAGAAATGAGTCCTCCACAGACATTTTGGGTAAAATATAAAACATTTCCTGTCTCAAAGCTAGATTTAAGCAAATTTGGGCTGCCGGCAAATATTTTTCTAAAACACCATTTTCCATTTTCTTTCTTCTTTTCAGTAACTCTCCCCCATCCTTAATTCTCATTGTTGTTCTCTCCCTCCCCTTGATAGAAAGAAATGAATAAACTAATTAATGCTAATATATTAATGACTAAAAACAGTTGACCCCCATCCCCTGGTATATCACATATCGTACTTATTATGTTACATATTAGGAAGCTTCTTAAATTTTTCTCTTCCTTAAAGATTTACATTTTGAAGGATCCTGGAGAGGACAGCATCTGAGTGAAGGAGTGACTCTGATTTAAATTCCAGGATGCTGTCAGGCAGGGACTCCCCTCCCCCTGCCCACAGGCTGGACTGCATAAAGACCCCTCCCTTGAGAAAGCCCCCTCTGTACTCCAGACACCAGGCTGTATAACGCAGGCCAAGGAATTAATACATTCAGTTGTGAACTGGGCAGCCACACCCACAGGTTCCTGGGGGCATCCAGACCCCTAACCCAGCAGACCTGCCATGGAACTGTGAACGTTAACACACTGGATCTCGCCAAACCTGGTGGACGCTGAGCTCACAGCAGGTGACTCTTTACAAGCGCTCACAGCTTACTTTCCTCCCCCAGCTCTCACTAGCACTTCCCATCCTCTTGCTCCTGGAAGGGAGTGGGGTATTGGGGAGGTAGAGTCACTGACGGATGCAGGAAGAAAAATGGATTCTAGTGTTTTCAGCACGGAAAGCTTTTAACTCTAGCTTCTGAGTAATGCTTAAAGTACACGTGTGAATGTGAGATCCTGGGAGCATGCACAGTGCTCTCACACAGCCTCTGGCCCAGACAGCGATAAGAGCCCCAAATACCCTCTGCCCATCCCCGTGGGGTGCTGCCCTCTCTTCCATCCTGGCTTCCAATACGAGACAAACTTCGGGGCTCTAGACAGCTGGCCTATCTGCTCCTTCCCCTATAGGAGGGATCCAGGGATGCAATGTGGGCAAACTTCCAGCATTCCCTTGAGGGACCTCAGGTAGCACTTCCTCTCACGCATATCGATGGTGTTCTAGTTATATATTGCTGCATAATGAACCACCCCAAAACTTACTGGCTTATCACAACAATCATTAATTTTGTTTATGAATATGCAATTTGGGTAGAGCTTGGTGGGGAAATCTCGTCTTTGCTCATTAGCTGGGGCAACTCAACCAGGGCTGGAGATAACCAGCCCTTCCAAGATAACCTACACGGCTGGGAAGTTGGTGTCATCTGTTGACTGGGGCTTCCTCATAGCATGCCGGTTGGGTTCTAAGAGTAAATGTTCCCAGATATCCAGGCAGAGACTGCAAGGCTTCCTATGATCTAGCCTCAGAAGTCCAGGACATCATCTCTGCTATATCCTAAGTCACTAATGGCCAACCCAGACTCAAGGAAAAGGCAATCAGTGCCACTCTCAATTGGGACTAAGAAAGAAGATGCGGCCATCTTTAATTTACTACACATGAGTCTGGGTGATCAGGACCGTTTTAAAATTTCAGAGTGTGTGTGTATGTTGGGGATGGGCAATCATTTACCCATTCCTTCAATAAGCACTTTTGCGCATGTCCACAGGGTTGTTCAAGACACGTTCCCCACTCTCAAGGAGCTCCCAGTCATGTGGGAGATGCAGACACAGATGGATGAATGTGGATATTTATTTATCCACTCAACCTACATTGTCTGAGCACCTATTAAGTGCCAGGCCCAGTGCTGAGGCACAGGGTGGCCAAGCTGGGCAGACCCTGTCCTTATGAAGGTCACAGTTTGTCAGAGCAGTCGGACATCAAAGCTGGTATCACAAGAGTGCGGTGAGGGCTCAGAGCACAGCTGCATGGATGGAGCAGGGAGGGTCTCTGGCAGGCAGATGTGTCACTGTCTCCCTAGAAAAGAGGTATTCAAGCAGAAACCTTCAGTAGGAGTTTGTGCAGATGGAGGGGAGGAATGAAGTGTATTGCTGGTTGGGAGAACCATCCATGTGAAGGCTCAGAGGCAAGAAAGAGTGAGAAGCTCTTCTGGGCTTCAAAGATGTTCAGTTTGGTGTGTGCTTGCATGTGCACGGGGGTGTATGCGCCTGGGTGCGTGTATCTGCGTGTGCACATGGGAAGTATGTGCGAGTCTATGTGTGTACATGCACATGTGAGTGCACGGATGCATGTGTGTGTGCATGTTGTTTGTAGGAACACCAGAACCTCCTCTGCACCTACCCTAAGCTGATGAAGTGTCCCCACTCTGCAATCCAGAGGTCTAGGGAACAGCACCCTCACCCCTGCTGCCACACATCTCAAGGGCACCCATGGCCCATTCCCTTTGGCACTTTGGCCGGGAGTAGACACACACCACTAGCTCCCCATGCAGGCATGTGTTGACATGGCTGTGATTGGTGTGTGGCACTGAGGAGGCATGCTCCAGGCCCAGCCTCAAGGCAACCAGTCCACCACCTCCTCCAGGCTGCTGGGGCATACTTGGGACCTCCTGCCTCCCCTGCTGGAGCTGTGTCTGACCCAAGCTCAGGGTGACATGAGAGAAGGGTGCCGGAAGGGACCCTACCGCTGATCAGACTGGACTGCCAACTGCAGCCTAGACCAGCCCTTGCCCATCTTTGGGCTTCAGAATTCATTGTGAGAAGGGGACCCACCCTGTGAAGAAGAGAGTCCCTCCCATGTGAGTCAGGGAACCCCACCCCAAAGACATGTACACAAAACTCTTCAAGACCCACTTTCTAGTTTCAGGTCTATTTCCCCGTTAGTGGGGTTAGGAGCTGGAAGGAGTAGGCAGAGGAGGTGGAGAGGTGAGGAACAAGCTGGGTCTTCCTGTGCTCAGTCTGGAAGATGGTCCCAAGGGAAAGCTGTCCTAGCACCACATCTCCACTTCGCCTACTTCCCAGCAGCACACCAGGAAGAGAAAGAAGAGAGGACAAATACTAATCAGAGTAGTAATAACAGTCTCAGGACTGTTTTAATCATTCTCCTTTTGCCCTCCTATTGCCCTACAGGCATTTTCCTTCTGTCAGGACTTGGTTCATTTGCACATGATCAACAGCAACAGCAAAAGCTAACAATGACTTTCACAAGGTAAATGTTTCTCTTTCACGTAAAAGAAATTCAGTGTCCAGCAGTCTAGGTCTGGTAAAATGACTCCACGAAGTCTAGAGGGACCCAGGATCCCTCTAGTTCACTGTTCTGCAATCATCTTCGTGTCCAAGATGGCTGCTAGAGCTCCAGCCATCACATCTGCAAACAAGGCAGCTCTCTTTCGTATTTTTTAGTTTAAAAAGTTTTATTGAGGTACAATTTACCTAAAATAAAATGCACACATTTTAAACATAGAGTTTTATGAGTTCTGCCAAATTTAAAACACCCATGTAACCACCACCTTAGTTGAGATATAGAACATTTCCACCTCCCTAGAAAGTTCTCTCTTGTTCCTGCAGTCAATGCCCCCCTTTGACATTATTATAGATTAGTTCTCCTGTTCTAGAACTTCGTATAAATGCAGTAATTCAGTATTTACTCTTCTGTGTCTGGATTCTTTCATTCAGCATGATGTTTTTGAGGTATAGCCATGGTGTTGTTTGTATCAGTGGTTTGTTCCTTTTTACTGCTGAGTAATAATCCATAGTATGGATGGGCCACTGTTCACCTGCTGATAGACGCTCACCTCTTTCTTCTCCTTCCCTTTTAGGAGACTTTCTACAAGTTCCATGTAACATTTCCTTTGGATTTCAATGGCCCAAAATAGTCACGTGGCCACACCTGGAAATGTATCTCTTTAGTTGGGTAGCAATGGGATTTTTTCTAGGAGGAAGAGGAGGGTAGATGCTGGGTACAACTAGTGGGCTCATTTGACAGACTGAGAAACCAAGCTCCGAAGAAGCAGTGATTCCCCTGAAGTCACCCAGGTCCTCATGACAGAGGTGAGTCAAGGCTCCAGATTTAGGGCCTTTTCAATCTGTCCCCAGCAGGCCACTTCACATCTAGTGGGTATTCCCCATTGGCCAATGCCCACAGAGTGTGGGTACTGGGCAAGAGCAACGTGAAGGAGCTGGCTGGCCTCAGGAAGGAGGGATAACGCTGATACCAGGGAGCACTGGACTGGGCATTCACTAAGCACCAGGCTGGGCTAATCATAAAGCCATCCAGTAGGCTGGTCACTTCTGTTTGCCCCATTTCTCAGATGAGGAAACCACTCAGAGAGGTTAAGTAACTTGCCTGAGGTCACACAGCTAGCAAATGGCACCTCTGGGTATGGACCTTCAGTTCTGTTGAAGGCAGGTTCCGACCATGGAGAAAAATATACTTTAGAGTTTCTCAACATCCTTTCCAACAGGTAGAGGAGGTTCTATCCTGAGACTGGTAAATAAACAATCCTTCCAGAGCCCCGCCTGTCAGCCTCAGGGGCCTGCCACAGACTCCTACTCTCCTAATTCACCCAGGACCTTTTCTCATAACTCTGCTTTCCTCCATTTCATGCCTATAACGTATTAACATAAACAACAGTGCTGACAGCAGCTCAGCTCTAACTGGCTCATGCTGGAATCTGACTGATGATTTTCATCAGGGAAAAAGACTAAACAGGTTAAGATGATTAAATTTTCTTAAACCTACAGCTAAGCCTAATCAAAGCCATTTGTGCAGAGGTGTGTGTGTGTTTTCCTTTGCTGGAAGGTTGATTGGCAGTTTCGAAGAGACGAGTGTGACTGCTGGGGGAACAGAGTTAAAATAAAGCATTTCCCACAACTTCCAGACATTAGCACAGGCCACTTCCACTTCCCTGTCTAGGCTGGAACTATCATTTCCCCCGAGAAACATCTGATGACGAAAATGAAATTCAGCGCGTCTACATTTCATCCTCTCCCTGTTTTTCCCCTCAAGTTGAGTCCTTTTATAATTAGAGCTGTCTGTGTGGAATAACTAGGGAACTGCCATAGCTTCCTAATTTCCAGGAGCTGGAGGGGTCAGGAGCCTCCCACACAGCATGCCCGTATTGTCTTGGGCAAAGCCTTTCCCCTCTCTGGGCCCTAGCTGCCCTGTCTGTACAATGGAGAGACCGGCCCTAAGGATCTCCTGTTTATCGCGCCCAGTCAGTGGATGAGGGGAACAGCAAATAGCGCGAAATCAACTCCCTCTGTGTGATGTTCTTTGTCACACAGAACTCACAAGAGGACTTGCTAATTATGTCATATAACCTACCTGGATACTGAAGGGGCTCAGTGGGAGCGGGGTACACATGGGTGACTAGAGACGGGAGGAGGAAACTCCTGTTTGTAGTTCTCTCTAAGACATTACTGGCCGGCTATTTTGCCTTCTGTAACATCAGATATCAAAATGCTAACCGTCCCATCCACCCACTGGGAATGCACTTGTAGGCCCTTGCAGACACCCGCCCTCTGCGCTGCACAGCACAGCTTCCTGAGGATGGCTACGCACCCCCTGGCTGACCTCTTCAACCCCTTTCTCAGCACTCTCCTAAGTGGTCCTCCTCACAGCCTCTTACTGCTCAGGTTCCCTCTTCCCAGTAGGTAGATCCTGTCAAGAAAGTTTGAGCCCTGGGACCTCCCATGGTGTCCACCTGACCTATAGGAAACTCTCATGTGAGACCGCTCTACTGCATTGCCCTTACCCCTCCCCCTGCATCCATGAGCCATTCCAGCCAGCCCTTCAAGACCCTGAAAAACAGCAGGCAGCAGCCTCCATGTTCACAATCATCCCCAAACTCCAGGAGACGTACACCAAAGTCACGCTCACTGCTTTTCCCCTTACTTCATGCAGCAAAATAGCCTGTGGGTTTCTGAAACTCAGCAAATATTCTGCCAGTGGGTAGTGCTAGACTGCTCTGACCTCCCAGTCCCAATTTCTGCAAGTACGTTTGAAGTCCTATTAACCTGTTTGGGGACAGCACCTCCCTCTTCCCCATAGAGCAGTGGACAGGGAGGACACAAAGACTCCTAAATTCCTTTCAAATATCCATTTTCTTTTACATAGGCTGGAGGTAGATGATGAAGGCGAGTATTCACTGGACCATTCCTGCTACCTTTCAGTAATCTGGACGGGTATGGCTGCCATCTTACCTTATAATGTATTTTTTTCAGCTTTGGCTTCAGTCAATCTCCTAAAACATCAATATTGTATTACATAGTTTTTAGGGTATTTCCCAGTACTTTCTCCTAGAAAAAGAAGAGTAAACTAAACCCAAAGCCAGCAGAAGACAATAAAGACTGCGGTGGAAATAAATGAAATAGAGAACAGAAAAACAACAGAGAAAATCAACAATCCAAAAGTTATTCTTTGAAAAGACCAACAAAATTGGCAAACTTTTAGCTAAACAGGACAAGAAAGAGAGAAGGCTCAAATAACTAAAATCAGAAATGAGAGAGGAGACATCACTACCAACCTTACAGAAAAAAAAAGAGGACGATAAGGAAATACTATAAATGACCATATGCCAACAAATTAGATAATTTAGTTGAAATAGATGAATTCCTAGAAAGACAAACCATCCAAACTGACTCAAGAAGAAATAGAAAATCTTAGTAGATGTATAACAAAAAAAGAGAATTAGTAATTTTAAAACTTCCCACAAAGAAATGCCCAGCCTCAGATGGTTTAATTGGTGCATTCTATCAAACATTTAAAGAATAATTAATACCAATCCTTCACAAACTCTTCCAAAAACAGAAGAGGCAGGAACATTTCCCAACTCATTACGTGAGACCAGAATTACCTCAATACCAAAACCAGACAAAGGCATCACAAGAAAACTACAGATCAATATCTCTAATGAATATAGATGCAAAAACTCTCAACAGAACACTAGCAAACTGAATCCAGCAACATATAAAAAGGATTATACATGACAATCAAGTGGGATTTATCCCAGGAATGCAAAGTTAGGTTAACATCTCAAAATCAATTAATGTAACACACCATATTAATAAAAACAAAACAAAACAAATCCCACATGATTATCTCAATAGACACAGAAAAAGCATTTAGTGGTGAGCCAAAAAGTCTCCAGGTAGAGGAAACGACCTAAACATAGTCACAAGGGAAAAAGTTTTATCTGGGAGATACACAAAGAGTAAAGGAGATGTTTTCAGAAAGGAGATGAGAGGGTCGATCTATGAAGAACCTTGGAAGCCAGTTTAAGGGATCACGGGGGAGCCATGAGGGTTTAGAGCAGAGCTTTGACATAATGCAAGTGGTATTCTAGGAAGTTAATCTAGATCAAATTATCCAGTGACAAATTTACATACACCAACGTGACTCTGAGGTACAGAGTAACGGTCACCAAAATTTTCTGGAGGATGAGTTGCAACCTAATTTACTCCCAGGGAGGATCCATGCTTTGCAGCTGGAAGTATATATAAGTTTTGAGGCCTTCTTTGGAAAAGGAAAATAAAATTATAAATCATCGTTAGGTACAAAAATGAATATATATTTAAAATGAAAAAAGAAATCACAGGTCCATGGCTACTCCAAGCCATTCAATACAAGTCAGAGTGGAAAGAGGCAAGAATCTTAACCAATGCAGTTATGACATCCAACTTCTGCAAACTGTACAACACATATGACCACGCGAACACACTGTACAGGCCTTGGAAGGATCCCCACAAATGAGGAGCCCTGAAGCTTGAACCTCCTCTGCCGTGTGGTGAACCTGCCCGGGAGTGTGCTGGAACCAGTGCGTATAGGCTTGTGAGAACCAGCTATTAGCACCGCTTCCCAACTTAACGTTCAGTGATGTCGTGTTGGTAGCCTGTGATCGGCCTTGGTGGGAGTACTTACACCAGAGAAGCTGCCGAACGCTACAAATTAGGGCTTCTCCACATCCCCAGAAAGCGGCTATTAAACGTTTGCCAGCATGCCACTGAATCCGCTTCTATTTATGGCTAAAGTATAAATCCAGTTCTGGTCCTTGGTACAAAGTCCCCATCACTGGCCATCACAGCTGGATTATTCAGAGGTCAAAGTCATTAGACTCAGTATCAAATTCGGAGACATCTCTCTAGGGCGGGGGTCCCCAACCCCCGGGGCCGCAGATGCGGGGCCTGTTAGGAACGGGGCTGCACGGCAGGAGGTGAGCGGCCAGTGAGCGAACCTTCATCTGCCGCTCCCCATGGCTCATGTTACCTCCTGAACCATCGCCCCCACCACCTGCATTACCGCCTGTACCATGCCGCTCCCTGCCCGGCCCCTGTCCGTGGAAAAATTGGCTTCCGCGAAACCGGTCCCTGGTGCCAAAGAGGTTGGGGACCGTTGCTCTAGGGCAGTGATCTCTGAGCCTTCCACCTGTGCACTGACCATCCTCTCCACTGTAGCCCCTTCACTCTCTCATCTTCTCTGTCCCTCGCCCACCAAAACCCCCCCAAGGCAGCCCCGTCAGCATCTCTGTGTAGGTGAGATGAGAACATTTCAGATCAGAAATGTGAACCTTTTTCTAGGCCCAGTAGAAGCAAAGAGACAGGATCACAGGGGAGGGAGACTCTCTAAGCTACTGACCTTGGAGTCCTCCACGATAATGATCCTAAAGATGAACCATGCCCTGACCCATCTCAACAACCCAGGAGGCCTATACCTGAGATGACCTGTATCTCCTGGATTAGGCGACAATTCCAGCCTTCAGCACTGTCAGAGCAGTGAAGTCCTGAGTCTCCACCCCAGTGCCCACTTCTTCTCTCATTTTCCCTAAATATGATCACCTCCAGTTCTAAGGAGTCCCTCATTCCAATATGATAGGCTAAGGGAAGGAGTTTGCACTCCCCTCCCTGTGCTCCCCAGAGTTCACAGGCTTTGACTTTCTCCCTACTCTTCATCCTTCTCCAGAGGGAGGGGAACCTCAGGTTTTACTGGGCCTCCATATAGCCAGCCTTCTCCACCCTTCCTCTGGACCTGCAGGCCCATTTCACAGATAGGAAAACTGAGGCTCAGAAATCAGGAGTCACGCTGAGGCCTGTCTGACTCCAGTGTCCATGCCCTTTCCACTCCACTAGTTGCCTTTTGAACAGGTGTGCACTCTGTTTCCTGCCATCAGGGAGTCATATTCTTACGTAGAATGCATCCCCATGCTCCCCGCAGGGTCCAGAATAATTCCCAGGGTAGCTACCTGCAGCTTTCGGAAACAGGTGGGAGAGCAGGCACGATAAAGACAAGGAAGAGAAGGGGTTGGGTAGGGATAGGGCAGTGCCCCGGGGTTATGGCCTGAGGACATAAGTGAATGGTATTCAGTGGGCCATACCTGGTTCCTGCCCATCTCTGGGGCTGCTCCCATCTAGGTGCGTGCAGCATCCATCAGCCAGTGTCACGACTGCCTGTGAGGACACCTGCCCAGGCTCCAGATGAGGACCCGTTGAGAATAAGCACTCAATACCAGCAGTCATTTAGGGACTGTGCTTTGAGCCAAAAGATGTAGGTTTGAATCCTGGCTCTGCTACTAACTAGCCATGGGACCGGGGCGAAGTCACCCAGCCTCTCTGAGGTTCAGTTCCCCTCCCTGTAAAATGCAGACAGTAAAGGCACCCACCTCATGGGTTATCAGGGGGATGAGGGAGCTAATGCATGTAAAGTGTTTAGTACCTGGCAGGTAAGAGCCACACACAGTGGTTATTCCTATCATTGCCAAGACTGCAGTATACCTGACAAATGTTTGCTGACTGAATGCATGGCCGTTATCCAGCAAGCCAGGGAGGGGATGCGAGCTCACTCAAGGTAATGTCATCTAGTGGTTATGACGTTTAGGTCATAGCACACAAGTTCAAGATCCCAGCTCAGCCTGGGAAAATTACTTAACCTCCTGTGCTTTAGTCTCCTCATCTGCAAAATGGAGACAATAATAGTACCTAACTAGTAAGACAGAAAGATAGATAGGAAGATAGATAGATAGATAGATACATAGAGAGAGAGAGAGAGAGAGAGAGAGAGAGACAGGTGAAAAGGAGATCTGTATTTTTTTAAGGATTAAGTTAATTAATATTGTAAAGAACTGAGAACAGTGTTTGGCACATTTCAAGCGCCATTCAGCGCGAGGTACTGCCATGATCCAGGTGTCAGCCTATGGTTGTCGGCCAAGAGGACACTGGGCCTCAAGACTGAATTATTCCCTCCAGGAGCTTTGTCCCCATACAGAAGGTCTCCCACAGCTGCCAGACCTCTGTCATCCATACCACTGGCCCTACCACTCACCCTGCTCAGATTTCCAATTATTTGTCCTGTTTTGAATTCAAGTGGGATATTAGCCGCGAGTCTGGCTTTATTAATGGCGGTGTCTTTAGCGTTATCGACTTTCTCACTCACTCCTCACTCTCACTCCAAGAAGCTCTGTTTCCTTTAATTAAGCCCTGTGCTAAGTGCCTAGCAGGTGACGTGAGTCTGGAAAGGCCTTTGTTCTGGGACTTCGGCGCTTTCTCATGGGCTGGAGATTGGAGAGACAGTGCGCTACTGCCTTTGAAGTCTGACATCCATCCCCACAATAGGAGGAGTGGGACAGTGTGGAAAGCCAAGCCCAAGAGGCGGGAGCCCAGCTCTCCCCCCAGCCTGCCTCCTTTATATCTGTGAAGTGGGGGTGGGGTGCAGGAGGGTACCTTTGCCTCCGCCCCCAGTGCCATGACACTTGGCGTCTACTCAGGATTGGAAGGTGACAGCCCAGAAGACAGGAGTTCCAAGAGCCAAAGATATCCAAAAGGAAGTGAGGCATAGAGAAAGCAGCCCGAACTTTGCATTACCCAGCCTGGGGTTGAATCCTGGTCCTGCTGTGCCTTGGCAAGTTGCTTCAGCATACGGAGCCTCAACTGCCTTCTCTGTAAAATGGGGTGATGGAATCTACCCCATAGGAGAGGGCATACAGGAGCCATCTTAATGCCAGCTCTGCTACTGTTAAGATTTTGCTGTGCAACAAGCTTCCTGTTTGAAGGACAACACTTATTCCCAGCCTCCACATCCCGACTGGCCATCAGCACCTCTGTCTGCTTCTTAAAACTACTCTTTTTAAAACATTTTTTATATTAATACTATTTTTATTTATTTTTTAAATATGTATCTATTTGGCCGCACTGGGTCTTAGTTGTGGCATGTGGGATCTAGTTCTCTGACCAGGGATCAAACCCGGGCCCCCTGCATTGGGAGTGAGGAGTCTTAACCACTGGGCCACCAGGCAAGTACCAATCCTACTCTTCTTTTTTGTTTGTTTGTTTGTTTTTTAACATCTTTATTGGAGTATAATTGCTTTACAATGGTGTGTTAGTTTCTGCTTTATAACAAAGTGAATCAGTTATACATATACATATGTTCCCATATCTCTTCCCTCTTGCGTCTCCCTCCCTCCCACCCTCCCTATCCCACCTCTCTAGGTGGTCACAAAGCACTGAGTTGATCTCCCTGTGCTATGCAACTGCTCCCCACTAGCTATCTATTTTACGTTTGGTACTGTATATATGTCCATGCCACTCTCTCACTTAGTCCCAGCTTACCCTTCCCCCTCTCCATGTCCTCAAGTCCATTCTCTACATCTGCATCTTTATTCCTGTCCTGCCCCTAGGTTCTTCAGAACCTCTTTTTTTTTTAGATTCCATATATCCAATCCTACTCTTCTATGTACATGTTTCTGTACCTGTCATGGAAGGATGCATGCACACATCACCGAATGCACCCCTCACTATGAAATGATGGTGGACGTGTCTTTTTTCCCTCTATGGCCTGCTTCTTCTTCTATCTCTGGAAGCCTAGTGAAGAGGGAGGCAGGCTCAGTAAACAGTAGACACTTGGTGACTGAGCCACGCGAGTTCAGCCCAATTTACAGTACAGTAAGCCATCGCCATCGTTGCCAAGCAGACCCTCTCACCTGGGTGAGACAGACCTGCAGGTGGTTCAGGGCTTTAAAGCCTTTCTAAGCACCATCAGAAAAATGAGAGCCAAGGTGGGTGATTGCCTGTTAAGTGAGGACACAAAGGTTGAGTGTAAAGACCCCAGCGCGGAAATACCAGACAAATGTCATAAAATTGGTGTTGACGCCACAAAGGACTTAAATAATAAATGCTGTGGTGAACGTGACTGGCTCATACAGACAAGCATTGGCACCTGTGTCCCTGCCTCACCATGTGGTCAGAAAGCTCCGTCACCTTCAGCTCCAAATGCCCATCGGTGTCCCCAGACGACCACTGCCCTATTCCGCCTGTTCCGTCAGCTGCTGAACAGCAGCTCTGGGTCCTCTTTCCCAGAGGTCTGGGGCAAGGGGCCTCAATGCTCCTCACCCCGACAGTCCTGGCACTGCCACTAAGTTCACCATTCACCCCGTCACCCTCCCCTGGGGGCCTTTCTCAGCTCCCAGATGAAGCCCTGCCCACCCTCATATCTCCCGCCTGCGCTCCCGGAGCCCTGTGGTTGGCGCCATTCTCCATGGCACATGGTACCACTTCTTCCTCTCAGCCCCCCGCTGCAGGTCGCCGCTGCTTCTCTTACCTTCTCTCCAAGATTGTGGGCTCCTCGGGGCTGGGTCGGCTCTGATTCTTCTGTGCGTCCCCAGCACCTAGAGGAAGAGCCAATACAGAGCAGGCAGTCAGGAAAAGTCTGGAAAACTGGCTTCAGTCACAGAACTATATCCAGAAATCTTTTTTTGGTTTCAATAGTCTCTAAATTTCACTCAGTTCTAGAAGTGCCTACTCGTCACTCCTGGACACCAGTCCTGCGCCTACGGTGTAAATCAGAACTACAGGTCTCTGTAAAAGACTGAGACGCAACTCACATTGGCTGAAACAAACGAAAGGGGTAGGTACGGGATTAAAGTGTGCGTATGAGTCACCCACTGCTGGATTCTTGACTGCGAACCTAGGAATCTCTCTACGTTCCTCATCTCCATTTCCCATGTATTGGCTTCACTTTCAGGGGAGATTCTCCCATGAAATGACCAGATGGCCACCAGGAGCTTCAGCTTTCGATTCTCCCCGTTTAGCAATTCCAGAGAACTTGCATCTCTTCTAATAGCTCAAGTAGCCACCCAAGGAGGCCTCTCACTGGCCTGGCGTGGGTCACATGCCCATCCCTGAACAAATCACTGTGGCCATGGGAGTAGTGCTCTGATTGGCCGTGTCTGGGTCACGTGCCCACTTCTGACACCCACAGCTGGGAGGAGTCTCGTCTGCCCTGCCCACGTGGGCTGAACCTAGGGCTGGGCAGTTTGCCCAAGGGGAATCAGGATGCTCTTTCCATAACGAGAATGGACCGTGGTCAGGCAGAAGCAATTAATACTCGCCAGAGCGCCTCCGTTAAACAAGGCGAGAAAAGTAACAAGTCTAGATTGCAAAGGAACATCCAACAATCTTCAAGAGACAGCACACCGAGAAAAAACAATCCAAGCTAGTTAAAGTCTAAGTAAGAGCCAACTCTATCTAAAGGAAGCCCAGCTGTGTGTCACAGGCCTTCAATTGCTGGAGATGAACAGAAAGGCTGGAACAGTCAGGAAGTCTTCCTGGAGGGGGAGGTGGGGCTTAAAGGACCAGCAGGTCCAAGATAAAGAGGGGAATGGTACTGGCCTTCAATGTCCTACCAGGACTCTGTGTGTGTGTGTGTGGGCGGGGGTGGAGGTGGGGGGGGTGGGGAGGGGGCGGGGCGGGGGTGAAGTGTGAGGAGGGAGAGGTAGGGCAGGAGAGCCTCGCCCCTCCAGTGGGCTAGGCTCCACCCACAGGACCCAAGCCAGCAAGATCAAAATCTAATTTACTCATTAGGCGTGCTTCTTCTGTACAAATTAAATCACTGGCTATTTTTCCACATCGTAAATATTGTTTTAAACTCTTGCTCATAGGCAATTAGATTACAAGCATTGCCTGGTGAGCTATACGCCAGCGCATTTGGCGAGCCTCTGGCTGCTTTGCGAGCGTTTTCCTTTTGAAATGTTTCCCAATGATTTTTAAGGGTCTTTGAAATCGTGTCCCTAGTGATGCGTGAGGGCTCTTGTCTGTGGCCATTAATTTCCATAGCAGCCCAAGAGAGACCCAGTCTCATCTGTGTTCATTTCCAAACAGCCTGGCTGAGCTCCACACCCTCCTTATTTCTGCCTGTCGTTCGGTGACTCTTCACCAGTCAGCTCCACCCGCGTGCCCCCAGCCACCCCCATCTCCCACCCCTGCCTCTGTCTTTGTGTTAGTTGAAGACCCAGGAAAGCACACACTTGAGCACTAGCTCGCAAGGAGACCTGCATTCCAGTGCCAAGATCTTCACTCATTTTGAGAGAGTTATTCCACCTGCCTCCCCTGGGCCTCAGTTTGACCTCTGTAGAATGGAGTTAATTCTCGCCTAACCCAAGTGGCCTCCTATTTTCCTTTGCTGGCATTTCTGGGCCCCCTTGAGCTTCCACAGATGACTAGAAAGACATTTGTTCTTGCTTCTCTCCCCAGATGCTCTCTTCCGTTTCAGGTCAGCCCCTCGACCCTTTACACGCCCTCCACCCTGACTCACCTTAGGCTCTGCCCCCAGGGTGGTTGCTCTTTCGTTGAGACCCACATAACCCCGCCTGATCTGGCTGAGCATCAGGGCCACCTCCTCCAGGAGTGTTACATGGCGGCCTTGGCCCTCGGTTACCTGTCTCTTCTCTGGACGTCCACCCCATGCAACACAGTTTAGTCCCTGATGATAGTAATAGTTACAACCACCTTTTACTGAGCACCTACTATGTGCCAGGCACCACGGTAGTGGCTATGTATACTATTCCTTTCAGTCCTCCCAACAGGCCTGCACTGTATGTGTTATTATTCCTATTTTACAGATGAGGAAACTGAGGCTCAGAGAGGTAAAGTGACATCTCAAGGTCACACAATTTGTAGTGCCTGAGCCAGAAGTTTCTGCCTAAGAAGAATGATCTTGTACTGACCCTCTGCTGTGTCAGGCAGGGGCTGCACCTCATTTAATCCCCACAACAGCACCCCCCACGAAGTAGGTAGTGCTGTCCTCATTTTATAGGATAGAAGACAAAGGCCCAGAGGAGTGGCATCTCCCATCCATCACTTAGCTGACGCCTGGAGTGAGATTCAAAATCAAATCTGCGGACTCTCCTCCTCCTACGCTTCCCCTCACCCACACACAGCCCCAGAGGTGTAGTTGCCTGTCCCCAGGCCAGAGGACAGCCCCACCTCCCAAGGCACTGGCCAATCTTCCCAGAGACAGTGCACCTGCTCTGAGCTGTGAGCACAGAGGAGGAAGGTCAGAAGCCCACACTCACGGAAAAGGTCCAGAGAGCATGACAAAAATGTGCAGTCTCTTCCAACAGGCTTTTCCTTCCCTCCGCCCCTTCCATAGCTATTTACGGAGCAGTACTCTGGACAAGGGGGTACCTGGCTCTGTGTCCCTCTATGCTTTAGAAGGACAAGTCACTGCCTGTCTCCCAGCCAAGAGCTTTCTGGGGAAGTGCTCCCAGGGTTGCAGGTTCTCCCTGGAAAGATGTGCCTGAGAGGCAGCAGTGACACTGACGTCCTGGAGGCTGCACACCAGTGGGCAGGGCTGGGGTTGGAGTCCTGATCTAGGGCTCCCCAGCCCTGCACAGATGGAGGGACGGGAACCAGGGTTTCCACAGTAGTATCTGTCCCCAGGGAATGATGTCAGCCCGGTCCTGAGAGGGAGAGTGGACTGGCCTTTTGGGGGCTTCGTGGACTTGTGAAAGCAATAAAGGGCCTTCCCCGCCCCCCTATTCCAACAGTTCATGGGTGTCCCGCATCCCTGGTGGGGCCCTTCTGTGTGCCTGAGGTTATGGGATGACCTCCTTGCAGCAGAGACAGCCTCTTCCCAAGGGTCTGACTCTTACCACCCTGTTTATCCCTCCCTGCAGTTGCTTTTCCTAAGTTGAGCTTTGACCTCCACCAAAGGGCACTGTGAGGAGCCTCCTCACGAAACCTCCTTTTGTCGCTGTTGAGGGATGTTGTTGCTGAGGGCAACACAGGTCACGTCACATCTCATCCTCATGACACTGACTTCCAACGATCCTCTGAGTCCTAACACCGGGAACATTACAGTTTTTAATATTGTGAAATTATGAATCCTATATCTGATCATATTTCCCTCTTTGCCTTGGTTGCTAGGAAACTGAGTCAATATTCATCTCACTCTCAGTGTTATAGGGCCTTATTTTCTGTTCCTTTGCTGATTTTTTTCCCCTTAGCCCCAATTTCCTCATCTATTTTT
The DNA here is from genome assembly GCF_949987515.2 of Delphinus delphis. NCBI lineage: Eukaryota > Metazoa > Chordata > Mammalia > Artiodactyla > Delphinidae > Delphinus > Delphinus delphis. The sequence continues at coordinate 116,267,560 of NC_082686.1, read as the reverse complement.
ATTAAATTCTTTAGATTGAATATATTTCCGGTCGCAAACAAAGATCAGGAACTAAGAGTGGTTAGAATTTAAGGTGGGATTTTGCCCACACTGCGAACCACTGCACAGCTGGCCTCTCTTCACCCATGTGCCTTCACTAGGTGGCTCCCATACTGACCTTCTAAAGAAGCCTAAAGTGCCCAGAGAGAGTCTGGATGGAGTGGGGCCTGACTGTGCTCCTTCCTTATGACGTTTGCAAGATTTGAACCCTGAGTCTTCGCTACTGGGCAATCTTTTGGGGGAGGCAATCTTAAGACGAAATCATCTAGGGAGGGGAGATGGGTCTGTGAGGGAAATGCAGCCATCTTAAAGCTCTTGGCTCCATTTCTCTCCAGTTAGAATCAGAAAATACCAGAACTAGAAGGCATTGCTTAGAGATCCAGCCACTTTATTTTGCTCATGGGAAAATGGAGGCCCAGAGAGGGAAAGGGATTGGACTGTGGTCACACAGCCATGTAAGGACTTCCTTGCCTGCTCCAAGACCTCTCTCCTCAACTCCAGACTCGTTTCTGACTTCCCACCTGACACCTCCAGTTGGGTGCCTCAAATTTAGCACATCTAAAACTGAAATCCTGATCCTTCCCCAAAACATTTCCTGATTCACTCTTTTCCCCTCACTCTGGTTAATGTCAACTTCACTTTTCCAATTACAAAAATTGAAAAACATGGCATCATCCTTAAGTAACTCTCCCTCCCCCTCTCTGCCCTCTCTCTCTCTCTTTCTCTCTCTCCCCCCCCCACCCCTGCCACTCCACCATCACCATATTTGGTGTGTGATCAAATCCTGTCATCCAGATTTTCACCACTTGTCACCCCCTGGCTCAGGTCACTATCTCCTTTTGCCAGAGCTTTTGCCCCCGGCCCATAAGTCTATTCTCAACATGGGAGCCAGAGTGGAAACATAAGTAGCCCTCCAATGGCTTCCAATTTTGCTCAGACGAAATGCAAAGTCCTCTCTGTGACCCACAGGCCCTCCACAATTTGCTCCCCGCCTCCCCCACCTCTCTGACTTCATGTCCTACCCTTGTCCCCCATATCCACTCCACTCCAGCCAAACCTGCTCTTCTTGATGTCCCCCTTTTGCACTGGCTGTTCCCCTGACAGATGCTCTTCCCCACATGGCTAGCTTCCTCACTTCTAGGTCTTTACACAGAATTTACCTTCTCTTTCATATATGTGGCTGTATGATTTTCAACAAGTGTCCCATTCAATGGGGAAAGGATAGTCTTTTCAACAAATGATGCTAGGAAAGCTGGGCATCAACATGCAAAAGGATGAAGTTGGACCCTGTCCTCACACCATATATAAAAAAGTAACTCAGAATGGATCAGAGACCTAAGTATAAGAGCTAAAGCTATAAAACTCTTAGAAAAAAAACGATGGGAAAAGCTTCATGATGTTGGATTTGGCAATGATCTCTTGGATATGACAGCAAAGGCACAGGCAACAAAAGAAATAGTAGATTAACTGGACTTCATCAAAATTAAAAACTTTTGTGCATCAAAGGACACTATCAGTAGAATGAAAAGACAACCCACAGAATGGGAGAAAGTATTTGCAAGTCACATATCTAATAAGGGATTAATAGCCAGAATATATAAAGAATTCCTAAAACGCAGCAACAAAAAAAGCAAACGACTCCACTCAAAAATGAGCAAAGGGCTTGAATAGAGGTTTCTGCAAAGAAAATATATGAATGGCCAATAAGCACACGAAAAGATGCTCGATATCATTAATCATAAAGGAAGTGCAAACCAAAGCCACAAAATCTACTTCACACCCATTAGGATGACTCTAATTTATATATATATATATTTATAAAATCTATAAAATTCTGATATATACATATATTGTATATATAGATATACATACATTGTATATATACAATACATATACATTGTATATATACATATAGTATGTATACATATACACCGTATATATACATATACATATATTGTATATATACATACACACTTGTTTTCTGTGTATATATACACACACAGAAAACAAGTGTAGATGACGATATGGAGAAATTGGCAGCTTTGTGCGTTGCTGGTGGGAATGTAAAATGGTGTAGCCTCTGTGGAAAACAGGTTGAAGGTTCCTAAAAAGGTTAAACATAGAATTACCATATGATCAAGCAATTCCACTTCTAGGTATATACACAAAAGAATTAAAATCAGGGGCTCGAAGAGATATTTGTACAACCATGTTCATAGCAGCGTTATTCTCAATAGCCAGGGGTGGAAACAATCCAAATGACCCTCTTCAGATGAGCAAAGAAAATGCAGTATATACACACAATGGAATACGGACAGTTAGGGTTTAATGGGTACAGTTTCAGCATGAGGTGACGACAGAGTTCTGGAGATGGTGGTGATGGCCACACAACAATGTGAATGTACTGAATGCCACTGAGCTGTCCACTTAAAATGGTTAAAATTTTATGTTATGTATATTTTACCTCAACAAAACCAAATAAATTTAAAAATTATCTTCCCACGGAAGCCCTCCCTGGCCACTCTCTAAAAGTCCCACGCCTCCCCCGACAAGGTATTTCACAACTCGTTTCCTTGCTTTATTTCTCCTTCTTAGTGCTTATGACTATCAAATACATTATGACATTTGACCATTTTTGTTGTTTATTGCTGTCTCCCACACCCCATCAAAAAAATACTAGAATATAAGCTCATTATAGGCAGAGATTTTTGTCAGTTTACCATTGCATTCCCAGCACCTAGGTTAGTGTTTGGCAAATATATACATTTGTTGAATGAATATCAGGCAGCAACGGGGCTGGAGGCCAAGAAGAATATGTCTCAGGTCATCTCTAGCAAATTCACAGTTCCCAAGAGGGGCTCTGACCCCAGAAAGGGGCTGGGACCCTGGAGGCACTTCCAGGCGTCTGCTCCCCTCTATTAGTGTGAGTGCCGGAAGGGCAGGGGGGTCATGGGAAAGGAGCTGTCTGGAGCCTCAAGAGAAACCAGGAAGGATCCCCCACCTCCTGCTGCAAACACTTCCCAGTCCCCTGCAGGAGGTGGCTGATGGGCGTGCCCCCAGCAGGGATAACTGATCCGCCAAGCTCTGGGCCAGCGAGATAGCTACGGGAATTTATTGGGCACCCACTGTGTGTCCAGTTCCTTGATGAGGCTAAGGGACCAACAAGAGAACTGTTCAGCTTCTCTTGTTGTACTAGAGGATGGACACACAAACACACACACACACGCACACACAGGTAACCGATACAGGTGTGAACTGAGTGCTTCACTGTAGGGTGTAGGCCAGGCAGCCTGACAGTGTTCCTTCCTTTCCCACAGTTCTTATCCCCTTGCACGTAGCCAGAGAACTTATGCTCCTGGCCCCGTCCCACCTGTCCACACCTGTTCCCAAGTAAATGTGCTCTGCTGGCCATTTGCACCTTAGTGTGAAGTTAACCTAAATGTTTTTTCTCTCCAAGGGATTTCACATCTAATATTTATCTTTAACTTTCCGGTGAAATTTCTTATGTCCTAAGAAATGAATTTGAGTCCTCAGGTATGGTTGAGGGAAGAACTGTTCATGGAGAGTTACCCCAGGGCCTTGAAATGGGACCCTGGGGGACCTCTTGGTGCTAGTGTAGTCCTGGAGGGACCGTGAACTGGGGCAAGGGCAATGTGCCCAAGGAGGAGTTTCCTGTCAGATGAGAACAAGACAAATGAGACAACTGGGTACAGAGGTGGGAGGTGGTGGAATCATAAACCAGCTGGTTAAAGCCAAGATGTAAAGGGAAGAGGCCATGTTTTCCTTCCAGTGACCCAGGATTCAGGCCCAATCAATGGACATTCATGGAGCGTCCATGGGCCAGACCCTGGACTAAGCGCTGGGGCCACCAATACATCAGACGTTGTCCCCACCCAGGCAGAGCCCAGGCATGGAGGCCGTTACCGAAGAGGGAGGCTGGGGGCGGGGGGTGCCTGGGGAATCCAGAGAAGGGGCCCCTTGCTCAGCCTTCAGGATCAGGAATGACTTCTAGGAGGGGGCAACGTCCAGGCTGGGTCCCGATGGCTTAATGACAATTCGGCAGGTGCAGAGGTCAAGGAAGAAAATCCCTGCCTGGGGGATGGCACGTCCAGAGGCCTCACAACCACTCCAGGAGGGAAAGCTTGGTGACTGTGGGTCTAGCAGCGTGGGGGGAGGGAGAAGGCTGAGATTAAAGAAGTTGGTGATGGGGGCTAGATCCTGGGGACCTTGGGTGTCACATTGACCATGTGGGCTTTCTCCTCGAGTCCAGAGTTTTAGGCAGGCATGTTCTATAGTCAGACACGTGACTTAGAAGATTTTTCTTGCTGCTCTATGGAGGTTGGATGGAGTGGAGGTAGGGGAGGAGATGGGAGCTTATGGAATCATTTGGGAACTTACTGAGGAATCCAGAGAATAAACAAGGGTAGCACCAGACCTTGGAGATTAGCCAAGGAGAAATTAGATGTGAGAAAGTGAGGGGGAGGGACTGTGAAGGACGAGCCTGAGTTTCAAGCTTGAGCAGCTGGGTGAGTGATGGCCCCAGTCCCTGTGTCTGAGGAGGGGAGGAAATGATGTGAATGTTTTGGAAGTGTGGAGATGAGATATCTGCTGGACATTCAAGTGGAAACCTATGAGGTTCTGGAGCTCAGAGGGGAGGTCTTAGCTGGAAATAGAGGTTTGAGAGCTACCTGCACATAGACGGTAACTGAAGCCAGGACTAGAAATGCGATCCCACAGCGAAGGTGTAGCAATGGGAAGAGAGTTCAGGGAGCCCTTTGAGGAATCCCACAACTTGAGGTTGGGCAGAGAAGGACAGACCCCAAAGCTGATGAAGAAAGAGCAGCCAGAAAGGCCAGTTCTGGGGGTGAAGAAGCTGCACAGCCATTGGCTGGGCTGGTCATTCAGTCATTCAACAAACGTGTATATGTGAGTTTGTGATTGAAAGGCGTGCAAAGGGGCTGAGAACTGCTTCCTGCTTAGGGAGCTCAGTCACCCACTGCAGCCTCCCTTGGTCAGAGATCACTCTAAACCCAGCAGGAAGGGGGGCCCCCGCAGCACTTCTGTCCACTGTCCTTCCTCTCCAGACCGTTTATCCCATTTGTGCCGGGAGACAGTGTTGATTCTGGAGATAGACTCCATGGGTCTGAATCTCATCTCAGCCACTTGCAAGCTCTGTGACCCTGGGCAAGTTACTTAACTTCTCTGAGCCCTAATGACCCCGTCTATGAAATGAGGACAACAGCTGATTCTCAGGGTGTTTAGAAGACCAAGGATTATGTGTATTAAAAAGCACCCAGTAGAGCTCCTGGCTTCATACCCACTCTTCATTCTTTGAACAAACATCCACTGAGTGTCTCCTATGTTTCCAGACACTGGGCCAAGCCTGGAAATACAAAGACGAAGAGCAGGATTCCTTCTCCCAGGGAATTAACCGTTCAAATAAGGAAACAGCAAATAACAGACCACGGCCGCCCAGTGAGCTATGCCCTGGAGCTGAAGCTTGGAATGAAGGTAGGAGGGCCCCGGGTTCTATTCCAGTTCTGCTCTCACTTGCTGTGGACCATGAACAATAACTTAGCCTGGCTGAGCTCTAGGTTTATCTGTAAAATAGAGATAATCATACCTCCCAGGTACTGTTCACTGGGAGGAGATTCACAGGAAGAAGAGATGGTTGAAATGTCCAAAATTCAGGACATTTATTTCCGCAGTTTCTGGGAATTTTGAAGAGAAACTGAAATGGAGGCAGGAAGTAACAGAAACAATTGGAAAGACAGAAATCTAGCCAGCAAGAGAACAAGCCAGGGATCACTGCCCTCTGGCTCCCACGGCCTCCATTCCCGGCTCTATCGACACTAAGGGGAGAGCTGAGGACTTCCCAAACCAAAAGGGAAAACAAGTGCATTCTTGAGATTAGCCGAGGCAAACAAGAGCCAGGAGAGCTTCACGTTCCCATGGACCCCACCCGGGCCGTCCCCAGGAGAGAGACTGGGGCAGCAGTGGGGTGGAGGGAGGCCAGGGGGTGTGAGGGGCCACACCGGTGAGTGGGTACCTCTGGCACCTGCTCTGGCCCCAGGGGACAGGCTTTGGGCTTCTGTTCTATGTCCCACGGCCCAGGGCTCCGTGCTCAGCTGCGCTCAGCACATACTTGCCGATAGCTGGACTCCCTCAGCCACAAAACACCTGTCCTACCTGCTGGGGACCAGAGCAGGACTTGTGTCAGGCTAGGGGGACACAAAAATGGTAACCAGAGCCATAGCCTTTGAGTTCCCTGAGGAGTCCCTGTGTGCCTGTGAAGCGGGGTGAGCCTGGCCTGAGTTCAAGGACCTGGGGTCAGAAGGAGCCCTGAGGCTTGCTTCCCAGCAGGGATGGCCACAGAGCAAACCCCTAGAGCCCAGATGATTAGATGATCGCTCATCCAGATGGACAGTCAAGGGTCCACTGCTGACCCAGAAGTCCGCCCACCTCCAGTCTCTGAAGACTCAGCCAGTGCAGTCCTGGCAATTGCCATCCCTGGCTGCTTCTGGGAAGAGCACCCTGCCTGGGGCGGTGGAAAGAGCACCGAAGTAGGGAGGTCTGGCCCTGACTCCTCTCACCTCTCCAGACCCCAGCAGTGCCCCGACTCAGTGGAAATGTCAGAACTGTCATATTTCTTCCCCCATAAAAATGGTGAAACCTGTCCCCAGCTCCTCTCAGAAGGCTGTATCTGAGAAGAGGGAAGACATGCCCTTCTCTAAGAGCTGTCCTGGAAGGAAAGGCCAGAAGGTCCCACGACCCAGGGGTGTCCCTACACCAGGCCACTACCTGATTATTCTCTTGAGCCAGGACGGACCCCTCAGAATCCCAGGAGAGAGCTGAAGGGGCAGACCCCATCTTTGAGTGACCAGACAGGGGACAGACAACAACAGGCAAAGGGGCTGCCCCGCTGCCTCTAGAAACAGCCTTGTGTCCATGGGGAGGGGAGGGGAGGGCAGCCTGTAGGGCACCGCCAAAGCAACAACAGCGATCACAGTAGTGCGGCTGGGGAGTAATAGAGAACTGAGGGCTTGCGTCTCCACCTTGGCTGTGGTGAAGCCATTGAGGGAGTTCTACCTTGCCTCTTATAAGCAGGTAGCAGGCCTTAAGTTTTTGCGTGCTGGGCTTCCGCTCCCATGAGGAATTTAGAGTGGTGTGGTACGAAAAATGAAGAGAGAAGTTGCCTGGAGTCAGCATCCAATGAGCTTTGTTTTAAAGGTCTCCATTTATGGAGACAGTCACGAGGAGGGAAGGAAGGGAGGAAAGGAAGAGGGAAGAGGGATGAGGGGAGGAGGGAGAAGAGCAGGAGGAGAAGGGAGAGGAAGAGGGGCAGGGCGAGGAAAGGTTCTGAGACCTGGTGGTCAGAGTTCCGTGGGAGGAAGGACTTAGATCCACGGGTGCACAAAGCCCAGAAAGTGACAGGCCATGGGGTGGCCGTAGGGCTGTCCAGACTTTGAGTTCTAAGTCCTGTGTCCTTGCCAAACATAGAGAAGGTCCCTGCGGCCAGGCTTGCTGTGGGGGGAATGGAAGCAGTTGATACAAGTCAGCAGAGCTGCTGCCTTTGAACAGACCTAGCGGGTCTTCCCAGAGGTGTCTGGGCAGCTGCCATGGGGTCTGCAGACGAGAGACCTCGTCGCCATGAGCTCTGGGGTTGCCAGAGCCCTGGGGTCCTGCTCCTCTCAGGGGAGGGAGAAGGAGACTGAACCCATGAAAAGTGACCTTTCTTGGCCCTCACGTTTTGTACATCAATTCACAGCTGATCAGTACTTATTGGTTATTGTTCTGTGCCATTTCTATATGCTCGATATTTAATAAAAATATTTTTAAATAATACATTAATTTTTAATAATAAAATAATCCATGGAGATTGTATCAAGATGGCACATTGAGCACATATGTCTGCCTGTCCCTCCATAAATCCTTAAAAATGATCAACACACACGTGGGTACTCACACACACACACACACAAAGACACATACACACACACACGGGCAGTGGAGAACTAGAAGTGGCTCTAGTGATGACTAGAAATGGAGACACATTCTTTTTTTTTTAAATTTATGTTTTTTTTATTGAAGTATAGTTGACTTACAATGTTGTGCTAATTTCTGCTGTACAACAAAGTGATTCACTTATACATATATATACATTCTTTTTTTTAATAAATATTCCTTTCCATTATGGTGTATCATAGGATGTTGAATACAGTTCCCTGTACTATACAGTAAGACCTTGTCATTTATCCATCCTGTATATAATGGCTTACATCTGCTGACCCCAACCTCCCACACCACCTTTCCCCCTCCCCCTCCCCCTTGGCAACCACAAGTCTGTTCTCTATGTCCATGAGACTGTTTCTGTTTCATAGATAAGTTTATTTGTGTCATATTTTAGATTCTACATATAAGTTACATTGTATGGTATTTGTCTTTCTCTTTCTGACTTACTTCCCTTAGTATGATAATCTCTAGCTGTATCCATGTTGCTGCAAATGGCATTATTTCATTCTTTTTTATGGCTGAGTAGTATTCCACTGTATATATGTACTACGTCTTCTTTATCCTTTCATCTGTCGATGGACATTTAGACTGCCTCCATTCTTGCCTATTGTGAATAGTGCTACTATGAACATGGGGTGCGTGTATCTTTTTGAATTATAGCTTTGTCTTGATATATGCCCAGGAGTGGGATTGCTGGATCATATGGTAATTTTATTTTTAGTTTTTTAAGGAACTTCCATACTGTTCTCCATAGTGGCCACACCAATTTAATTCCCACCAACAGTGTAGGAGGGTTCCCTTTTCTCCACACCCTTTCCAGCATTTATTATTTGTAGACTTTTTTTTTCTTTTTTTTTGCAGTACGTGGGCCTCTCACTGTTGTGGCCTCTCCCATTGCGGAGCACAGGCTCCGGACATGCAGGCTCAGCGGCCATGGCTCACGGGTCCAGCCGCTCCGCGGCATGTGGGATCTTCCCGGACCAGGGCACTAACCCGTGTCCCCTGCATCGGCAGGCGGACTCTCAACCACTGCGCCACCAGGGAAGCCCTGTAGACTTTTTAATGATGGCCGTTCTGACTGGTGTGAGGTGGTACCTCATTGTAGTTTTAATTTGCATCTCTAATAATTAGCGATGTTGAACATCTTTTCATGTGCCTCTTGGCCATCTGTATTTCTTCTTTGGAGAAATTGAAGATGAATTCTTGAAAGGCAGAACAAAGATGGGATTGGACCAATGGAAGGAACACCAGTCAAAGACATTCAATGGGGGACCACTGTGAAATATGGCACAATTGCAAGGGTGCTCCAAGCTCAAGATGAGTCTTGATATTCCTGTCTGTGGCGCATACCATTTTTACACACCTCTCTCCTTCATGCTCACCCTTTTTTCTCCCTCTGAAAAGAAATTACTAGAAGCAGGCTGATGGGCATATGGTAAGCACAAACAGCATCTACATATCAGGAGACAGGGAATCTCAAAAGCAAAGAAGAGCACACATCAAAGAATCACCAGTATATGAAAGAAAGGCACCAAACTCAATAAACGGTACAACATCTGAGGAAAGAGAGTTAATAAACAATCTGAAAGCAGCTGTAAAAGTATATAAATGTCCTCAGAGGGATAAGAAAGGATACCAAATTACTGAAACCAAAGCATTGAAACAAACAGTCAAAAGCTATCATTAAAAAAGACAATCAGGGACTTCCCTGGTGGTGCAGTGGTTAAGAATCCTCCTGCCAATGCAGAGGACACGGGTTCGGGCCTTGGTCCAGGAAGATCCCACATGCCGCGGAGCAACTAAGCCCGTGCGCCACAACTACTGAGCCTGCGCTCTAGAGCCCACGAGCCACAACTACTGAGCCCGCGTGCCACAACTACTGAAGCCCGCGTGCCTAGAGCCCGTGCTCTGCAACAAAAGAAGCCACCACAATGAGAAGCCTGCGCACTGCAACAAAGAGTGGCCCCTGCTCTCCACAACTAGAGAAAGCCCGTGGACAGCAACGAAGACCCAATGCAGCCATAAATAAATAAATTTTTTAAAAAAGACAATCAAAGGTTTTGGAAATGAAAAATATGATTGTCAAAGTTTTTAAACAATTAAATACACTAAATCCAAAAAGGGCAAAGCTGAGGAGTAAATTAGGATGCTAAAAAATTGTTTTAATTTCACAACTTAGGACAGAAAAACAAATGACCAGAAAGTACAAAAAGAATAATTAATAGTTGATTACTATAGTTAATATAGTGTATTGCATATTTGAAAGCTGCTAAGAGAGTAGATCTTAAAAGTTCTCAGGACAAGAAAAAGAATTTTTTTGTAGCTATGTGTGGTGATGGATGTTAACTAGACTTATGGTGGTGATCATTTCACAACGTATACAAATATCAAACCATGTTGTACCCCTGAAACTAATATAATGTTATATGTGAATTATACTTCAATTCAAAAAGATGGACCTCCCTGGTAGCACAGTGGTTAAAAATCTGCCTGCCAATGCAGGGGACACAGGTTCGAGCCCTGGTCTGGGAAGATCCCACATGCCACGGAGCAACTAAGCCCGTGAACCACAACTACTGAGCCTGCGTGCCACAACTGTGCCTAGAGCCCGTGCTCCACAACAAGAGAAGCCACTGCAATGAGAAGCCCGCGCACCACAACAAAGAGCAGCCCCCGCTCGTTGCAACTAGAGAAAGCCCATGCACAGCAGCGAAGACCCAACACAGCCAAGAATAAATAAATAAATTAAATTAATTTATAAAAATAAATAAGAAGAATTAAGAGATATGTATAAATTCCAGTATCTAATAAGAGTTCTAGGAGAAGTGAACAGAGGGGAAAAAAAGGGGGGTGGGGTGGGAGAATTACTGAGGAAGTGGAAGACACAGCATCCTTCTAAGGAGGCAAGCCAGCTCAGATTCAGGCTCATTCTCTGCAACTCAGCCCTGGAGACAACCCAGAAGTCAAAGGGTGGGTGTAAGACGTCCGAACCAGCATATAAACTCTGAGATGACTGCACCTCTCCAGGGCAATATTATGCTGTGTGTGTTGGGAGAAGGAGGATGAAAAATGGCAGCTCAGCACATAAAAGGATGAAGCACCATGAATGGGAGACAGGGTTGGCGAGAGGTTTTGGACTGTCCTTTTCTCTCCCCAACGTTTCTCTGGGAATAACGTGTCTTTTCCTTGGCTTCTATACGGCAGAAAGACAGGAACCAGGTACTTTTAAGATAACTTTTCACTGGGGTGTGGAGTAGTAGTAGGGGGTGAAGAAATACTGGCTGACTTCTGCTTTCTCTCCTCCCACCATTACCCTCCACAGCTCAGTGACCAGATGGCTGCAGTTTACATGGTCAGGTCTTGACAAACCAGCACTGCCAGGGTACAGATGGAGATTGTAACTCCAGACATCCCTCACACTGGGACACATCCACCTCATCTCTTCCTTGTCCAAACACATTAGGAGGAGGGACAGAACTTCTGTCCTCAGTTACTATCTCCCCATCTCTTCAGTGTAGGTAACTAATACCCCAGGGATTCACAAAGACAAATACAGAGGCATCTTAGGAGTGTGACTTCTTTAAGGGAAAGACAGACTGAACAATCTCTACCAGGCAAAACAAAAAGATGGGTAAATAAAACAACTTAAAATAAGTATATTAAATTTCCTCAAAGACATATGGAGGATATTGGAAACAAAAAGCAGGAACCAGATGGCACAAAGGAGAACCACCTGAAAATCCTGGGTATGAAACACATAGTAATTGCAACAAAGAACTCAATGGACAGGCGGGATAGCAGAATGGTTACAGCTGAAGAAAGAATCTACACATTCAATGATCAGGTTGAGGAACTCTCCCAGAAGCCTTCATGAAGGAATTGGCAAATACAGAGATAAAAAGTAAGAAGAACAAATGTCAACTTGCAGAATTAGTGAACTCCCATAAATAGAGACAAAAAAAAAAAACAGAGGAAGAAATACTTGAAGAAATAATGACTGAGAATTTCACAGAATTAGAGAAAGATAAGACCCCAGATGCAAAGGACCCACAAATTGAAAGCAATGTAAATAAGAAAAAAAATTTTCTTCACGTTATAGTGAGAATAAAGAACATCAAAGACAAAAAGAGGGAATTCCCTGGAAGTCCAGTGCTTAGGACTCAGAGCTTCCATTGCAGGCGGCAGGGGTTAGATCCCTGGTCAGGGAACTAAGATCCCACAAGCTGTGAGGTGCAGCCAAAAAAAGTAAAAGAAAAGAAAAAGACAAAAAGAAAAATTTTAAAGCAGCCAGAGAGACAAGAAAAATCACCTGCAAAGAAACAAGAATCAAATTGCCATCAGTCTTCTCAACAACAACACAATGCAAGAAGATAAAGACCATGATTTACCAAGTGCTGACATTAAAGAACCTAAACCCAGAATAATATACCCAGCAAAACTATCATTTAAATGTGAGGGTGAAGTAAAGACACTTTCAGTTTTACAAAATCTGTATGCTTTACCACAAACCCTCACTGAAATAACTCCTGGAGGACATACTCAGAAATACAGAAATAGATACTGGAGGATTCTATAAAATAAAGATAGGGTTGTCAGAGATAGGAAAAAAAACAGAAACAACAACACCACATCTGGTTAGATACAAATGTCAGATAAGTAATGAATATTTTTTAGTGTAAGTAACTCCCATACAGTATTCAAATTTAACTGGGTATCCTGCATTTTATCTGGCAACTGTTGGTATCGGATACAAAGATGGGTAAATTAATTAATAAACTTAATTATAGTCTAAATAAGAAAACCCCTAATAAGTCAAAAGGGATATCCATGAAACTGCAGAACTAAAATTCTAGATGAAATATATGATGAGAGGTAGAGAGAGAAAACCAAAAGGGAGCAAAAGAGGGCTAAGGAAATTGTCACATTCATGAGAAAGATGGAGAAGATGATAATAAGCATAAGCTGATAAGTTAGAAGCAGCCACATAAGAATAAATACAGGACGCACAACTTTTACAACAGCAGAAGAAAATTTGATCTATCCAGGGGAATTTAGGAAAGAAGAAAATAGAAACAATACAAAAGGAAAGTAAATTAAAAAACAGGAAACAAAAAAGTCAAACTAAGTCCCAACATAATATTAATTGTAGTAAGCTTGATACTCAGATTAAATTCATCCATCAAAAGACAGACTATCAGAATGGATCACTTAAAAAACTCAAATATATTTCCCAGAAGAAAATATTTCAAACAGAAGGATATATAACACTTGAAAATACAGGGGTTGAAGAAGATACTATATGCAAATGCGAACCAAAAGTAAAAGTAAACCAGACTGGCAACTTTAATATGAGATTAAATAGATTTTAAGGCAAAAAATTCATAAAGAGAGAAAAAAAAACTATGCCCTAGTAGAAGGACTATTACATCTATAAGACATTATATGTATACATGTAGCTAAAGATATAACCTCAAAATATATAAAGTAATGCCAAATAAACTATAGGGAAAAATAGATGTCAACAATTTTTTTTTTTTTTTTTGTGGTACGCGGGCCTCTCACTGCTGTGGCCTCTCCCATTGCGGAGCACAGGCTCCGGATGCGCAGGCTCAGCGGCCATGGCTCACGGGCCCAGCCTCTCTGCAGCATGTGGGATCTTCCCGGACCGGGGCACGAACCCATGTCCCCTGCATCGGCAGGCGGACTCTCAACCACTGCGCCACCAGGGAAGCCCTGTCAACAATTTTAGTTGGAGATTTTGATAAACTCTTCTCAGAAACTGATATATCAAGCAGAAAAAATATTAGCAGAACTAAGGATTAAAAATTTACAGTTAAATTTTATGAAATACTTATATCTGAATCCTACTACCTGTAAAACACATAGAGCACAGCTAAAATAGTACTTAGAGAAATTTTTATAAATTTAAATACATTTATCAGATTACAAATGAAGTAGGCATTAAAATTAAGAAGCTTGAAGAGTAACAAATATATGTATATATATCTCCAAAAGAAAAATAAGAAAGAAAAAATAAGGGCAGAAATCAATAATAGAGAACACTTATGTAAGACAATAGAAAACATTTAAGCTGGTTTTTAAAGACATAAATAAAATGGACAAATCAATCAAGACTAATAAAGGAAAATGCAGAAAATTATAAGCAAAATGCAGGATGAAAAAGAAGAAATAATTAGAGTTATAACAGAGATTAAAAAAAATTTTTTAATAATTAAAAATATATGTGACAGTAATAGATAAAGTTTTGGAAAGAATTTATAGTGTCAAATGTGGTAAAAGGCAAACTGGAAATAAAATAAAGAAATAGAAATAATGAAAAAATACCCTTGTCACTGCTGCCCCCTTCAACTACCAAGAAAAATCTGAGACTTAAATGGCTTTAAGAAGAGGCCAACACAAATAAGAAACTGTTAAAGTCTGTATTATACAAGTTGTTCTAAAAAACAGAAAGAGGGAAGGGCTATCCAACTCGTTTTATGAGACTGGAATCATTTATCCATGATTCCAAAGCCAGATAAGGACCTTATAAGGAAAGAAAATAAGAAACTTAATAATAGTAATCTGAATCCAAATGTATATTTAAAATAAGACATTATAGTGAAATTTTAAAAATTAATATATCCCTACATTAATGGACAAAAGAAGAAAATTACATGATTCTGTATTTAGGTGCAAAAAACCACAGCCTAATTATTTGTGATAAAAGTCTAACTATTTAAGATAAATGTTCTCAGAAAACTAGGAAGAGCTGGAACTTCCTTATCTTGACAATGGTTGTAGATTAAAACATAGAGTAAACATTATACTCCACTGAAAATCTTTAGACACTTTCTCTCTAATACCAGCAATCAATTAAAGATGTCCACCATCACTGCTTTAACTGGGTGCAACCTAGTTCTGGAAGCCGCAGCCTGCAGAGTAAAACAAGAAAAAGAAATGAGGTAAAAGGTAGGAAGGAAAGATGTAAAACTCTCAGCATTTACATGCAATTTGATTATCAGCATAGAAAATGCGACAGAATTGGATAAACAATAGAAATAATAGGAGAGTTTGGAAAGGTTGCCAGATACAAAATCAATTTCCAAAAAAATCAGTACTATTCTCTAGCTATAATAGAAAACAAGATGTCATTCATAGTAGCAGCAGAAAGAGCAAAGTATCCAGGAATTATCCTGGCAAATAATATATAGCAAAAGATAACCTGGACAAAGTGAATAGGCCGGTGGCAGGTTGGGAGGAGATATTTGCAAGAATTAATATCAGAATTTTAAAGGAATTCTTGCAAATCAAAGAGGGCAATGACTAACAATTTTATGAAAAGATACTTGACCTCATTAGTAATCAGAAAAAGATCAAACGAAATAAAAGAGAGACATCGGAGTAGTAAAAATCATAAAACTGAATAATAACAAATGACTATGATGGTGTGTACAAGGGAAGAAACCTGGTTTCAGCACCTATGCATGGGTAGAGTGGTACAGTAATGCGAGAGAACATTCTGGAAGCAATTAATGAAATTCAGTATGCATATTCTCTATCAACTATCAGCTCCATTCCTGATACTGCTCTGGAGAAATCAGTGCACAACTCCATTACAAGAACATATATAGGAGTATGTACATACTGCTATATTTAAAATAGATAACCAACAGGGACCTACTGTATAGTGCAGGGAACTCTGCTCACTATTCTGTAATAACCTAAATGGGAAAAGAATTTGAAAAAGAATAGATTCTTGTATACGTATAACTGAATCACTTTGCTGTACACCTGAAACTAACACAACATTGTTAATCAACTATACTCCAATATAAAATTAAAATTTTTAAAAATAGATAAAATAAAAAATTTTAAAAGTAAAAAAAAAACCAAAAAACCCCATATATGGTGATGCTTATCACACCATTGTTTCTCATAGCAGGGGATGGGGACAACCTAAGATTTAATCACTAAGAAAATGGATAAATAAAACATATGCAGATAGCAAAAGGAATCATGTTGAGATATATATAGTAATTTGGATATTGTTTGAAAATGTGTTGAGTGACAAAAAGAAAAGAAACTGAAAGAGGTCTGCACCGTATCACTTATGTAAATTTCAAACACACGCACACATAATCACACAACAACGCTAAATATTTCAAAGGCCTATCCTTCCAAAAGCCCCAGGCAAGGGGAACCAACAGAAACAATAGACAAATATTAAGACTGAAAGAGAGTTTAGCAAGTTGTCAGATATAATATCAAGTTACAAAACTCAATAGAGTTCTCTAAACTAGAAAACGTAACAAGAAAATAAGACGTCACTCAGGATTGCAACAAAAACTCTCCCCTAAGAATTATCTTAACAAGAAATGTACAATACCACTACTGAAGGACATATAGAAGATCTGAATAAATAGACATCTCACACTTGTACTCAGAAAACTATAAGACACTGATGAAAGAAATTGAAGATGACATAAACAGATGGAAAGATATACTGTGTTCATGGATTGGAAGAACTAATATTGTTAAAATGGCCATACTACCCAAAGCACTGCACAGATTCAGTGCAATCCCTATGAAAATACCAATGGCATTTTTCACAGAACTAGAACAAATAATTTAAAAATATGTATGGAAACACAAAAGACCCCAAAAGAATCTTGAGGAAGAAGAACAGAGCTGGAGGTATCACATGCCCTGACTTCAGACTATACTACAAAGCTCTAGTAATCAAAACAGTATGGTACTGGCATTAAAAACAGACACAAAGATCAATGGAATAGGAGACAGAGCCCAAAAATAAAACCATGCACTATGGTCAAATAATCTATGAATAAGGAGGCAAGAATATACAATGGAGAAAGACAGTCTCTTCAAAAAATGGTTCTGCGAAAACTGGAAAGCTACATGTAAAAGAATGAAATTAGAATATCTTCTCACACCATTTACAAAAATAAACTCAAAATGGATTAAAGACCTAAATTTAAAACCTAAAACTTCTAGAAGAAAACATGTCTTTGACATAAATTGTAGCAATATTTTTTTGGATCTGTCTCCTAAGGCAAAGGAAACAAAAGCAAACATAAACAAATAGTACCTAATTAAACTTAAAAGTTTTTGCACAGCAAAGGAAACCATTGGCAAAATGAAAAGACAACCTACTGAATGGGAGAAAATATTTGCAAATGATATGACTGATGAGGAGTTAATAACCAAATATACAAATAGCTCATACAACTCAATATGAAAAAAATAAACAACCCCATTAAAAAATGGGCAGGAGCCCTGAATAGACATTTTCCCAAAGAAGATATACAGATGGTCAACAGGCACATGAAAAGATTCTCAACACTGTTAATCATCAGAGAAATGCAAATCAAAATAACAATGAAATATCACCTCACAATTGTCAGAATGGCTATCATCAAAAAGACCATAAATAACAAAAGTTGGCAAGGATGTAGAGAACAGGGAACACTTGTACACTGTTAGTGAGAATGTAAACAGGTGTAGCCACTGTGGAAAATAGTGTGGAGTTTCCTCAAAAAACTAAAAAATAGAATTACCATATGATCCAACAATTCCACTCCTGGGTATATATTCAAAGAAAATGAAAATACTAATTTGAAAAGATATATGCACCCCAATGTTCATAGCAGCATTATTTACAATAGCCAAGATATGGAAGCAACCTAAGTGTCCATCAATAGATGAATGGATAAAGAAGATATGGTAGATATGTACAACAGAATACAACTGAACCATAAAAAAGAATGAGATGTTGCCATATGCAATAACATGGAGTGACCTGGAGGGTAGTATGCTAAGTGAAATAAGTCAGACAGAGAAAGACAAATACTATATGTTATCACTTACATGTGGAATCTAAAAAGTAAAGCAAACTAGTAAATACAGTAAAAAAGAAACAGATTCACAGATATAGAGAACAAACTAGTGGTTACCAGTGGGGACAGGGAAGTGGGGAGGGGCAACATAGGGGTAGGGGACTAAGAGGCACAAAGTACTATGTATAAAAGAAATAAACTAGAAGAATATATTGTACAGCACAGGGACTATGGCCAATATTTTATAATAACTATAAATGGAGTTTAATCTATAAAACTTTTGAATCCCTATGTTGTACTCTTGAAATTAATATAATATTGGAAATCAACTGTAACTCAATTTAAAAAAAAATTTTTAAAGCCAGTGCTCAGAGAAAAGTGTAAGACATACAAGCTGTGAAGTGAAATGTGTGTAAGTTGAAAACATCTTCACAGATGAACAACCCCACGCATTTTATAAGAGCACATAGAAATGTCCGAGGATGATGAGAAAGGAGTTGGAGTAGTTGAGGGGAAAAAATGGAATAAATGAAACAAGAGAGGTGCCCTGAAGAGACAAATAATGACAATGTTCATGAACTAAGGAGTTTGATAAACTCACTTCTGCACCTGAGGTCTAGAAAAAGAGGAAAAAATATGTACATAATCAAAAACACTATATATGGCAGGAATATACACCAAAAGCAGTAGAACAGACGCCATTGGAGAGAGAGGCGGAATGGAAGTGTAGATTAGTGATAAGAGAGGGGGAAATGGTGAAATTAAACACCAGATGTTCAAAGAAAAGGAAGAAATTAAGAAATAGTAAAAGACTTTTTCCCAAAGTTAAAGACCCCAAAATTAAAAAGATAAACCAAGCCCTAATCTGGCTGAAAATGAGTATCAGTGAACTCAATGATAAATAATAAATAAATGGTAAATAATTCATACCTCATAGTTTCAAAAAGAATTCTTCTTATTCCTAGATACTACCAGAGAGGAGAAAAATAAATAATAGAGAAAGGAATAAAAACTGTATTAAGAAGAGTCTTCTTACAAGCAAGACTAAATGCAAGAAAATAATGGAGAAATAACAAATGTTTTGAGGATTAAATTAAATCAAATAAAAGATCTTGCACCTAAAGTTCTATACCCAGCCAAACAATCATTCCAATGTGAAAGCAGACTAAAGGTACTTTCATATATTCAAGGATTCAGAAGGCATTCCATCTATAAACCTCTCTCTAAATAATGGAGGATAGACTCCAGATCAAAAGAAATATATTACTAATTGTAGACATGAATGGAATATCTTTACATATTGATAATACAAATTTACATGCAACCACAAAATAAAAATGAAACTAAGTAAACTTTATCAGTACAACAAAGTATAGGAAAGAAACACACACACACACACAAAGACATTAAGAAAGTGCTGGAAATGAAAACATAAAATGAGATGTCAGGAATGTATTCAGAAATTTAAATAATTTAATAAATTAAAATCTTCTCTTCAAAGTCACAGATTAGGTGGCAAAAAAAACTGAAAAGTATCAAAGGAATGGAAAAATGACATTCCTCTCCACATATCCTGTCCCCAAAGAGGAAAGTTTAAAGGCCAATAAACATGTTCAACTCCATGGAAATGCAAATGAAAACAATAAATAGTATTTTGCTTTTCACCTGACAGATGGGCAAATATTTTAAAGTAGTGACAAAATCGAGTACTGATGAGGAAGTGGAAAGAAGGGTCCCCTTTTGCTGGGGGGATGCGGTGTCAATGGTACTGCCATTGCCAGAATCCACTAAGAATGCAAATACACATATTCCACAATTCAGAGACCCACTTACTGGTACACACCTGAGAAATGCCCTCCCGTGTGTAATCAGAGATGTGGAATGGTGCAGCGTCTGGAGAAAAATCTAGCAATACTTAGTCATGCACAAGGAGGTATTTGGCAGCATTGTTGGTAAGAGCAGAAAATGGGAAACTACATAAATGTCCATCAATGAGGATATATATATAAATAAAAGGTGGTGCTTTATTATAAGATAGTATTCTATACAGCAGTTAAAAGAAAAGAAGACCTGTATACACCAACAAGGTGGATTTTTTTTAAAGTGTGAGTTTAAAATGAAACGGGCAGAATGCTACATCAAGTATAACAACATTTCTGTAGATTTAAAACTACGAAAATCTTACTGTATCCTGTTTAGGAATGACCTGCATGTATGTAAAACTCAAGGAATACAGTGAGGAGCAGCTACCAAATTCATGACAGCGGGAGCTTCAGGGAAGTCTGGGAGAGACAGGAGGGTAGGTTAAGAGACCTTTAGCTCTAACTGTGATGTTTTATTGCTTAACAAAAGAGAAAAAGGAAGAAAATGTCAACGGTTATTAATTCTGGGTTGTGTGAATACATGTGCCCTTTATATCTTTGTACTCTTCTATTTTTTTAAGGAAACCTTCTCAAAAGAAAAATACATATAAAGCAAACGATAAAGAAAACAGATGTAGCAGTATTCATATCAGAAAACGCAGAATGCTCGACATAAAACAAATACGAAAACATTTAAAGATACAAAGAGGGATATTTCATACTGATAAATAAACACCTAGAAGATGTAGATATATCATGAATCTTTATACACGTAACTCAAAGGTTAAAAATACATAAAGCAAAACCAGAAACCAAAAGGAGAAACAGACAAATCTAGCATCAAAATGGGAGACTTTAACACTTCTCGCTCAGAAATCAACAAATCAAGTAGAAAAAAATAAGTAGGGGCATAAATGAATAACACTCTTGCTCTAATAATTATAAATAGAACTTAATAATCAACAAACCAACAATATCCATTTTCCCCAAACATACAGGAACAATTTAGGGGAAATTAATCATGCTACAGAAAAATTTTTCAAAATTCCAAAAAGCAAAAAATCATATGGATCTCATTCACTGGTTTACTAGTTACTAGAAAAGCAAAGTGAGGGAAAAAAGAAGGTGCAAGAGGAGAGAAAAGAAGCAGGAAAGTAGAAGCCGTGCCGTAATTTAATATGGGTTCTAGGAGTTTCAAAGAGGAGGGCTGACGCTATGCACAACTTCCTTCTTCCTCCTGAGGAGCCCTCTCTGAGCACCAACTTGGTCTGGGTTCTAGGGACACAAGTATGAACATGACACAGTCCCTGCCCTGAGGAAGCCCACAGTCTAGAGTAGGAGGAGAAAGCAATGCCCCATATGGCATGGGTACCAAGAAAGTCTTCTTCTATTCCCTGGAAATGACAGCAGAAAAGTAACCTAGAGATTCTGGTTTTGTCCTCACACAAGAGCTCCAAAATAAACCCCTGGGGCTTGCCTGAACACTGCCTCCTTGGTTCTTATTTAAAATCCAAATGCTTCTTGGAGAAAGGCAGAAAAGTTCCTAAACTCTTGATGAAAGTTAGGTTTTATAAGGCAAGGGGTTTGGAGATGGAGGGGAGTCGGAGGAAGAGGAGGGAGGAAATGTGGACAGAGGAGAAAGGCCAGAAAGGACCGCAGAGGATGCTGAAAGCCAGAATCCAAGATGCTACAGTTACTCGGGGAAGATCTTGTTTGGAGTGCAAGTTAAAATCATTCTGGAAAACATTCTGGAGCACAACAGGAAAAGAAAGAAAAGGAGAGAGGGCAGAAGGGGAGGGGAGGGGGGAAGAGAGAAGAAACAGACTTACGAATACCCTAATAAGAAAGAAACATAAAGATTTGGATTGGGCTCCATCCCACACACCTCCCACTACATCTCTTCCTGTTAGGGAGAATTTTCCGAGAAAATGTACCTGTAATTAGTGAACGATTTTGGTTCTGTTCTAAACGTCTGAAGTATTCTCTCATTACTTCTCGACTAGCTCAAGAATCCCAAACACTTCACTGCGGTCTAAGATTCAGACATGATGGAAAGGGCACTGCTTCATGGAAAGGACATTGGGCAATTCCTGGACTTAAAGAAGGTAGCCCTTTCCCTCAATTCTGGGACATCTATTCCTTGTTGGAGTTTGCTCACTCACCATGAGGACCCACAGCATGGGGCCCGGTTCCTGGCATGGATTGACGCAGAGTAGGTACTCATCAATGTTTGTTGATAGAACAAGTGGAGGGATGAAGGAATGAAGCACAGATTCCAGAAACAACGGTCTCTGACGTGGCCTAATGTCTTGGCTGCAGCCTCGCCTGTCTTTGGTTCCCAGGAAGTCTGTGACACTAAGATCTTCGCCCCCTCTGACTTGAGCCCTGCAGCAGAGACACTCACATCACTAGAGGGACTGAGGGGCCAGGCTGCTCTTAGGATGGGAGATGGCATCAGGCTAGGAGGGTCATAGCCTCTCTGGGAGGACTTCCCTTGAGCACAGACTCAGGCTCTAAGTCTTCGTAAAGAAATATCTTGGTCATTGAGATCCTGGAAGAAAGCAATGGGTGAAACTGGAGGAGATTCTAATGGAGTCATGGGTCTTTAAGTGTTTTTCCATGGTCACGTTTTTTTGATATGGAATCACATGCTTTGATAAGGAACAGCCCCAGGAGGCACTGGGGCAATGAACTCATCTTGCTCTCCAGCTGCCTTTTCAGAAGAACCTTTCTTTTCTTCTACCAAAGCAATGTTATATACATTGAACTAAAATATTTCTCTGCTGATGGAGCTAAATGCCCTATCATAGACAAGATCCACCCATCTGATTTGAAGGAAGGTCAGTAAGTAGAGAATAGCTTACATGGCAAAAAAGTTATGGGAGAAACTGATTAAAGTCATACACATGTGCAGTTACAGACCAAAGTTTAAAAAAAAAAAAAACTCCCCTTGGAATGAAACCAAATGATCGCCTGAATCCTAAAGTGAAGCGATATTGTTCCAATTTTTCCTTTATCAGACAAAAGAAAAGGTCTTTCCCCATAGCCTTTTGACATAGAGCTAATTTAAAGAAGATTTGGGAGTATGATGCAGGATCAGATGCCTTCGCAGAATTCCTTGCTGTTTTCATTTGAAATCTCTCATTTATGCTCAAATTTCCAATTGGAAATTTAATGACTTTTTCTTTAAGGGAAGTTGGCAAGCTGAGTTGGTTTAAATACAAACCTCCCAAAGGTAAAAGACCAGACATCATTATAAAAATAGAAAATATTCCCATTGTCCTTTCGAGATGTTTCTCCTAAGAGACGTGAGGATGTTTCTGAACAGCAGATGCATTTTGGTAAAACAAAGTTGAAAAATATGTGAAACTCTTGACATTGGAATTACTTCCTGAGCTGTGTCAAGTTCTGTGGCTGCCCGGGGTAACTGAGACCATTCTATTTGTGGCCATTTCATTCTATCCGTATAAACTCGTTGGAAAATGCCCCAGTGATAGAAACACTCATCATCTGCTGCCTGATGTTTCACACCGCCACTTCATGTAAGCCCTTTACCCTCCAGGCCTCAGTGTTCCCATCTGTCAAATGGGGAGGCGGTCCCTCATGTTTAGGGACATTCTCCACGTTCATGGCATTTAACATGGCATTTAACATTTGCTTTCAACTGCTGTGGACCTTTTTTTTAAACTACCAAAATATCAAATTGTTGACTGATTTCTCAAATCAGATACGGGTCATCCAGCGCCATCAACTAACAACCAGTCTTCCGCAAGCAGCCCAAACTGTCCTGAAATGAACCGTTTCTCTGCCTCTGTCATCCCACCCAACCTGGTTTAAGCCCAATTCAAAGTCCTGATTATGTTGAAGAATAAAGAAAGATGCCGTTCTGTAATGAAAATGGGCTAAGCATTGCTTTCTCATGGTAGTTCATGGTAGCATGTCTTTTCTGCAAATACAAATGTAGGAAGCATCTTAACCACCCTTTCAACCCGAGGGCTGCCTGAGCATTTAACCTCCCTTGAAAGCCTTAAATCAGCCTTAAATCAGCTCTTAAATCAGAGCCTGAGAAGACGCAGAGTAACTTTATGGAATAAATGAGATATGTTGAAATGGCCAATCTAGACCCTTGTTAGCAGAGGGTGCCTTGATGTTTATATGGAAGAAGGATCAGGGCAGAAATTTGTTAAGAAGACAGGGAGGTGGCTAGGAGATTTGTCTTAGAGCTAAAGTTGCTCAGCAAGGACATGGAATTGACTTAGAGTGTAATTTATTTCTTTATTTATTATTTAATTGATGTATTTATCTACTGAGACTTTACTTCCGGTGGTTGAGAGGGAGGTGCTGATGGGAATTTGGAAAGCCCTCTCCCCAAGCCTCCCCCTGAGGCCACCCGGGACAATTGATGCTGAGATGCCTGAGGACTTCCTCGCAGGGTGTCCCACCCAGAGGTATTTAGGACAGACGGGAAACGTCCTTTCTCTCCTGTCTGCACAGCTCGGACCGCACAGTCATTGAAGTCCTAGGGAGCCCTGCGTTTGGGGTGACTGTGTGTGCATGCGTGTCGCCTGCAGGGGCCAGTGCACAGTGCTTCCTTAGCGGGAAGGGTAGAGTAGTGGACAGAACAGAACAAGGGCTGCAGAGGTGGGTCGGGTTGGGTTTTATCCTAGGGATTGGGGGCGGGTTTTGCTAAAGACCTTTATGACATTGAGCCACTTAATCTTTCACTGTAAAGAAGGAAAACCCCTCCCTACCCCACAGGCTTGTACCTAGATCTCCACAAATGGCTGAAACGTGTCCCATTCATTCCTCTCTTTGTTATATGGGCCTGTTTCACACTGGCTTCCCCAGGCCCTCGTGGCAGGCTCTGTTCTCCCCCACAAACACAAGGAACACATTTTCTTTGTCCTCCCGAAGCAATCGAACAAGTCCATGAAAATGACCCCTGACCTTACCCCAGAGTGGAGTCAGGGGTAATCACACTCACCCCGTACCCCCATCAAGAGACACCGGGGCACTGTGCACAGAAGAGGGGAAAGTCAGTGCATGCGGAGGGGTCTGGGGCAAATGTTAGGACAGAACAGACAGGACCTCAAATCGGTTTTGCCACTCAGACACCAAGGATCCTTGAGTCCTGACAAACCTGGCCTTTTCAGACCCTGCCGATGATGACTGGGGTTGGGAGAGTCAGGTTAAATTTCCTGACCTGCTTGTCCCAGCCTGACTGGGGCCCTTTCTCATTCAAACTGCAAGTTCCAACGAGGGTCGTTGGTGTGTCCGTGCGGGTGTGTGTGTGTGCAAGCACACATGTGCAGACACACATGTCTGCACATGGACATGACAAACGTGACAGCTTCTCAGGCCAAAGCTAGTTTCAACCTGTTAACAAAAGGGGGAAAAACACAGCAAAGATAACCCAAAACACATTTGCACTTAGTGATTATTTGAAATAGAATCAGAAAATCAGCTTCAAATATAAGAAACACTTTTGTGAAATAAGAGCTTTAAAAAAACCTCAATTTTCAAGAAAATAATTCCCTCATACACTGACCAAACAAGAATATTAGAAGCCATAAAACATAGCAATATACTGAACCGTTAGGCATTTGATATGTTTAGAATATATCCACATACTTTACTAATATCGATCACACAATTTTAATTACCTTTTTAAATACAATAGCCAACACTGAGATCAATAATCCCATCATTCCTTTCTTGTGCTGCACTTTCACTTTGTGAGGCACTTTCTCATCGGGCATCTAGCAAACTTCTTTTGCAGGCCCTCCAACACGTTCGCTGATCAAATTAATAGACGTAAAATGGATGCAATATCCTCATAAACATTCATATGTAAGGTCTGAACTTGGAGGCCAGAATAATGTTACATCGACCCTGAAAAACCACTGGGTTTGGATCTTCCCAGCCCATTCTAGCCTTCTAGCATTGTGTGGCAGCAATGTGTTTTCTCAGAAAAGCCAACTAATTTCAGAGAAAACTCATCGTTTTTTTTATCTGGCCCATCCACCTAGGTTTCCACATCTGCTGCGAGGAAGATTAAGAACAAAATCCTAATTTCTGGTGAGCTCTTGATGTTGGAAAACTATCAGCTAGCGAGCATTATTAGCTATCTTCAAGTTGACAAGAATGCAGGATTAAGTTTCTTTAAGGCAATTACACTTTTGATGACCCCTCTGCATATAAAACATGTTAGCTAATGGGGGTGCAGAGGGGCAGGCTTAAGTGTTTGATCAGGAAATCCTGCGTGAGCATATTGGATGGAAATTTGATTAGTAGCCTTAGCGACGGGCGATCAGATCCTCCGGGTCTGCACAATCAGATCTGGCAGCACTTGCCTTCTTGCCTCTTTGAAGGAGGCGAACATTTGTACAGAATCAAGACAGTGCTGGGTCCTTGGGTTTTTTTTGTTTTTTTTTTTTTTTCTGGGTCCTTTTCTTTAAGTTATTGCAGACTAAAGCCTGAAAAGTACCTTTTATTTTCTTTCAACAATATGTTTGCAGTTACCTTCATGTTGAAGAATAAAATAAAAATCTGCCTTTCCCTGAAAATTTGAGGTCAGAGGAAGCAGAAATGAAAAATCAAAAGGGCCAACAGGGACCCCAGAGAACATCCTTGTAAGAATAATGGCAAAGCTAACGCTCACACAGCGCTCATCACACGTGATGCATTGCGGCAAGGACATCCACAAGTTCATTCTCACAACGACGATGCTGTTTTGCAGAGGAGGAAATTCACACAGTACGGTGAAGTGACCCATGGTCACGTGGCTGGGATTCGAACCTGGGCAGCTGGGCTCCCGACCCGGGCTCTTGACCACTCCACACAGCCCGCACCTCTGCCTCCCCGATGTTATAAGTGGGAAAACTGAGTTCCCGAGAGAAGTAGTGACTCTCTCTCCCAGAATCAATCAGCTGTGACTAAAGCTACAATCTTTTTTAATCGTCACCCGATGCTCTTCTCCTACGCCACAAAGTCTCTGCCTCTAAACTTCACCTTCCTCCGTCAACCTGAACAAAACAGAGTCTGTGCTAGGTGCTTTACATCCATCACGCCACGCAATTTGTAAACGACCCTCAGAAATGGATGCTGTTTCCATTTTACAGATAAGAGAAGCTGTGTCTCGGAGAGGTCAGGCAACCTGCAACAGAAAAGGGATTTCATCTCATGTCTGTCTCATTCCAGAGTCCATCCTCTTTCCACTTTCCCTCTGAGAAGAAATAAGTCTGGGAAGAAAGAAGGAAACAATAATCCCAGCAATATTCGGGGGTCAAACAGGAGTTAAAGCAGTGAGTTTGCATTGTGCAAATTTCATGCCTTTGTTTAGCATGAAGCATAGGATTTCATATTAGGTGTACTATATTTAGTTAAACCAACAGGTATTTTCCACGTGCCTGATCCCCAACCAGCCAGGTGAGGCACGGCGTTAGCAAGCAGTCGTGGCCAGATCTGGCCTTTAAAAGATGCATTAAAATAAATGCAAAAAAACACAACAAAAAACAACAACAACCCAAAACAGTCACACACGCATAGGCACACACTCGGGCACGCACACATAAACATCATACAGCCTATGTTTCACTCTTTTATTTCTTCTATGGACTCTAAGGTCCCCCTCCAGTGTGAACTGTATGACTATGGATACATTTACAAAGGAAATGAAACAAAACAATCCTGAAATCTCTCACTAAAAAAAGCGACCAAGGTAGGTTCTGGCATCAGATTGACCCTGAGTCACAGAAAAGTCAATTAATTGTGATGGCCATAATGGATCGATTATTCTGGGAAATCTCCGACATGACTTCAGCCCAGCAGGCTGACAGGGAGACGCACATCAAATGCACCGGCTCTTTCTGAGAGAGAAACAGCAAGGTGTGGAGGACCTACGAGCACAGCAGCTCACCTCGGACAGTGTGGTCCCGACACTCAGAGAGATAGCATACGTCCCTTCCTCAGCTGGGAAGTTGAATTCTGCCACTTTAAAATATCTTGCTCCTTTTAAGTTAATAATCACCCAAGTGAAATATATTTTTAAAACACAATACAAAACTAAAGTTAAAACAGCAACTTGTGTTTTTTGCAGAGGGACGGGGGGACATATATATTTTAATCCATGTCCAAATGAATCAAGTTCATTTTCTGCAGGTTTCAGTGTTTCACTTTCCTTTAAAATTTTTTATCTACTACAAAAATAATCCACAGAAGAGTAAAAGACAAAAGGCTCTCCCAGTCTAGCCACTCAGAGAGAACCACGATTAACATTAATAGTGCATTTTATTCCAGACATTTTCAATCTAATATATAATTATAATCATTGGACATAATCAAAATTGCTACACTAATTTTTGAAAAAGCATCGTTGATATTTTTTTCTGATGATAAAACCAGTATAAGCCCTTAGAGGAAGTTCAGGGTAAGTAAACAGAATAGCACAGAGAAGAAAATGAAAATACCCTATAGCCTACCCCTCGGCAAGAAGCCCTCCTAATGAGAATGCCTGGGCTCGGAACTGCTCCCCTCTCCAGCCCTTGAGTCCTCGGCTGCAGGACCTGGCTGTCCCATCCGCCTCTGTGTCCTGGGACAGGGGACGCCGGGGCTGTCCTTACATCAATGCTCCAAGCACCACCACCGAGTCCAGGCTGCGAGCCCCTCAGCCCTGGGGCCGCACACCCGCCCTATGGTCGTTCATCTTCTTGGCTACTTTATGTCAAAATATTCATACTTGTTTTTGACTTATTAACTAATGTCCTTTGCCGGTCACCCTCCCCCCCCGCCGTCACACCCCATTTTAAATATTATGGTCCTAATTACAGCAGATGATTGTTGAATGACCAAACAGGGCGGACAGACCGTGATCACACTCCGGGGGCCCAGCCTCTCTTACAAAATGGGACTCTTTTTTTTTTTTTTAACACCATCCAATGATGTCACCCGTTTGCGGTTTCTCTGGGACTTTATTAAAATGTTTGTGACGGAGCCAATGTAAACCATCCTAAATCCAACACAGAGCTGAAAGGACTGATTTTAGGGAATGTGAAGATATGGATCATTGGGCCTTTC
The DNA here is from genome assembly GCF_949987515.2 of Delphinus delphis. Lineage (NCBI taxonomy): Eukaryota > Metazoa > Chordata > Mammalia > Artiodactyla > Delphinidae > Delphinus > Delphinus delphis. The sequence continues at coordinate 116,238,717 of NC_082686.1, read as the reverse complement.
GAAGCCCCATCTTGAGCCAATTATTGGTGTCATCTTGAGCCAATTTAATCAATCCAAGAGGGATTGGGGGGTAGAGGGGGCACGGGCAGGGGTTGTGAGTGTTGGTCAAATGTGCTGGCTCAAATGTGTGTGTCGTGAAAGCAACTGAGCCCCAGCTTTGTGTATTTCAGTTGCCGCTTTAACCTGCGTTTTCATCCCCGGGGGTACCCACTTGTGCCCAGTTTCAGCCTCATTATTGCGTTTGTTTAAAATCATTGAGTAGTCCTGGGCCAGATTTGAACGAGGAAGCCCCCAAATCTTCAAGGCCATTTCTCATTAGGGAGATAACGTCAGGGACACAGAACCCACCAGACACTACTGACATCCAAGCCATTTAGGGGACCCAACTGGACCACGAAAGGGCCTGGAGTGCTCAGAGTGGGATGTTTAGAAACAGCACCCGGCCAATAAGCAGCCTTGAGTACTTACCTATTGTTGAGTCGTTCTTTCTTTTTATCTTTTTTTTTAAATTCAAGTATAGTTGATTTACAATGTTTTGCCAATCTCTGCTGTACAGCAAAGTGACTCAGTTACACACATATAGACATTCTTTTTTTATATTTTTTTCCACAATGGTTTATCACAGGGTATAGAGTATAGTTCCCTGTGCTATACATTAGGACCTTGTTGTTTATCCATTCTAAATGTAGTGGTTTGCATCTACTCTTTTTATCTCTTAATTGAGTATCCAGCACTACAGATCATGAACTGTATGTTTTCTTCACTTAAAAAACATTGACGGGAAAGAAAAGACCCTGAGACACCAGCACCAGAAATATTTGGTGTCAGGAGCTGAAGCAACCTCAGCTTCAAGTTTTACACTCTGTGCCTTGAATGGGTGATGCAAATAGAGGTAAGGCGACTATATTGTTTCTTTACAAATCCACAGAGAATGGTCGACATCTGTGGCATGCAATTATTACTATTATTTTATTTATCCACATATTTATTTCTATTTCTCCATGCCTCAGAAAGGATGTAAAGAGGTAGTACCCAGACCTCACATATTTAATTAGCTGCCCCATCCTCCTGCCTGGATTCTCCTCTCCATCTATCTAGGTTTCAAAAGGCTGTTCTCCCTCTCCGGAGGCAGCCCTTTGCATTTTTTATGATATAAAAAGAGTGTAGGCTGTCTAGTGTGTGTGTTTTGTGTGTTTTGATGGCTAACATCCATGAGTATGCTCAGTCACTTCTCCAGAACCGGCTATTTGTCTTGGATATAGCGCCCTGCAAGGCTGCGCGGTTTGGAATGGTTACCACGGCAGTGAGCCTTGTCACAGGGCATCTCTGCGCAAGCTTGAGCCCATAGAGCGGAATGTGGGCGGATAACACAATTGTTTTCAACCCACGAAATTGACGAGAAAGGCCCTCTTGAGTTCTGGAATGCATGCTTGCTGTCGGTTCACAAAGGAGGTATCCAAAATCTTAAGCCAGGAACGAAAGAATAGGAGTCAGACAACCGCCTTGATGTTCCCAGATTTAATCACTTTAAAGAGCCCTGCCTCCCCATCACTGAATTATTTTTCAGAAAACAATGGATGTTGAATTCATCTCTTCCCATCATATGCAATCTGAAGGCTGTTTGGATGAAAACTGACTTTCCTTCTATTTTTACTTGTTTCCAGAGACTTTGATGGCTAAACTCATAATTTCTGTAAACCTAATGGGCTTCTGGGACAACACAGGAGCCTTATTTACTCTGAACGTGTTCAAAACAAATCCAAAAGCAACTTTAATCGTTTCCACCTCCAAGGAAAGAGTAGGAAATGCAACTCCGGGGCGGACTGGCTTGGTCTCCAAGTCAATATTTCCACTCAAGAATGTGTTAGTCTGTTTAGAAGCCAGGCTAATCCTACCTTTCAGTTACGGAAGGAAACGGATTTTAGATTCAAGACTCAAGGTGGATCCTCTGAGTGCAAGGATCAAACGCTCTGGTGCTTTCACCAAGCAAATGCTACTGCCTAACTCAAGGCAGAGGCCAGCCGGGACTGCAGGGTTTATAAACAACACTCTGCTATTTATTGGAGCTGCCCACCCGAATCCAAATCTTCCTCTCTTCAATAGCGGCCTATTTACCGCAGTTTAAACGGGGTTCTGCAGCCCTGCCTGGGTCTGCAATTTATTACTTGCTGAGAGAGCTCGGACCCAGAGTTTAAATGTCCCTAGCTGAAAGTTTATACCAGTCAGGACAGAAAATTATTCTCTCTGCCTAGGTTGAAGCACATTACTTCTTTATTGAATTAATTATGATAAGGATCATAACTTTAAACGAGGGGTGAGGTGCTGGCTTTCCGCTGGGATTGCTTGGAGCAATTTTCATCCAAGCATTTTTGTGGAGTTATTGAGTCTGGCAGGTCTGAACTTTGGAGAGGAGTAACTTTCTCCAGAACTTGAAAGGGCTTGGACATTGATCCAGGCAAAGCTGTACCAGATTCCATGTTTTGAGACAGGGAAATTTGCACTGCATGCTGAACAAATAACCGCGGGACCGGATGAAAGACAGCTCGGGAACCCCTCATGTGGCCTCAAGCTTGGCCTTTCCTTGGTGGAGCTGGCCGGGGGAGGGCAACGGACAGACAGGTCCCCTGCGAGACCGTCCTCCCCTGGCTCTGAATCTTGCAAGCCCAACCTGGGTTGCAGGGTCATGCAAGCGGTGGGCCGGTCCCGAAGCACAGAGGATGGTGGGCTGAACAGCAAAGGACATAGGCTCCAAGGTCAAACGGACCTGGGTCTGATTCTGCTTGACCACTTACTAGTGCTGTAACATGAAAAGTGGCCCTTCCCTTCTTTGTTTCACCCCGTATCACTGGACTATTTAAAGAAATATGTTTTTTCATATATATGTTATATAGAGTACATAGATATTTTGTACACACACACACACACACACACACACACACACACACACATATGTCTTGTCCTTATTTGGGACTTATTTAAAGGTAGTCATGATTACTGCTCTCATTATTTTCAGGAAAATGGAAAAGTTAAGCCAGACCAGTATCTCACATCTCTCTGAGCTAAAATCTTCCACTCCCTCCCAGGTGACAAAGCAGTGTAGGTCTCTGGCTGCCAGCCCAGGCTCCATGCAGCCAGCAGGACTGGGCCATCCTCTGTCTCTCCCCTCATGTCCCTACCTTCCAGGTTCAGGGGGTGCTACCCAGGGTCCCAAGTGCTGTGACCGTGCATGGAAGTCTCCCAGACCGGCTTCACCAGCCTAGGTTCTGGTAGCCCCTCAGGATCAGACCTTGCCAGGGAGGGAGGGAGTCTTCCCAACTTGCCTTCACAGTCAGGGGGTAGCGGGCTCTGGTGGAGCAAATCTGGACTGTGGCTCAGAAGAGGGTGACTGGATAATTTATTAGCCAAATCAGGACACTTTTAGCAGTGAAAGGGGGCACTGATAAGAATTACTCTAGGACCACATGCATATCCAGGACTGTGTTGGCCCCCAGGATGCATGATTACCCATTCTCAGACCATTCTGGGTCTGACAGCCCACTCCCCTAACACAGAAATGTAAGAGAGCATTCCTTTGATATAAACTACGCTACGTCCACCTTTCAGAATGACCTTCGCTGGTGCCTCTTGACCTCTCAGGTGGTGCCCAGCCCCTGAGCAGCCACCCCCAGCTCCCAGCCATGCATCGTTTATTCACTGTTCAGTTGCCATTCACTGTTCCTGACAGGTGAGCGACCCTGGAGAAGTGGCTGATGGGGCCCAGCATCTAAGTCATCCTTGGGACTTAAATGAGTGTGTTGGGAGGCCTGAGAGCCCAGGCTCATTGCACCCCGCGGTCCAAGGCCTTGGGTGCTCACGGCCACAACTGCCCCCAACGTGCCCTTCCGCCATCCGGGATGACCTCAGCAGGACCACCGACAGCCTTGGCAGCCGCCACGGGTGAGCAGCTAGTCACTGGGTCCTCCCTCAGGCTCTCACGTGTGTTACCTCGTGGAGCCGTGCTGGGATCCTATAGATCAGTGTTATATCCTGACAGATGAGGAAACTGAGGCACGGCGGAGTTACGTCATCTGCCCAAGTTCACTCTGCATAAAAGTGGCCCAGCCAGGCTTTGAACGCCTGCGGATGACCCTTAGAAGCAAAGACTCACAATGGATGGGGTGGCAATGGGCTTAGGCCTAGGTTCAAAACCTGCCTTCCCCACTTCCTAGCCGTGCCCTGGGCAAGTCCCCTTTCGGAGTGACTTAATTCAACTGAGGCTTGCTCTAGGATGAAAAGGGACAGTGCACAGGTATCCTATACAATATAGAACCCAAAGCACTTTCTTCATGGATGAGTTGCAATGGTCCCACCTGAGAGTGTACCCTCCACTGTGTCCCCAGCAAGCAGGCGCCCTGGCTGTCCAGGAACACACTGTCCACAGTCCTCACCCTCGGGTCCCTGCCCTCAGTGGCTCAGGGCCTGGCCTTGAACCCCAGCCCCCTCAGAAACTCAGCTCTGCTCTGAGAGAGGACTTGCCATCCCAGGAGCTCCAACCAGCAGGTCCTGACCGAGCCAGTTCCACGCTGGAGAGGTTCTGTTTCTGCCACTTCCAAGAGGCTATATACCTACAAGTCCCCACCCAGAGACCTGCCTGCAGCGGGTCCACCAGTGTTGTCCAGAGCTGGCCTACCAGGCAGTTGGCCAGTTAGCCAATCCAGTGGCCAGTGGGTGGAGAGGCCTGGGGCTCTGTTGCTCAGGTGGCAGGCTCATTGAACAAGTCTACCCTGAGGCCCTCTGCAGGCAGGACACACACCACTGACACAACAGCTCTTGCCTCTCTCCCCCCCAAAAAGTGCACTTTTCACCCCACAGTTCACAACCCCCTTCTTTGGAGCCTCCATGATTTGGGTCATTGGAGCCTGCTCTGAATGGGGTGATCTATGGTTTTAATCTGTCCAAAGGAGGGTACCACAGCTGGGATCATGGCAAGGTCTGGGCACAGGGAGAGTGAACAGGGGCTGGGCCCAGGTGGTCTGGCAGCAGCCTGCCCAGCCCTGCCCTCACTCCCTCCGAGCCAGGCTCTGGCCCCTCAGGGCCTGCCCAAGCCACGCCTCTGAATGAGGAGGGTCCCTTCCTCCCCACAGGGTTAGCCAGGGGTGAGTGTGGGACAAATATCAGATTTCTCAGCTTCCTGCAGTGCGGGGCAGATGACAAGATTATTACCTCTCGGAGGGGATACACGCTGAATATATCAACAGGTTCCAGGATGATTCTGAGAGTTGCATGGAATGTGACAGAGTGGGGAGCACGACTAATTGTGAACTGGGTGTCCTGCCCTGTCTTTCGGCACCCGTTCTCATTCAAGGGTCTAAGCTTCTTCGAGAAAGAAACATATAAACTTGTTCACACTAAAATGTGAATGATTAAATGTTCTTCATACATTACACTTCATAGAAGTTTTTCACAGAAAACATGTAAATAGAAATTTTCAGTGTAACTCTGCAGTCACTACCTTCTCTGATATACAAATGCACACACACACACTGACATCCACAAACACACACACAAACATGCATATGCACACACACACACACACACACACACACACGACTCTCCATCCAAACCAAACTACTTAGTGTTTCCTGAACACCGTTGACCCTCTCTCCCTACTGGCATTTATACTCTCTACAATCCATTAAAGCATTCTCCCACTTAAATGCATCCTTCAAAACCCAGCCCATTGGGTTGGCAACCCAGTTGCCATTTCCTCCAGGAAGCTCTCTCTCTCCAGGCTGCGTTAGGAGTTCTTCCGCAGAGTGCCCTCTGGACTCCCCGCCAGCACAGCCCCCTCCATCCTGGGCGGTCATCATCTGTCCCCTGGCCTGCCCCTCCCACTAATCTGTCAGCTCCCGAGGGCAGCACCTGGGTCTCATTCTCCATTTCATCCCTACTACCCAGCACAAGTCTTGGCACACAGCAAGTTCTTAGGGAACACTCCTCGAACAAACAAAGGACAATCAACATCAAGGAAGCCTCTTTCTTCCTGAGTAATAACATCAGAGTCCCTGCCAGGGGAGGTGGAGCCAGGTGCGCACAGAGGCGCTCCTGACGGTGACGTAGATATACATCCAAACAGAGGCACCCCAAAGACACGTAGGCACCTCTCCTCTGCCCAAAAGGCATTCACCAATTTCCGAAAAATCATTCTGACCATAGCCTGGAAAAAAGAAACAAACAGAACGAAAGCTTGAAGAATTGTGCCTCTTAGCATGTCATTGGGGTCGCCAGAAATACAGTACCTAAAAAATGTGAAAATTAGTCAGAAAATAAATACGTGGTATCAAGCTGTGACTTCTCAGACCCACAGCAGTTCCCCACGGCTGCAGGCTTGAGGGTTCCCAACCCACCTGCCTCGCTAAGTGTCCCCAGAGGCAGGCGGATGGCTTCTCAGGTCCCGCTGGTTATTATTCACGGTTTCATGTGAATAATAAGGCTTCTAGCCTACCTTGTTCTGTCACTTGGACGTGAAACTGCAGCTCCTTCCTTTCTGCAGCTCCCAGCAGCAAGGCCTGCTCGGAGCTACAGCTCACTCAGGATGAAAGGGGTTACCCAGGAGAGATTTGCCACAGTCGTGTACGGGTGGGCCCACCTGGCCCCATGCCACTCACAGGCCTGGGGGTTCGTAGGGTGAGGGGCCGGGAGCATTAGCCCTGGAGGTGCTCCTCCTGGGTTCAAATCCTGACCGCACCCACATTTACAAGCTGGGTGATCTTAGGCAAAATATTCAACCACTCTGAGCCTCTATTTCAAAATGGGAAAAATTTCTGAGCCTCATCTGCAAGATGGGAAAAATAATAGTTGCATCCCATAGGTGTGGGCTGAAGATTAAATCCACCTAACAGTATCCAGGTACGGTAAGTACTCAGTAGATGTCCGTGATCATCACCACACACCCACATATACAGGAATCTGCACTGCTGACCTGTGATTTCCTCATCACTGATTCTCAGCCATGGGCTGAGAACTTCCCTTCCCACACTCTGAGGGGCAGCCCAACGTGCCTGAGCATCAGGGGTGTGGTTAAAACTCACAACCATTCATTCATTCAGCAAACATCTAATGAGCATCTACAGTGTGCCGGGTCCTGAAGAACCAGAGATGGGAAAAGACCCAGTCCTGCCTTGAGGAGCACATAGCTGGGTTCAGGCACAGACCAAAGGAACTGATGGTGACAATGGTCTCTGATAAATGCTATAATGAAGCGTGGGAAGGGGGTGACCGGTCAGTGGAAGGAGTGGGGAGAGAGATGATCAAGCCTTGGCAAATCAGGGAAGGCTTCTTGTAGGAGGGAACACCTATATACTGAAGGCTGAACCTGAGTTAGCCATGTGAGGGGGTAAGGAGGCAGGGAGATGGACCCAGGCTGAACTAGGTCAAATTAATTAATTAACAATAACAACCACCACAACCAATAATTAACTACCGTCTCTGAGCGTTTTCTCTGTGCCAGGACCGGTGGCAAGCACTTGAGCCACGTTACCTCATTGAAGCTTCACTCTCAGCTCTGAATAAAGGGACAGTCTCTTTTGTGTTTTTTTGGGGGGATGTTTCCTCATCCCCATTTTGCAGATGAGGCAACTAGGTGTAGAGAAATCAAGTGCCTTGCTTAAGGATGTCTCACAGCTAGTTGTGAAACACAGCTAGGGTTGTCTGGCCAGGACCCTCCCCACTGAGGCTAACTGGTGGAGAGATTGGCCCAAAGGGACCTCGGGAGCCAAAGCAGCTGCTCCCTCACATCCCTGTGAAGGACCAGGTCATGGAAAATCAATGGGAGCTCCCCTCAAAGTGAGCTCGGCAAGAAAGGCTAGTGAGCAGGGTGCCCTCTGCCCCGCCATCCTCATGGCTGCTGGCCCAGCAGCCCGTGTTTACATTTCTCCCTCAATCTTGAGGCTGCAGATTGAAATTATCTCCCCTCGGCTGTGTCAGCCCGTCCTGAGCCTTGCTCCCAGGCCCAGCACCTCCCAGCAAGCCCAAGGCAGCCACAGCTGGGGTCTGATAAAGTCTGCTCTGTCCCATGGGTTTCTGATGGGGTGGGAGAGAGAGGACCCCCTTTTCCCCATGCTGCAGCAGGAACTTCTCGGCCAGCAGCCCCCCCTGCCTGGGGAATGAGGGGAAATGGAGGGCTCCCCATCCCACCCCAGCCCCAGCAGTCTCTGGGAGCCACAGAGGTACCTACCACAGGACCCTGAAAGAGTAGAGTCTGTGACTGGCCAGGTCACCTAGTGGGCAGGTGATTTCCAGGGACGTGGAGAGATACAGGGCCCCCCTCACTTTAGATTCTCTTTCCTCATGGCCATCCTCACTATCTCTGTGATAAAAGCACTAGCTGTGCAACCTGGAGGCAGTTCCCTCCCCTCTCTGGGCCTCAGTTACTTCATCTGTACAGTGAGGGGCTAGGGTAGATGTTCTTGGGTGATGTGCAGGGATCTGCCTTGAGCCAGGCCCTTCTATGCTCCCTGAGGCCAGACCTCATTCTTACCTGTATCCGCAGCACCCAGTACAACACCTGGCACTCAGTAGGTGCTCCAGGAGTGTTTGTTGACTGACTGAATGATGAATGTCTATCTGTCCCTCTCCCCTGCCAGTGATGACTTCCCTTTCCAAGCCCTCAGGACTCTCATACACCCCATCACACCTTAGAACCCATCCAGTACCCCCTTGGCCAGCCATGGACTCTAGGCCATATCTTGATCTATGGAGTGATCTTTCCCCATCTCTGTTCTCAGTATGGGGTCTCAATAAAAATCACTTACTGCACTGTGGAAACTTGATACACTCTGGCTGTTACCATCATTAAACTGTCAGATAAGCTCGTTCACACCAAAGTCTTAATAGATGATGAGCAGGTCACTTTTCTAGAAGGGTTCTAAGAAGGGCCAGTCCCAGAAAACAAATCTCTAAGCGTGCATCTCATGTGCTACAGCAGGTTCTAGCCTGGTTCCCAGGTGTGGGAAGGTGGTAGGGCAGACATTCCAGCAGGAACACAGGGTCCTAAAGCTAAGGTCCATGTCTCAGAAAGTCAGAGGAGGCAGAGCGAGGGCAGAAACTTGCTAGCCAGCCAAGCTATAAGGATACGTCCCTGTGCTGAGGGGCCACGTACTTACCATCCCCTGCAATAGTGTTGGTAATAGAGCCAATAGTGGAAATGCAGGCAGAGAAGCCTGGGATGGGATCGCACGGGCTGAGTCATGCAAACACTCTGTAGCAGGAAGCCATGCTTGTCCTAGAACCCGGCACCAAGTCTGAGGAATTTGCAAAGAGCTAAAACAGGCTGAGAGGCTGAGCAACATGTCCACAACATGAAACAATTACAGATGCAATGGTTGAGTGCTAGACTGTGGCACGGTCAGTACTGAACTCCTACTCTTACTTCAAAATCCTGATAAGGATTCCTGCTACTGTACGTATTATGGATTCAACATTCTAAAAACAAACAAGCAAATATCTGGTTTTAAAAAATAAGTACTGGATGAAATACATCACCCAATCTTTTTAAATACAGAGCTGAACTTGGAGTAAAACGAGGACTCTCCAAATGTCAAAGGTGAAGAGGAGTCAGGCCTCTGGCCTAGAGAGACAGTGCTGCACCGGGCAGCTCCCAGGTATTTGCTGATACCAGGACACTGGAATCTCAGGGCAGGGTTTACTGGCAACAGAGGAGACAAGGGCTAAGACAAGGCCTTAGGCATATGTGTGATTGGATCCCCTACCCAGCTCCTCTCCCATACACAGAGGAGGGTCTTTGAAGGGCTACACCCTCAGTGAAAAGATGAACTAGAAAAAAATCTGCCCACCATCAAAGATAACTTAGGTCCAAGATTCGATCTTAGGCTTGGATCCAAGTGGGGAAAAGGAAAAATAAAGGAATAAAGGTTGCTGACAATTCATTAACCATAGCCCTGAACTCCACAGATCTGGGGTCAAATTTATACTATCTGCTTGGATCAGGAAACCCCAAGTCAAGAAATTAAAGGGGTCCCAGACCAGCAGTGCTTTGTGGCACCTGGCAGAGGCAAAAGCAGATTCCCGCTGGAGGAGCACAGCATCAGCCCAGGCCCCGTAGTTTCCCTCCAGGTTTAGAGTGGTCAATAGAGCTTGCAATCAGAATCAGGTGTAAGACACATGAAGGACAGTAAGTGGGAATCATCAGAAACAACAAGGAGGAGAAGTGTACCCAGAAGGACTTGAGACACTGGCATGATTAGGTACAAAATATGAAATCAGTAAGTTTAAAATGTTTAACAAAGCAAAACAAGGAATTGGAAACCCAAGCAGAGACTAATAAAAATGACCAGGTTTATTTGCTAGATAAATAGACGGATGGATACATAGATAGATAAAACTTCTTAAAATGGATATTCAAATCATTGAAATTCAAAGCCCAGTGGATTGGTTAGACAGTTGAATGGAGAATTCCTGAGCCAGAAGACAGATCTAAAGAAATGCTACAGTGTAGCAGAGAGATACAAGTAAATGAGAAATATAAGGGACACTAAAAGACACGGAGGATACAATGAAAAGGTCTAAATTATGTCTAATTGGAGTTCCTGAAGATGCAGTTTAGGGACAGGCAATCTTTGAAGAAATGACAGCCAAGAATTTTTCAAAGTTGTTAAAGGACATGAGTCATCAGACTTAGGAATCACAAGAAATCCAAGCAGGATAAGTAAAAATTAGCTCACATGTAGACACATCACAATGAAATTGAAGAAGACGTAGAAAAGTGTGTTTTAAAATGACACATGGAAATGCAGCTCAATATCAAAAACAAACAACCCAATCAAAAAAATTGGGCAGAAGATCTAAATAGACATTTCTCCAAAGAATACATACAGATGTGCACATGAAAAGATGCTCAACATCACTAATTTTTAGAGAAATGCAAATCAGAACTACAATGAGGTCTCACATCACACTACTCAGAATGGCCACCATCAAAAAAATCTACGAACAATAACTGCTGGAGAGGGTGTGGAGAAAAGGGAACCCTCCTACACTGTTTGTGGGAATGTAAACTGGTACAGCCACTATGGAGAACAGTGTGGAGATTCCTTAAAAACTAAAAACAGAGCTACCATATGATCCAGCAATCCCACTCCTGGGCACATATCCAGAGAAAACCATAATTCATAAAGATACATGCACCTCCAATGTTCACTGCAGCACTATTTACACTAGTTAGAACATGAAAGCAACCTAAATGTCCACTGACAGATGAATTGATAAAGAAGATGGGGTACATATATACAATGGAATATTACTCAGCCATAAAAAAGAACGAAATAATGCCATTTGCAGCAACATGGATGGACCTAGAGACTGTCATACTGAGTGAAGTAAGTCATACAGAGAAAGATGAATATCATATGATATCACTTTTATGGGGAATCTAAAAAACGTGTACAAATGAACTTATCTACAAAACAGAAATAGAGTAACAGACATAGGAAACAAGCTTATGGTTACCAGGGGGTTAGTGGGGGAAGGGGTAAATTGGAAGATTGGGATTGACATATAAATACTGCTATATATAAAATAGATAACTGATAAGGACCTACTGTACGGCACAGGGAACTCTACTCAATACTCTGTAATGGCCTATATGGGAAATGAAGTAAAAAAGAGTGGATATATGTATATGTATAACTGATTCACTTTGCTGTACACCTGAAACTAACACAACATTGTAAATCAACTATACTCCAATAAAAATTTTAAAAAATAAAGTGAGGGTTGGGGGAAAAATAAATAAATAAATAAAATGCCACAGGGAAAAGACAGATTACTTATCAAAGAACGACAAGCAGACCAACAACTGTCAATGGAAGCCAGAAAGCAGTTGGAATAGCATCTTCAGCATGCTGGGGGAAAGAACTACCTACCCAGAATTCTAAACTCAGCTTAACTCTCACTCAAGAATAAGAGGATAATACTGTCAAAAGATGAATGGATAAAGAAGACGTGAGAAACACACACACACACACACACACACACACACACACACACACACACTGGAATATTATTCAGCCTTAAAAAAGAAGGAAATCTTGCCATTTGCGACAACAGGGATAAACCTAGGGGATATTATGCTAAGTGAAATATGCCATATGCAAAACACAAATACTACATAATCTCACTTGCAGGTGGAATCTAAAAATAATCAAACCCATAGAAACAGAGAGTAGAATGGTGGTTACCAGGGACTGGGAGGGAGAGAGAAATGGGAAGATGTTGGTCAAGAGGTACAAAGTTTCAGTTATGCAAGTTAAGTTCTGGAAATCTAACATACAACAATTGCCTATAGTTAACAATATTGTATTGTATATCTGAAATGTGCTAACAAGGCAGACCTTAAGTGTTACCATTATGTACACACACCCACAAAAACAACAGCTATGCGATGGATATGTTAATTAGATTGATAGTGGTGAATATTTCAGTGTTTATGTATATCAAATCATCAAGTTGTACATCTTAAATAGGTACGATTTTAAATTGTCTATTATACCTCAATAGAGCTGGGGTAAAAATAAGAATTAGAGGACTATAGCCTTTCAGAAAAAAGAACTGAGTTTACAACTATATGCCTTCTCTAAAAGACCAAAAGAAGAAGGAAAATGAAAGAAGAAAGAAGATCTTGTATACAAGAAGGAACTGGGAACAAAGAAAACAGTAAACATGTAGGCAAAGCTAAACAGCATCTATTCTATTAAATGATAATAATGGCCATATTGAGAAAAATTTGGAACTGAATTAGTGGACAAGAATAAGTAAGGCATGAAAGATGGAAGGTAGGTGATTACCTTCAAGCATTAAAGGTACCTGTTAAAACTTCAAGAGTAACCACTAAAATGAGAGTTAAACTTCCTAAATCAATTGACAAAGAAAATGGAATTTTTTAAAAATCTAAATCAAAGTTAAGCAAGACATGAATAGTCCCTGTCCTTGAGGAGCTCAGAGCCTCCTCAAGGGGACTCTGAGTGCAGGGGGCAAGCAAATAAGGACATAATTCTACAGACAACATTTTAAATATGTGATAAGGTCAAGCATTGATGAGAAAATGGAAACTGAGGAAATGGGTTGTGATAGTCACAGCTCACGTGCGGGTAAATTGATGCAGTTGCTTGGGAGGGTGACTTGCCATTGGCATCCCTGGAATTCCCCTCTCACTTCCCGGCCCCAAGCCATTCACCTACGTGCAAGTGTGGGAAGGGGGCACATACGGGCATGCTGCTGCAGCATTATGTGAATATCAAAATCCCAGAAACAAACTAAATACCCATGAACGAAGAATGGCCCAAACTGCAGTTTACCTATAACATAGAATATTTCTCCACAGTAGAAAGGAAGACAGGGTAGATCTACTATGTTCTAATATCTAATATCAAATATTCACCCTACACACACATACGCACACACCACACATCCCAGGCAACGCTCTCCCAGGCCCAGGACAGGACCCTGGCACTTCACAGCTGTGCGATGAATGCAAACCGAACTGAACTGAGTTGGGGGAAGTACCACAGACAGGAGTCAGGAGAAACAGAGATTATGAGCCAGGAGAAGCTTCCAGCAGCAAGAGAATAAGACGGGAGAAGAAGTCCCTGCCTGATGCTATGGGGATGCTCTGTCCCCAAGTGAAGCGGCAGACTCAGAGAAGAAACCCGCAGACCCAAGCACGTCTGCTGCCTAGGTGCTTATACTTCTCCCAAACCCACACCCGGGAGGATCTGGGCACTGGGGGGACCAGCCCCAGGCTGGCGTGAGGGCGGGAGGGGAAGGCCAGAAGAGGCCCAGGCAGCACGCCCCAGCCTCGCCTCCTCCCCACACAATCAGCCCTTGTCTTCCTGCTTGACCAAACTTGCCGAGCGTGTTTTTGAAAGCCCCCATCTTTGGGAAGAGTTATGGGCATGGGCGGTGAGGGTCCTGTTCTCTCAGTGGGCCACAGTGACCATCCAGCCCACAGCTCTGCACCTCTGCCCTGAACGCCCGGAGACGGGAAGGTCTGCAGCTCTTGGACCACGGGGCTTGTTTCCTACCAGGCTTCTCTCCCACAGGAGGCCTGCAGGGTTAGGTAAATCAGGCATGTGAGCGTGAGTGTGGGTGTGGGCACATGCGCATGCGCACACACAGGCGCTCTCCAACTTGGCTGCTACTTGACCACATACAAAACTATCTCCCGGGCTTCCCTGGTGGCGCAGTGGTTGAGAGTCCGCCTGCTGATGCAGGGGACATGGACTCGTGCCCTGATCCAGGAGGATCCCACATGTCGCGGAGCGGCTGGGCCCGTGAGCCATGGCCGCTGAGCCTGCGCGTCCGGAGCCTGTGCTCCGCAACGGGAGAGGCCACAACAGTGAGAGGCCCGCGTACCGCAAAAGAAAAAAAAATATATCTCCCATTATATGCTGGGCACCCTTTTGGACACTGGAGATGAACGAGCTCCTTTCCATGTCTTAGTCCTGACTCCCTCTCGTGCCTTTTCACGCACCCTTCTGTACTTTCTATGAAATATCCCTACACACGACAGGCTGTTTCTCACTGCCAAGCTTTTACTCAGAGCTGTTCCTCCCGCCTGGAATTCCTTTCCTCTCTTGCCTGGTCAGTCTTTCAGGTTTGGTTCAGGTGCCACTGCCTCAAGGAGGTCTTCTTTGTCACCCTTCCTTTCCTAGTCGGGCTAGGTGTCTCTCTTTAGGATTTCCATTGTGTCTTGGGTTATGTCTATTGTGAAACTTGTAGCAATACTAAAACCAACATTTATGGAGCGCTTCCTATGTTCCAGGAGTGGTACTGAGCAGTGAACATGTATTAACGTTTTTACTCTTTGTAATATACCTATGAAATGGGATAGCTTCTAGCTGCCTTCCTGAGTCATCCTCTCTCCTTCCTTACTAAGTTAACTCTAATTCTGTTGGGAATACCAATGTGCCCAGCTTAATAATTACATTTCACTCATAACTTTGCAATTAAATTCTGACCAATGAGATGTAGCTGGAAGTTGCCGGGGGAGAATTATGGGAATATCCTTTAAAGGGTGGCTGATGCAGCTGGAAAGCACATGTTGCCCTTCCTCTTTCATCCTCCTTCCAGCCTGGAATGTTGATATGATGGCTTGAGCTGCCATAGTCATCCTGCAACCATGAGACAATCTTTAAAAAGAAGGCCACATTCTAAAAATGGTGAGAGAGAAAAATAGGGATTCCACCTTTGATACGGCCAGGTGAACTCTTATTGGACCCAGTGATAATAACTATTAACTCTGGACCAAAGTAAAAATACAACCATCTAAAGGCACTGGAGAGTGAACAAAAGCAGGCAGATTCAGGAAGGGAGTTGGCATCTGGAAGAAGGGATGGGACACAGGCTGTTTCCCATTTTTATGGCTTTTAGCTTGAAGACAGTTCAAGGTCAGCTGGAACAGACACTGAGCAGTAAGCATCATGAGGTGTGACCAAAGTTCTTAGAGAAAATGCATAGTTTTTCTGACTTAAACAACCAAAGAATAAAGCTCAGGGACACCTTAGCTGCTGGAAAGTGAAAGGGGAATCTCCTTCCTAAGGAGAGATCTGAAGACAAAGAGCCCTGAATTCTATACTTAAACTCTTTCAAACCTCTGGTGACTGCTGACCCATGCATTCATGGAGCAGGCTCAAAGCTGCCCAGCTGGGGATAAAAGAACTCAGTGAGATTTGTGTTGCTGCCCCAGAAAAAAGAGTCTGCAGTTTGAATCCAAACAAGTTAATGACCAGCTAAAACAAAAAATCATCAACACTCTCCATAAGAATGTAACAAAATCCAGTCACTCCACAATATTACACTCTCAATTTGTAGGATACAATTAAAAATATATTACCCAACATAGGAAGAACAGGGAAGTGTTATCAACCTGCAAGAGAAAAGACAATTAATGGAGATCCAGATGTTGGAATTCGCAGACAAGGATTTTAAGGTGGTTATTATAATTATGATCAAGGATGTAAAAAAAAATACGCTAGTAATGAATGAAGATGGGAACAGAAATTTGCACTGCTGCCTCTGGGCTGGGTGCACCTGGAGACGATGGGATACCTGAGCAGAGTTGGGATTGAGTGAAGACAGAAAGACAGGGGAAGGGAGGAGAAGAAAAGGAAGGAAAAGAAAAGGGAGAAGTGAGGAGAAGAGAGAGAAAAGTGATGAGCAAAGTGTAGGGCAGCAAGTGCATGGGTTCCAGTGGCTGGAGAATAGTGTCCTGGGGAGGACAGCCAGCCCCTGCCTCCTGAACCCTGTGACCTGAGGCTCACCCCCTATCGGGATGCCTCTGTCCGCATCCTGTCACCCTGCTTACTCTGTGACCCTCCAACTCCACCTTCCTGTAATATTGCTACATCCAGGTAGGGACATTCTAATACTCATCCAAGGTGCAGGGAGAGGAACAGGGAAACAAACACAGGCTCTACTATGAACTATGAGACTTATAGGCTAGGACTCATTCTGTACAACAGCAAAGCCCCTTCTTATCTCTGCTCCCAGTTTCCATCCTTGTGGTGGGTACCATCAAGTCTGAACTCAAGTGGGCTTGCACCAGTTGCTCCCAGGAGGGCTCAATCGGGACAGCTGGTCCACCAGCCAGCACTACCCAAACATACCTTCATCGTGAAGGGCAACAGGGCTGTGTTAGAGTTGACAGTGGTCTTGGGGATCTGGGGGGGGGGTCTCTGGGTATACTCAGAGAAACAAAGAAGTTCCAGGTATGGTTTCTCCAAGTGCAAAGTCATAGCCTTTTGTTCACTGGCAGCAGCAAACAGAACAAACATAAACAGCAGCACCTAAGCCACATTTGTACCCCCTTCTCCCAGGCAACTTCACAGCTGGTTTTTGCCCCTCATAATGGTTCTAGAGGGTTGCCAGAACAGGGGGTTTCCTCCCACTTTACACAGGTGAAAACTGAGGCCCTCAGAAATTAAGCGATCCGTTTCAGATTGCACAGTGATGGATAAAAAGTAGCAGATGTAGGCCTGCAACCCAGGAGTCTTGTGCCCCTCCAGAGCTCTGTCCCACTAACTAGAGAGGCAGGCACCTGCCCTCCCTCCCATCCCACTATCCCACACCCCTGCTATTGCGCATGCTCATTTCCACTCAGCTCTGAGCTCTTGGAGGGTAGAGACTGTGCCCCTTCACTGCTATCTCCGGCAACCAGCACGAGCAGACGGAGACTTGGGAAGAATGACGTGAACGCTTAAATCAGCCCTGGAAAGGGAAGCCTAAACTGCAGTGCAAGGTGGGCATTCTCCATTAGTCACCCCTTCTCTTCCGACGAGCATGTGACTGCAACCACCCGAGCACTGGAGACCACCAGCATGAACACAACACATGACATCTTTACACAAAGGAAATTGAAACCAACTCGCTCAGTTGGCCACCTTTTTTTTTTTTTTTTTTTTTAACATCCCTCTAAAACACAGGCAGGCAAAGCAATTGGCTCAGAACCCGGGGAGCTGGAATGCATTTAGGGGCTCTGAGGTTGTCCAGACGGAACCTGCACGTCCAGCGACCCACCTCCTTTCCCAGGCCCTGACAAGCTGATTGAGCTGCGACAGGAAGAATAACTGGCGGGTGATTGCAGACTATCCAGTGTCAGCTCATTGTTCCAGGAGGAAGCTGTCAGGACCAGACCTCCCAGGTGGGCCTGGGGCCTCTGGTTCTTATTTTTCCCTCTGTAGGTGGGAGGATGGTAGGGGTGGGGTTGAGGGAGCCATCACCCTTCCCCCCACCTAACTGGACACTCCCAGTCAGAAGTCATCGGCCAGGGTCTCCACGTTCCCAGCCCCAGAGACCTCAGATGAGGGGAAGAGGGGCCACCTATGCTGTTTTTCCCTGTTTCTGTCCCTTAAAAACAAAAGTTGTGTGCTTTTTTATTGTGGTAGAAGCACTTCACATGACACTACACTCTTAACAAAATTTTAAGTGTACAAGACTGACCTGTTGACTATAGGTGCAATGTTTTACGGCAGACCTCTAGAACTTATTTATCTTTCTTAACTGTGAATTCATGCCTGTTGATTAGTAACTCGTCATTTCCCCTCCCTCAAGCCCCTGGCAATCACCATTCCACTCTTTGATTCTATGAATCTGACTATGACAGATACCTCATATAAGTGGAATCATGCAGTATTTGTCATTCTGTGGCTGGCTTATTTCACTTAGCGTAATGTCCTCTAGGTTCATCCATGTCGTCACACATTGCAGAATTTCCTTCTATTTTGAGGCTGAATAATGTCCCATTGTATGTATATATCATGCTTTCTTCATTGATTTACCTGTCAATGAACATTTAGATTGTTTGCACTTGTTGGCTATTGTGAAGAGTGCTGGGGAGAACATTGAAGTGCTAATATCTTGTCAAGATCCTGATTTCAATTCTTTTGGGTAAATACCCAGAAGTGGGGTTACTGGTTCTACTTTTAAAATATTGAGGAACCCTCCACAGTGGCTGCACCGTTTGCCTTTCCAGCCACAGTGTGCAAGGGTTCCAATTTCTCCACAGGCTCACCAATACTTGTCTTTTTTTTTTTGATAATAGCCATCCTGAAGGTGTGAGGTGATATCTCATTGTGGTTTTGATTTACACTTCCCTGATTAGTTGAACATCTTTTCACATAACCGTTGTCCATTTGTATGTCTTCTTCAGAGAAATGTCTATTCGAATCCTTAACCCATTTTTAATCGAGTTTTTACTTTTGTTGCTTATATACTGAGTTGTAGGAGTTCCTTATATATTTTGGAGATTAACCCCTTATCAAATATACAGTTTGCAAATATTTTCTCCCATTGTATAGGTTGCCTTTTCACCTGTATTATTTCCCTTGCTGTACAGAAACTTTTTAGTGTGAGGTAGTCTCACTTGTTTATTTTGTTTCTGTGGCCTTTGCTTTTGGTGTCATATCCATGAAATCATTGAAAAGACCAATGTCATGAAAGTTTTCCCCAATGTTTTCTTCTAGGAGTTCTAGTTTCAGGTCTTATGTTTAAGTCTTTCATTCATTTTGAGTTGATTTTTGTGTATATGTAAGATAAGGGTCCAATTTCATTATTTTATATGTGGATATCCAGTTTTCCCAGCACCATTTGTTGAAGAGACTATCCCTTCACTATTGTGTATTCTTGGCACTGCTGTCGAAGATCAGTTGGCCATACGTGTGTGGATTTATGGGCTCTGTATTCTCTTCCATTGGTCTATATGCCAGTACCATTCTGTCTATCCTCTAAAATTAAGAAGACAAGGATACCCACTCTCACCACTTCTATTCAACATAGTACTGGAAGTCCTCACCAGAGAAATTAGTCAAGAAAAAGAAATAAAAGACAGCCAAATAAGAAAGGAAGAAGTAAAATTGTCCCTGTTTGCAGATTACATGATCTTATGTATAGAATACCCTAAAGACCACCAAAAAAACTATTAGATCTAACTGACAAATTCAGTAAAGTTACAGGATACAAAATAAACATACACTAACATTCCTATAAACTAACAACAAACTATCTGAAAAGGAAATTAGGAAAACGATATCATTTACAATAGCAACCAAAAGAATGAAATACTTGAGAATAAAATTAGCTAGGAGGTGAAAGGCTTGGGTACTGATGTTTCAACAAAACATTGATGAAAGAAATTAAAGAGGACACACAAAAAAATGGAAAGATATCTGATGTTGATGGATTGGAAGACTTAATATTGCTAAAATAGCCACACTACCCAAAGCAATCTATAGATTCAATGTAATCCCTGTTAAAATTCTAGTGTCATTTCTTACAGAAAAAAAAAAAAAAACCTCTGCAGTTCATATGGAACCACAAAAGACCATGAATAACCAAATCAATCTTGAGAAAGAAGAACAAACCTAGACATGTCACACCCTCTGACTCAATTTTTTTTTGCTTTTTATTACAAAAGTATGATAGTGCACACTCTTTGGAAAACATCCGTTGGATGTAGAAACAGATCAGGCAGGAAGTGAGTCCCCTGTGACCACACCCCTCAAAGACAATTACCATGAACACTGGATATTTTTAGTGCACATGTTTTATGTATTGTGAGGAAGAAGTTGCTGAGTAATACTGGGGAATGTTCCCAAATATGCAAACTAAAAGTAATAGTATAAACTATATAGTTTGCATATTTAGGAACATTTTTTTAGTTTGCACTATAAATTATATAGTTTGCACATTTGGGAACATGCTCTAACATTGCTCAGCAACTTGCTTTCTTACTCACAAGAAGGTGTAGACATAGAAAAATGTCATCAAATATACCTCAACACCATTATTTTTCACAGTTGCATAGTATTCCAGTATATGGACGAATTAAAATGTATTTCTTCATTCCCCTATTGACGAACAATTTAGGGGTTTTCCAGTTTTTCACTTTTCCAACAAACCCTGGACGTACTTGTGCATATATGTGACCACCCTTGAGTGAGTATTTTTAGAAATGGAACTCCTGAATCGAAGGATAAGGCAGTTTTCAATTTAATAGATCCTGTCAAATTTCTGATGTCCTCTTTGAAAGGATAGCAAGTAAATCTTTAAACACGTAAAACAACCTCTTCATTTGCTTGAGTCTATGCCAATCCCAAAGGTGGTGCCCTTATTCTTTATTCTGATCCTTTTAGAAAATGCTTTTCTTTCCCACAGAGGCATTTTTCTCAGAGGCCCAGCCCTCACTTTCTTGTTAGGAGTGGTGTAGCTTTCAGGTATCTGAAGCTTACATAAGGAATGCATCTTCAGGCCATGGAGTCTGATTCCTGTCCTTCCTTCTTCATTCCCACTCAGGGGCTGGTCATGCACGGAGATGACACCATCAGGAATGTTGCGAAGAGCCCTGCGCGTGGTTCACCCCAAAGCCAGGCATTATGAATTCTAACCAGAGCCACCCAATTCTCACACAGGAGGTGGAGGAACAAATTTGTATATCCTTTTTGTGTGTGTGTGTGGGGGGGGGGGTGTAATTGGACATTATCTATTCACATTTTAGAAGTGTGTTTCTATGAATCAAGAAAACGAACCTCTGTAATAATTAGAAACAATCTAACTTCTCAGTGGATATGGGATCATCTACTTGGAATAATGATCAGGCATGAGGACCACCCCAAAAATATCATTCTGGAGTTTTGTCATGGGAAATTCAAGTCTTGGGATTAGTCCATTATTCTTGAATTTTTACTTTTGTCTACACATTGGGGCTACCATACAGATCAAGGTATAAAACACTTGCAGCATCCCAGAAAGTTCTCTCATGCTCCATTCTAGTTAATACTCTCCGTCCCACTGGAGCTACCTACTATTTTTATATCTGTCACCACAGAGCAGTTTATCTTCTTCTTTGACTTTCATGTAAATCATACTGCATGTACTCTCTTATGTCTGAGTTCTTTGACTCAAGATAATATCTGTGAGATTCATCCATGTCGTTTTGTGTATCAAAATTTCACTCTCTTTTTATTGATGTGTGGTATTCCCTCGTCTGACTATATTCTGATTTACTTGTCTCTCCTCTCTGTAGATGGATATTTAGGGGTTTTCTTTTTTTAGTTTTGCACTATTATGAATAAAGCTGTTATGAATGTTGTTGTACTTCTCTTTATCTTGGATGTATAACTCAGAGTAAAATTGTTGGCCATCTGTATGCATGCTTAGCTGTTGCAGATAATGACAAATAGTTTTCCAAAGTAGCTAAACCAACGAATACTCCTACCAAGCAGTATAGGTTTTCACGACCTTGCCAGCATTTGGAATGATCAACTTGTTATTATTGTTTGTATATCTGCTTATTTGTTTGTTTGTTAGCCATGGTGGGGGTGTAAAGAGCTTTCTCATTTTGGTTTTAATTTACATTTCCATCATGAGTGATGATGTTCAAATTTTTCATATGTTTATGGCCATTTGAAGACCTTCTTTTGAGAAATATCTATCCCCAAGTCTTGTTCATTTTTTAACTGGATTGTTTGTCTTTTGTTATTGATTTAAAAGAGTTCTTTATATATTCTAGATATAAGTCCTTTGTTATATTTCATATATATATATATATATATATATATATATATATATATATATAGTATGAATATCTTCTCCCAATCTAAGGCTTAAATATTGGGGTTTCTTTTGACAAATATGCTTTTTTGAGCTTTTTGTGTCCTGTTTAAGAAACTTTTCCTATTCCAGCGTCATGAAAATCTCTATTTTCTTCTAGAAGATTTATTTTTATTTTTTATTGAATTATAACTGACATACAGCATTATATTCATTTCAGGTGTACACATAGTGATTCAGTGTTTTTATACATTATGAAATGATCACCACAATAAGTCTAGTTACCGTCTGTCACCATACAAAGTTGTTACAATATTATTGACTACATTCCCTATGCTGTACATTACATCCCTGTGACTTATTTATTTTCTAACTGGAAGTTTGTACCTCTTAATCCCCTTCATCTATTTCACCTGTCCCCCTACCCCTCTCCCCTCTGGCACCCACCCATTTGTTCTCTGTATCTATGAGTCTGTTTCTGTTCTGTCTGTT